>NW_008237878.1:3838417-3912321 GCF_000691975.1 Corvus brachyrhynchos
GAGCAGACCCTGGTAGGGAAACCATAAGCCCTGTGCTAATAAGCCTTGAGTTGGACACTTTCTCATCACCTGCTCTGTCCTTGCACAGTGTAAAACAGCATAATCCCATCTCTCCCTGCTAGCAATATTTCTTATGTATTGGGTGAATTTTCACAGTGGGAAACGATTCTTTGTAAATCCTGAGTTGCATTATAATTTTCTGTAAATCGGCAAAGTATGTCAGCACATTTTCAGGGCTAGAAGAAATATCCTCACTTGATGTGTGACGTAAAACCTGTGGCTTGTTTGAATTTTCCAAATGCTCCTCACAGGTGAGTGTGACACAGTGCTGCTGTCCCCTGACCACAAGGGATTAACTGCAGCATCCATTTCCTTTTCTTCTCCATAAATTTTCTGAGGTAGGTCTATACTAAGAGCTGTTGGGGATGTGGGTGTTTGGGGAAGCAGGGCTCAGCTTTTCCTTTGTTGCAGTTTTTGCTTACAACATCTTGTTTTCCAGTGAAGTAGACGTTTTAATTATTTGGGGTTGGTTTTTGCTAACTGTCCCATCAGTTTTTAGGGTACAACACATGGAGTTTCAATATCACTATAATACAAAATATTGTTATAAAATTGTCTGGGTACAGTGTGCAATTGCAGGAAGGAAAAAACACGAGGAAATGTATAAATGTAAACTTTCCCAAAAGAGGTATTTTGAATACTACAGGAGAAAAATTAACAATGAAGAACCTTTTACTGAGTAACTTAACATTTAAGGATTCAGTTTCATGAGGTAATGTCTTCAATTTCATGGCTTCCTTGCACTGAGTGCACTGTAAGTTGAGGCTTTCAGCACCTCACAGGGCAAAGGTCTCTAACAGGACAGAAGATATTGAGGTAGTGCTGTCTTACATTACATCACAAGGCTTTGCACCCCTTCATTTAGAGCATTGTCTTCATGGAAATTCCAGACAACTTATCAATGCAAATAGATCCTCAAGTTGTTTGTTTTGGGGCTTTCTTTAATTACTTTATAATAAAAAATGCACTAAAGTAGAAAAAGCTATGAAGACATTTAGAGATGAAATTTCCAGAGTGACTTCATATTTCTCTTTTCCCATGCCTGTTCATTGCCCTGTATGTTATGCCCTTTGCAACAACCAGATGCACTAAATACGCTTGGAATTCGTGTTTATTTTTGGATTGATCTGTGTGTGTATTGGTTAAAGTTAGAACCTATAATACATCTCACATTGATACGTTTCACAAGTTCAACATTTTTCCCTTGTCAGATTTGGTAAGGTTTCTTGTGCAAAGGCCTGGGGCCTGTTCAGATTTTTTTTATTGTCAATCTTACTGATTGTGATGAGTGAATCTGGTATGACTCTGAGAATCCTTTATGGCTGCATCCAGACTGCTCCTCACAGGCAAATATGGGGTTGGGCCATGTGCTTAACACAGGGACCAACTGCAGCATCAATTCCTCCTTTTCCCACTGGTGTCTTCTGAGGTGGGGTGTGCAAAAGGATTCTGGAGAGAGGGGACTAGGAGGATGAGATTATGTGAAGAGTGATATTGAAGACTAATCTGGAAGTGGTGACCAGCGTGGTGTAATGTTGGGCAGGAAGCATGAGATGCCTAGGAAAAGCTATCTTGAGGGCTCTCACCTTGAGAGCCCTTGTAAGAGATCAATTATTTTTCGTGAGGCTGCTTAGGAGTTCAGACAATCACTCAGTCTCACGTTGATCCATTGTTCCCAGTTAGACCATTTGCTCCTCTATGCAGAGAATAGCTGAGGTGTTCCTGGACCACCACAGCTTATAACTATGGGAACTTGAATTTTGTCTCTATATCCCAGTTAAATCCCGTAGCTCTTGCCACAGGACTATTTTTATTTCTTGCTGAGCCACAAAGGAAAGACTATTTTGCTGAAGGTGTCCATGAAATAGTTTGCAGCTGCAAGCAGAAGTCCCATTTCCCCTCCCACACAGTATTTTAAGTTTCTGGAAATACTATTTTACCAGCTGTTTGGCATGAAGATATGAATTCACAGTTCCAATGTGTAGAATCTTGCAGATTGACTTGTCTTGCTTAACAGAGATGGAAGAAGGTCCCTATTCTCTTCCTACGCTGCCAGTTTAATGAAGTTTCAGAGGTGAGGACAGTTCAGGGACTGCAGATTAGCCCACACATAATGGATGAAACTGTTAAGTGGATATTTCAGATGAAGTGGTTAGCACTGAAATAGCTGTCATTTTAGTCATCATTCTTAGGTTTCCTCACTAATGGTTGAATGTACGCATCTCTGAGATTTTATATAAACCTTCTGTCTGGAGTTTAAAGGTTCAAACTTCAGAATATTCTCTGGCTGTAAAAGCAAGAAACTTACTAACAATACTCTTATTTTTCAAAATTTGAGGAGCTGCAACAAAGAGTAGATAGCAACCCCTTATGTAGTCCAAACCATGATCTGTGCCTAGGTAAGGCAACAAGAATTTGAAAAACCAGAGACTGGAAAACCAGAGAGAAAGCAAGATAAAAATATTGATAATGCCTGCAGTTATATGTCTGCTTTTGATTTAGGTGTTTTACTCGGTGTAAGGTTTGTGTCCAGTTTTGTCTGCACTACTGAGCTTGGAGGTTTGATGCCTTAATATTGGTTAACTCTGCTGTGTAGATGGGAGTAGTTGCCAACAAAGCTTGCGACACCTGCTTGTGACCTGACTGCACAGTCGTGCACACAGAAGCTGGCCATCATAAAATGCACCATTGAAATTAGTTGGTTGCATATTATCAATTTGATTCCACAGTTCAGAACCATTGGAGCTTATGCAATAATCTTTTAGTAAGAAGAGGAACTGAATGACGTCCTTTCCAGGAAGTGACCCTTCCAGGTCAGGAATGGGGCATAACATAATGGTAACATATGGGAGGTTTCCACAGCTGCTGTTTTAAAGATAATTAAAATACATCAATCTCAAATGGTATTTGCCATTCAACATTTGCTTCAGAAAAATATGAAGTGAGAAAGTCACAAGTTCTATTAAGTTTCTAGTTCCATTGTCCTTTCAGTTTCTTTGATATTGCTATGGAGCTCTCACTCCATATTCTGTGAACATTGGCTTAAAAATAGCAGTCTGTGGCACCTACTGTGCAGAAACAGCAAGTATAATTGAAAAGATTGAAGTTTTTGCTCTTGGAGTAAGCTTTCCTTTGTGTTCAGTGAGTCTGACATCTACAATTTTCAGTTTTGTAGATAGGATATAAAAATTCAAGACTAGTACATCTGCCTGAGAATATTTTCTTTCTCCACACCTAACAGTTCATGATAAGCCTTAATATAGTTGATATAATACTTTGCAGGTCAGGCACAGAAAATATTTTTATTTAGGTGTCTCTTTCAAGTATCTTGTAGAGCTTTAAAAATTACCCATCTCTTTCTGCCATATGTTTTTTGCCAGAGGTACTTACACCCTCTGATGCAGATTCCTTCTCTGATGGAAGTGGTCTCTTGATTCAATCACAGCACTCGGATATTCAAAGGTGTTTTTCTCATTTGGCTTATACTCAGTTAGCCAGAGCATATGTAGACTATGTAAATGTTGTTACTGGATCTTCTGGGATTGGCCCATAACAACTTTGAATTTATTCAGTCTGCCTTGACTGAAACATTCTCTCCATATGGATTCAAAGGAATTTTTAGTCCTAACATTATGCTGTACCATAAGATACCAACATAGGTGTATCAATGTGTGTCTATATAGTGTAAATACCTATTAAAGCTCATAATTTCTATTTTTTTATTTTCTTCAAGGTCAAATACAAACAGAATGAGACAGACACACCTTATACTTCCTCATCAATTTTTAATTCTAGAGATTTCAATAATATGCCTCAATACTATACATATTTATCAGCAGACTACACAATATTAGTGTTATATGTGGGTTGTTTGAGTAAAATAAACATTTCATGCAATAATTTTGCAGAGCAGGACTGATTTGACACACTTTCCATTCAGTTACCTCACATAAAACAAGTAGAAAATTTGGTGGTCACTATTAACAGCTTTACCTACCAACATATATCTTGCCTGGGATCTGAGAATATGGGTGGTTATTAAATCTGGTCCCCAATGTCTAATCAATGTACAATGACAATTTCACTGGTTATTATGATGCTGTGTGTCCTGTTTTGCACCATACATAGCCCATCACTGCACAGGTCTCATCCATGGACAGCAGTTGAAGTAGTCTGAATTTATCTTCCCAAATTAATGTAATAGTTTTATAATACTGAGTTTGTTATATTTTTATGTATCTGGAGTAAACATATGGCCACAGTAACTTTTTTATTGGTGTTAAACATCCTGAATTATCACATAGAATACCTATGCAGAAGAACAAAAGTAGTATAAAAGGTGTGTAGAACCAAGCCTGTTCTGAAAAATGGGATTTAGAGTTTAGACTTATTCATGCAAGTTTCAGTCCTAATAATTTATTACCTAAGTCACTACTGTGGTCTCTGAAAGCAGAAAATAATATGCCAAGCCTTTGTTTTATAAGAATGGGCTGCCCAGGGAGATGTGGAGTCACTGTCCCTGAGTGTTTAAGAAAAGACTGAATGTGGCACTCAGTGCCATGGTCTGATTGACAAGGTGGTGTCAGGTCATAGGTTGGACTCAGTGATCTCAAAGGTCTTTTCCAACCTAGTTAATTCTGTGATTCTGCCATACTTGTGCAGTGTATGGTTAATGCTTTTCACTACAAGCTCACAGTGAATTAAGTTTATGCTGATGGGTTCAATGAACTGAGCAAATGAAACTTTTGGAAGTAGAGAAATAATCAGAATTTTTTTCCATCAGAACTGATCTTGAGGATTTTTCTCACAATTTTCAATGAAGTATTAAACAATATTTGAAACACCTATTAATGTGTCTATAGGATCAGTGTAGAAGGAAAAATTTAAAGTATCAGTGGCTTTAATTTTAACTGAAATACCTTCCTGTGACCCTGTCATGGCTATTTTCTTACAATACTACTATAAATAATAAGTCACTCTATTGATTCATGAGAAATATAGAAAGGGTATTTTAAAATTATAATGTCACTTATATTTCACTGTATAAAAGACTTTTTACTTTATGCTGACAGTAGTAAACATAATTTGTATAACATGTACCATGGAAAGTGTGTAGAGAAAAATACGCAATGCCTTGGGACAGGGAAGGAAACAGCAGTTAATAAATTTGGATCACTCATCTTCTAGCTCTCTGTTTGATAGATTCCTTTATTTTTTCAAGTAATTACAATTATCAGTATTTTTATCATGATTAAAATATTTTCTAGCAAAACTGCTAGATAATAAGTAAACTAGATGTACAAAGTATATTCAGTGTAAAATCATTAAAATCCTTACAATGGATATCACAGAGACAGCTCATTCCTCATGATGATCCATGTTACCAGTTTGCTGAAATTTTATTTTTTGTAGGCTATTTTGCTGCCTGTGCCTGTTATCATGCTTACTGCTCCTCTGTTTAGATAAGGCTGGTCTCCTTTTATTAGGAACACAGTCTAGTTTGATTCTTTATAGATTAAAGCAGATCATTAAATATAAATCTCTCAGAGTATTCAGTCTCATCATAGGCTATTTTCAAGCATCATTTGCAGGAAGATAAAATGTGACATTGATTTATGCTGTATTTTGAGAGTATAAATCTCACTGTGCACTTTTATGTGTCTTTGCAGGATAAAGAATTTCTTTATTAATGCTTTTCATAGCAATCAACAAAATATTAAAGCACCATTCTTTTGTTTAATGTTGTGTTCTTTAGAGCCTTAGAGTGGGACTATGCAGACTGTTGGACTCAAACTTGCAACACTACACCATCACTGTGTAGACTTTTTAAACCATATAAATCATGATTCAGTTCTGTGTGTATTTTATGTTTGAGAGACTGGGAAAAGTTTTGTCACTGGAATCTGCTCTCTAGGCATGATGATACCACAAATGTATGTATGCCTAAAAACAGGATGTGGCCATTAAGAAAATGAGTAAAAGGGCAGTGAGAGAATATAGTGTCACAACTGGCAGTAAAGAGGGAGAGTTTCAGAGTGTTTTAAAACTACTTCTGTAGGGAACAAAAAACCTTATGGGAGTTTAGTATAAAGTTGATTTATTCCACAAATAATATCATTTGTGAAGGAGGAAAAATGCTAATGGGAAAAATGCTAAGGGTTTTTTTTTAAATTTGAAAATTAATTAAATGATATTAAAATGCTGCCTCTGGGTACCTGTGTCTGTGTTGACAATGACATTGCATCATATGAACCTTAAAAGCTGAGGGGAATTTGCTTGCCTGGTGTTGCAGATTCTTTATCTACAGGAGTATTTGCTAATTGAGTGCCTCTTCCCCAACATCATAGCAATTTTCTGAATTCATAAGTCCAGAATAGATTTGTCTGAAATATACCATTTTGTACTCCAATGGTTTTAGTTTATTCTTAATTACACATTAACCATAATTGTAGTTAAAGGTCATATATTAAACACATTCAAAAAGATCAACCATCCTATTACACAGAAAAAAAGCAACCTTTTTTCAGGAAGACATTACTGGCAGAAATATTTTTTTTTAACCTACTGTGCTGCTTAACCAGTAATACTTTCTTAGAAGGGGTGTATCCTGTGAATTACATACCTGTATCTGAAGTTCCACTGGATATGTTTTAAATGCAGTATTAATTGATTTATCTTTTGCATTTTACTTTCAGGTCCGCATTTTTACCTATCTGATTGGAAGAGAAGCTGCATTTGCTGATAACCTGAAGTGGATGGCCTGTGCTAACAAAGGTTCGTTAACCTTCCTCTGTGGAAGCCTTGTTTCCAAAACCCCACTGCTGAGCCTTCCTGCACATCTGACCCTTCTACAGATATGGTGTTGCTGACAGCTACTCACCGAGGATGGGTTGTTTTCTTTTCCCCAGAAAATGAAAAGACTTAATTGTCTTGTAACATACAATTTAAAGAGCAAAAAACCCCAATCTGAAATTTTCTTCTTTAAAATATTTATGAAGCTTTTAAACTATGTGATCTTAAATTTTTGTTCAGAGAACAAACTAATTTCAAAGCATTTGTTCTCTTCTATCTGTTATTACTCAGAGTGAGTTTGGTTTCTAAGAACATTGGGTACAAGTTCTGTTGAGTTAGGCATGGTATGTAAAACACCAGACATCCTGTCCCTCGAGGAACTGACAGTGTAATTGAAAAAAACTGGTTTATATCCTTTAAGGAAAAGAGCATTAAAACATTTAAGATGCTGACTTGCTGCAGTAAAAGGATTGAGTAGTATAAGTAAGAATGATTCAGGAAAAAAACAGCCCCAAACTCCAATTAATCTTCAGGTTTTCCTTTTTCTTTCCTCTTGGAAAAAAAATAAAAGTTCTTTTTTCCATTGTGCCACATTACATTATGATGAATTGCATCAGGTGCTATCCATTTAGTCATTATTTCTCTAACTACTGTTATGTCCAGCTGATGGAAATTACTCAGTTTGAAGTCTTGTCTTAATCAGCTAATATTACACCATAATTTAGTTTAAATAATAGTATAAGAATCCTTTGAAGCATCTTTTTTGAAGACAATTTAATCAACAAAATCTTTTAACTTTTTAGCCCAGCTCCACAAATTCATAAAGATCTAAGTACAGCAACTCAGAAATTAGGACCAGGCAATGGAAGCTGCCTTAGCAGATCATCTGGTCCACGTCTTCCTTATTCCCAGAGGGGAAAAGTGGTCACCTTTGTCATTCTTCAGGACTACTTTGTTCTTTTCAGAGCCATGGTTCTTTGAGTCAGAGGCTTACTCATATGAATCAACTAAACAGCTTAATGACTGTTACTTCTAAAAATTTATTTCCCTCTCAGTTTAATAGTTACAATACCTGCTCTCTGATAGCTTATAATGTAAAAATATTCTACCACTAATCAGTAATTAAATATTTTTTTTTTAGCTTTGAAAATCACAATAGGAAACAGCATGTCATGGCCAGACAGTACAGATTTAGATTTTTCCTTCGAGTTTTCAGTTACAGCTTGTCCATTTTATTTCAGTGAAATGAGGGATTACAGCACAACAGATGAGGAGTGTAGTCAAGCTGGTCTAAAGATTGGCTGAATAGCAGGACTGTAGTTTACTCCTTGCATGGGTGGGCCGAAATATGTAGTTGTCACTGAGGGTGAATGACCCTAAAATCAATTTTCCTTGCAGTGATTTTCCTCTTGGAAGCACAACATAGATTAAGGCTGTTTGCAGGGTTTCCAGCTGACTGGGCTGTGGACAGCAGCCCTTTCCTTCAAAATGGGTCACAGGGGAAATTCACACCACCTTGCAAAACTTCTTTAGCTTCTAGGTTCTGATTGTGAAACCTTGAAAAAACCCAAATATGTTTTTTCTGTTACATTTTTCCATATAAGTAGGACATATCTAGAGGGAGTTTGCTTAATGAAGCAAAACAAACCATTTTAAATACATTAAAACATTCAAAATCCCCAAAATCCCTCCAGAGTGGTTTGTGAAGTTTGCAGTGATTTACTCTTCTGCATCATAAGCAAGTGCACATTAAGGAAAACAAGATATACTAAGATTTTGAAGTGAACAAAGGTGAAAATTTCCTGGTGACTAGTGTGCATGTGCCAGATGTCAGCAGTAACATCCTGAACTTAGAAGTGACAGGCACTACCTTTCCCTCAGGATCACTTCCAGCAGAAAGCTGTAGAGATAAAGATGGGAGTTAATGCATTACTGGCTAACAAAACAGCTGGGATTAATTTTTTTTTTTCCCCAGTAAAATTCACTGTTACATTAGTAATTTGACAGCTTCTGTTTTTCTTGCTTGGTTTTTTAAAACGTTTTGTTATGGGTCATCACTGTGGTTGGCATATTATAAAATGAACAAAGGACTGGATTCATCAGTACAAAGGAGCAGAGGCTGAGAAAGCAACGCAGATAAAAATGCTTCGTGTATCAGAGAGCTGATAGTGGCTCCAGCTCAGGCAGAGGACAGATCAGCCCCGAGGCAGGTTGTGCCCCAGCTGGAGCAGTTGATAGACTATTGTATTAGCAGAGGAGAGTTCTGTGCAGGAAGCTCCCATCACATCCATTCCCATTATTAGCATGACCCCAGCCCCTCCTGCACTGGGGGCTCTGGGGTGGCAGGCAGCCAGTTACCGAGCCTGTTCACCTGCTCCAGAGGCCTCCTCTGTGGGGAAAGGGGGAAACCTCCATGGGAGTTTTACAGCTGCACTGAAACAATGAATTCCCTCCTTAGTCCCTACCCAGAGGGTTTTTTAATTCTGATATTTCATTAGTTGCAAGAGTATTGCATCTCTTTTGCGCAGCGCCCAGGAAACGAAAGTACTGCACTCCGTGCAAAAATCAGTTTGGAGGCATTTTGAAAAGTTATCAGTCTAATGGTGGACATTTTAGAGAAAAACAAGCCATCCAGAAAGCATTGCAGGGACTGTGCAATGGGGAAAGACAGCCCACATGCAGAGCATAAGTGTCTGTCTTTTACCACATTATTATATATCTCTCATGCTTGTCATTACCAAATCTTACCCATTTCCTTCACAAGTTTTTTCCTGCTGGGGAGGGGAAAAAGGTAGTGCTGACTGTGAGGGGGCTCTGAGGTGGCATAATTCACACACCAGGGAGCTGAGAAGCAGGTGTTGGAATGCAAAAATTTAAGCTTGGTTTATTGCTGCTATTGCTGACATGGCCCCAGCAGCTGCGCTCAAGGACTTCAGAGCAAGTCTTTATCTGGTGGTTAAACCTCGGTATAGGAACAGTAAGGGTTTTAATTCCATGGGGTATCTCTGCCCTCTAGATAAGAGACGTAAACTTAGCAGTGTAGGAAGGTAATTCTTGTGAGTTACACATAGCTAGAAATATGTGAATAGTCAAACCCCCTAAATTTAAAGTAAAAAATAACTAAAAGCATGTTACCTAATGTTGTTCCTAGCTATAATATAGTAAATTTGGCAGGGTTTTCCCATTAGGAGAAGATTGAAAAATATTTTCACTTGTCTTTGAAACCTTTATTTCTTTACTAAGTTTACACAAAATTAATTCATACTTACTGTCTCTTTTAGTCTTAGGAAATTAGGCTAAAAACTGTTTTTTTCTATTGTGCAGCTTAGAAATATGATTTGCAATACTACAACAAGGAATGAATCTTTTGTCTGTAACATGCTGCCTGGAGGCTTTTTCAATTGTGATATGGCAACATTCTCAGAATTGCTGCAAAGAGAAATACCTAAAGTAATACCTATCCATATGAAGAACAGTTACAAATAACTGCTCAGATGGGTGTCTCTGCTCATGTTGACTGTACCTGGTCCACAGGGGTCTCTCCTGAAGGAATGAAAAGAAGAAAATTTGGCAGTACCAGTGTCTTGTAACATGTGCAAACTTGTATGGCACAACACTAAATTGTTTCAGATTGGATCCTGTTTTCTTTTTTTTCTTTTTTTTTCTTTTTTTTTCTTTTTTTGAGTAATTTAGCTAAATTTTTTCACTTGAAATTGTGACATAAAAACATTTGTGGAGACAGTCAGAAAGAATGCTCATTGTACAGCAATGCATTTGTTATCTCAGAGGTAATTTATAGGCTGTGATTACAGAATTTTCCAGGCATAGACATCCAGAAGCTTCTTAAATGAGTCTTTAAGGTTTTGCTTTTAATGAAGTATGAAAATTAAAAGAGTTAACTGATTGTGGTTCTGAAGTGTATGGGTAACAAAGTACTGCTTGGTTAAAAAAGTTTTTTCTATCACCTTAGATACAATACAAAGTTTTTCAAGTAGTTAATCTCCTCTGACTTTGCAGACATTATAATATCACTTTATATATATATAAATTATATATATGACATAATATGCTCATATATATTAAGTATATGAGTGCAGGTGTGATCCTATTGTTCACTGGATGCTATTCAGTGCCAACAGATCTCTGCTTCAAATGTAATTCTGAAAAGAGCCATATCAAAATTCAGTCACTCGGAACTGCTTTGGAAAATGTTGGTCATACCTGTAAAATGGGTGATCCACACAGTTTTGCAGTATTTTGAATCCCTGATTAAAAGCCTTATAAACCACAGTGTGTATATATATAATTATTATATAAATTATATATATATGTGTATATATATAATTTAGGAGGTTTTCTATGTGTATAGCTTATGTTGGCCAATAAACATATTTTGACGATGTATTGACATTTTCACTAAATTAAAAGGACCAAAGACTGAAGTGCTGCTCTTTACTCATATGACAGAGAAACCCATACTTTGGGGTCCTAAAATTGGAGCAAGCAGCCTTTCAGAAAGAGTAATATATACATTGCTTTTCTCATGAGTATCCTACTGATTCAAGAAAGTAGACTATAGTTTGGAGGTTTTTTAACCATAAACATAGAATTCTGCTTCCTCAAGTACAGGTTTCCTAATTAAACTTATGTCAGTCCTTTTACTCTGTGGCTGAAAAAGCTTTCAGAACCACAAGACAAATAATAGCACTTTTCTGAAGCAGGAGGTAAACCTTAATAGTATATGTAGTAGTCAATTAAAAGCCTCACAAAATACTGGACTTAATAAAAAAAATAAAATATCAAATAAATAAAATTCCTTAAGCAGAATATTGAATATATTAAGAGCATAATAATACTATATTATGAGTAAGAATGCTGTACTAAGAATATTTGAGAACATCTACATTCAGATTAGGTTAAAAAGCACAACCAACCCAGCACTTCTGCTTTTTATTTTTAAGTTGAAGATATGCATTAGGCTACTACTATGACTTGTTTCATTTTATAGATCTCTGCTATAAAGTCTCTTCTTTCACTGTGCCTTAATTTACACACAGATGAAACATGTGCAGAAACATCCATTTTGTAGTGTATGAATTATGAGCCAATGTATTGATTCAGAAAGTTCTAGATTCAGACAGACCACCCTTACAGTCTTGCCAAAATTGGCCCCATCTACAAAAATACAGCTCAAAAGTTCTTTGCAGCTGCCATGTTTTCTGCTGAAGCTTAATAAAGCTTAATATTCCAGCTCCACAGAAGTTGTGATCTTGTCAAATGATTAAAATTGTAGTGAGGCCTCTTTCATGTTGGTCTTTTCTCATTAATGCAAAGTAAATGAAGGCAAGTGATGCATTTAAATAAGGCCTGATGAAATTTTAGCCTTGAAATTTGTCAGTCCTTCATCACTCTTGCATGATGTTGGCTCCAGATGCCAAGTTTGTGATGTATAAAGATACTTGACATCTAAGCACTCCAAAGGGAGTGGTGACAGCTCAAATAGCTGAGGCCTCTGCTGCTCTCACTGCTGTCAGGTTGGAGGAGATGCTTTAAAGGATTAAAAAGGCTGTGATCACCTAACCAAACAATTCTAGTGGTAGTCTATATTTTCTGTGACCTGTCATATTTGTAAATCACATAATGCCTTTTTTTTTAATCACATTCTGTAGGGATGAGTGTTTCAGAGCACATGCAACTACTGTTCTGTTACTGTGGTTCTACTCCATCACCTTTCTTGAAACTGGACAAAGTGGGTGAGATATAGGTGGACAAATACCAGCTCTAAATTTTAAAGCAGGCAGCATTAAAAGTAAAAAGCCCAAACCATTAAACAAAAAAAGTGGTCTGGAAATAAAAGCTTAGTAGAGACTGCAGTGGTTCGTAGTGATGTTGGAAACCCTGTCCTTGAGGGCTGGCCAAAGGTTTCACAGATGTCTGTTTTCACCAGTTATTACTGTTTGAGGCTGCTTCTGACGATACATTCCTCTTTTACATTTTTTCTTTGGAAATAAGCAGAAAACATGAACAGACATAAACCACATCATACTCTTTCTTGAAAACTTCCTTAATTTCTTCTCTCTGGTTTATAACTTGGAACTGTGTGTTTTCACAGGGTTTTTTACTCAGATCTCTACCTTGGCTGATGTGCAAGAGAATGTTATGGAATATCTCCATGTTCTCAGCCGACCAAAGGTCATTGACCAGGAGCACGACGTAGTGTGGACTGAAGCATACATTGACAGCACTGTAAGTCTGCATGATAAAGCAAAAATACTGTGGTAGAAACACTCATTGCGAATCTTCTTTCTGTCACTGGAATGTGCTAACTCAGTGTAAGAATTGGGATTTTATTCCTTTATGCTACAAGCAAATAATTCAACATTACTGAACTTCAGCAGATATTTATATATTGTGATTACGTAGAAAATACTGAAACAAACTTAAGTTACAGAATAATTTTAAATTTTATGACTTCCAAACCTACATTTCTTTTATAAATAGAAAATGGGCATTGAAAATATATTGATTATATTGAGTAACCATTTTTTCTATATGTTTTAAAACATGTCAATGAATATATGGGTATAAACACATAGACTGACAACATTTTTAGTGTAGAAAGGTGGGTCAACTTCCAGGGGTCAACTGTGATATCTTGGGAAAGAATATTGAGAAGATTCTGCCTTTTAAAGTATATTGAATGGGTGATATGTTAAAATAATTGTCATAAATATCCAATTTAACTTGACATCCTTGTGAAGTATTTTGAGTTAAAGCACAATTTTCTATTATGCAGTGACTGAGCTCTTGTGATACTTCTGTAGCATGTGTGGCAAATCATCAGATTTGCAGGTAAAGGTTGTTCATTTTCATGGATTGGTCTAAACTAGAGTTTTATCTATTCTCTTTTTCTTGTTATATTTCCTTTGTTCTCATTAAAATATTTTGTTTAGCATATTATCCCTAGAACAAGAGTTTGTACAAATGTCTGCCATTTAGTACAGGAGATGCCAAATATTCAATATAATGGATAGAAGATCACAAATTACTCATGACACAGATGTTTCTTTCTGTTTTAAAATTTTGCTTGATGGGCAGGGTGGGAGAATCTCACCAATTTCACTCTGATATTTGGTGGGTTTTGTTTGTTTTGAGTCTCTGTTGATTCTAGATGGTTCAGTCTTAAATCTATACAAAACCACCCTGGGAATAGAGCTTTTATTTAATTTTCACAATTGTTTAGGCCTTCTCTAGTCTTCAGTTGTGGCTATTGGTAATGTAAAATAAATACTTAAACTGCAGTTATAATGGAGAAAGAAAAAATTAATTGCTTTAGAAGGAATTAACTTATCTCTGTTTCATTTTTAAAAATAATGTATTAATCCAGTCTCCTCTTTGTTGTCTTTTTTTTATTGAAACATAAGATGACATGAACAGAAAATGTGTTATTACTGTGCTTTCTGGGCATCCCACTAAATGGGGAGGTGACCAGGAGAATCCTGTTCTCATTCACTTTTTTTTTTAAACACTTGAGGTAATCAGTGTTTGCATATTGAAGGGAGTTTGTGTAGTTGCTAGAGGAAGCTACTCAGGTAAGTGGTGTCTTAATGCAACTCTCTGCCTATGAATTGTTCACTAAAAGTGTTTCAAACAAAATCTTCCTCCTTTCTCAACACCAAGTCATCCCCTTTACCCACCAACAAAGTACAAATTACTGTCTCAGATTTGATATGACACTTTACTCTTTCTTTCGCCTGTTAATCTGTATTTATTTCCTCGATCTTTGCAGGGAGAGAAACACTCATAAAAGTTGGTCTAACTTTCAGTGATTGTCCTGTAGGTTATGGAAAGGCTAAGGAAAATTAACAGCTTAATGTTGTGTGAAATAGTAAGTGAACCCAGCAGGGGCGACTAAATGCAAGGGAACTTAAGAACACTAGAGGGAGTGTGGAGAGGGAATCTTGAGAAAACCGGAAAATCAAAGACAATGGAAATGTTACAATCTTGAATAATAGAACTGCTTAAATCCAAACAAAAGGTCTTTTCATGCAGTCAAAATACTTCCAGGTTCTTCTCTTTATCTTCTCTTGTTTTCCTACTCTCTTGACTAAACTAATCAATGTCACTGTGCACACACAAATATACATATATATATATATACACACACACACACACGTGCACTCATGTATATAGATGCACACGTCTATTTTAAGTGTATGAAAACTTCATTCAGGACCCTAATGGGTGGGATTCTATAAGAAAAGATTGAAAAATAAAATACCATGATCTGCTTAGTTTCAAACTACCTTTTTCCTCCCTCCTTGATCATTCTTCCTACAAAAAAAAAAACCAAAAACCAAACCCAAACATGCAAAGGAACAAGATAAATTAGGGTAGTCACATACAAAACTTGAAAATATGAATGAAGGGAACATTTTACCAAACCAGGCTTGCTTCTGCCTCAGCTAAAGCTGCCTGAGTGTTATTTTCAGAGACAGATGCCCTGGCCATCTCTAGTGCTTTCAGACTGGAAGTGCTGTTAAAATAATCCTCTCCATCCCATAACTTGTTGATTTTCACAGTTGGTGCGGCTGCTGCTTGGATCTTTCCTGGCTAGAAACATCAGTGCATTTCCAGATAGTTTAAATGTTCTTATCACCAATGGTGTCTGAACAGCCAGGGTTAGATTCCCAGGGCTATATTTACAAAGTTGCACTCAGTGTCACTGTGCCCTAAAGGCATGGAATATAACCAAATATCAGAGCTAATTGGCCAGCTGTGCTGTTTCTGAGCAAGCAACATTAGGCTGGACCATACTAAGATCCAGACAGAAAGAAGCTGGACAATAATAATCTTAGGACACAAAACATTTCCCCTGTTACCCCAGACTGTTCTCATCTAGTATTTGTCCAGGACAAAGTCATCTGTGAAAGCCAGAAGTTAGTTCATTAAGTGTTTGATACCATTTAGGAATATTCCTGGAAGAATTTTGCTGTTCAAACAAGTAATCTAATTCCTGCGTCTGTTCACCTTTCCTGTAAGAGGATGTCTGCAAAATGTTCATACAGCTGCCTCTTCAGCATGGCTTTGGCACTCCTGAGGAGCTTCACATACCATTAGAAAAAACACTACCTTTATAGAAGTGGAAATCTCTGGCAAGATGTTATATGCAGAAAACATGACATGGAACAACCTGAATGTGTGTCAGGGCTGTGTGTCCTTTGGCACTGTCAGGATTGAGAGCTGATGTAAAGCAAGTGAGATGAGGCCTCTCTGGTGACTCCTTGGTTCCCTTTTGCCTGTCCCTAGACTTTTTTCTCTCCCCAGTGTTTCCTGTCTGTCTGAAATGGTAACTAGTCAGCTCCATTTCTTTTACCCTTCATCAGAAAATCCGTCACATTTCCTTAAACCCAGGATTTCATGTTGGAAAGGTTATTATCACTGTGTAAAGCCTCTTTTCTTTCAAAACCAGGACTTTTGACATAGGAGTGATACAATCTTAAGTGTCACTGGCTGTCGGAGAAACAACAGATTTCTGAAATAATTTGAATTCAGATCTGTCGGGGACTGGAATGATTGTACTTGGTTCAGGCATTCACTTGGGAAACAGTCTTTAGAGGCTTATTATTATCTTGGGCTAATTCTAAAGTCAGCTTCACAATAGCTGGGAATGCTACTCCTGTAATAGTCCAGTAGCTTAAGTGCTGCCAATACCTTCAGGCTAAAATGTTGGAATTGAAGTATATGATATATACCAGCCAGCCTCTGAAACTTCTGGTTCAGAGTCCTCTGATTCCAAATTCCCCACCTTTCTTTAGACTTGTTCTCTTTTCCATTTGTACTTCTCTACTCAGCAGTCTGATACACACTACGAGTGGGTGAGCTTTGTTGAATCTGTGGAACTCTGTGAGAAAGGGTGTTTGGGCTGTCAAGAGTGAGGGGCCAGGTAGAATATTCTTAATTGTGGTGTTTAATAGGAGAAGAAACTGTCTTGCTGCCTGTTCCTGTTCAGCTGTGCAGCCCAGAGGTGCTGTAGGGAATAGCTCCAAAGGTTGCAGATGGGATACGTGGGCCCTAGACGGTGAGGTCTGGACATCACTGCAACAGAACATCCTCAGTATAACTTTTCTGCTCAAAAATGGGTCGCATTTGGATCTGATATCACTCCTTCAACATTGCTAAGGCCCACAAGCATGTAATGATTCAGAAAATAAAATAACCTAATGGATGCTTAAAAAAAAAAAAAGAGATTTCTAAGTGACAGCTTTCAAATGTGAGCAGAAAAGAAACAGTTTTAGGGAGGAAACAGTTTTAAAGTAGTCAACGACTTCTTTTAGCCATGTATGCATCTATAGGGAGTCAATAAAAGTGAGTATTTTGGAAGGAAAAGGAATACAGGCTGGGCATCAGAATATTAAAGTGCAGCAATGGATAGAGGTCATCTCTTGGTATTGCAGATTATCATCTGTAGACCACAGAAGCCTTTATCTCATTCTTATGGTCACATTTGGAATGTGACAAAACATTGCTTTTTTTTCCCTGCAGGAAATAAAAAAAGACTGGTCTGGCCCCTGAGTTCCCACTGTTTAAAAGCTTGTGATTGAGAGTTTGTTTATTGGTGTGTCCTATTTGGCCTACTTGGACCTTTGTTGAATCTTCCCAGTGGAATTTGTTTCTCATAAGTGTACCTGAATATATCCTCTGGATCTAATGTACCATTGAGTTCATCTCCCCCAGGCTGCTGGTCTCAAGCTGTGAGCAGGTTCAGACAAACACCACATTGGCTCTGTTCAGTTTCCAATCAGAGGAGCTCTTTGCTTAAAAAGAGAAAATTACTGTTTCACTGAATATTTTGAGATGACTGTCTGGTGCTCCAGAATTTAAGAGTTCTTTCAAAACAGCAGTGTTCTGAGTCATTACAGGTCATGATTTGTCATAATATGAATGGTGAGTGTTTTTGCTCTTTGTAATTTTCTTCTGTGTTAAGAGTACCATCTGTTGATTCTTCATTTGCATTATCCCCACATTATCACAGACTTACATTCCATTATGGATTTTAGTTCAATTCTAGTTCAGTTCTACAGCTGCTGCTGTTTATATGTGTATTTATATATATATATATATATATATATATACACACTTAGGTTTTCGTCATTTCTTTCTTTTTTTGAAGGAGGTATTTTTTGGAAGTATTTCCTGACCAAGAGACTGGTGCTGTCCTAGGAAGGCAACCTGTCCAAGAACCTTATTTCTCCTTATGCAGCAGCAAATTGAGATAGCTCCACCGAAGTAAAGCCTTTAATAACTCTTTCTGAAAAGCTTATGATGGGTCTTAAAAATACATTATTATATATATAATAAAAAAATTAAATTTATTCATCTTCATCCTTTAAAAAAAAAATCAAGTACTATGTAGGCATTCTTTTTAATTTGATCCAGATTCTTTGCAGAAATGCAGCAGGAACTATAGGAAGCTCGTGCCTCTCCGTTGTCACAACAAAATCCAAGTATTTTGTGTATGGAAATTTAAATTCTAGGATACATTTCTTCTGACAGAGGAGAATTATGAACCAGTTCCACAGAGGTAATATATATTTTATATATATGCACACACACAAATATATATATATAATGGACAGAATTATAACAGAAGGTCCTCCAGACTGAAAGCTGTTATGCTGGCATATTTTTCTATTCAGGACTTTCTGGTGAGGCATTAAAATGCTGTTTAGTGCTTCTTCCACTCACACAGTTTTCTTCGTGTTCAATGCACAGAAGAGCTTTTATGAAGTAACAAAAATAAAATAGTACCCCATTTCCACTAGTTTCTATTCCCAGAGATATCTTCAAATACTTTTGGTGGCACAGGTTAATTGTGCTATTATTATAAGTGGATATATTTCGCATTTTTATCATGGTAAATTGTTCCCTGGGCCTCTATTTCAAAAAAGAAACTTCTAGATTGTATTACTGGTAGGCATTAAACTGCATCAGTGTGTTCAGAGTGTTCACATACATCTAAAGTAAGTAAATATTGGTAATCACTGCAGAGCTGAAAGTCAGCAAGTGTTATTAATCAGCAAAGAAAATTTGCACACAGTAATTTTAATTCTGTTTTTTAATAAACCAAAAATAGAAATCTGTGTTCTTTTTTTCTCCAATCCCACTTTGGATTTGGTTACATGCTCTAACCTTCCCTTTGTGGCCAGCATCTCTTAATCTCTAAGAATTTACAACTCTTTATCAGAGAATGTCATCACCTCCAACTGCTTCTGAGGTTCCCATGGGAACTTCCTTTTCTTGCTTTGACATTTGAAAGAATTGGGTTAGGGAAGAAAAAATCCCATGCATGAATATCAGGCCTTCCATCAGGTAGGCTTGTTCATAAAACAAGGGTCTTCAAGCTCTGCTTTGTCTCCTACAGATCTCAGTGGTCTTTTGAAGGTTCTGATATGGGAGATAAGTAGAAAGTAGCCCAGGGAATGCCTTCCTATCAGCACTTCAGTTTGGATTCATTTCCCTGGAAGAGTAGAGCAGTTCTGACCATTTCACCTTGAAGCTTCCATGGGAGCACGACTGCAGTTCAGAGCTGCAGGAGTGACAGTGTCTGCACTGGGACCTCGTAGGTCTGGGACAGTGCTTGAGCCACTGACAGTGCTGATCACTGCAGCCACTTGTGCACACAGTAAAAGCAGGTTATGCACACATTTATAGGTAGGTGCAACATCTCTTTATGCTGATTATGATGATGATTAGTGCACTGTCTGTGAAAATCTTCACTGACAGTCTCATAAAAAAGAAAGTATTTGAGCTAAGGCTTTTATGAGTTCCGTGGCCCAAAATTTTCAGTTGCCATAATAAGCACTCTCATTTTCTGCCAAACAATTCTAATGTGTTTGTTTTACTGCTGGATCTTGAATAAATGAATTATCATGAAACACATGAGCTGTTTCAAATTCAGTAAGATCTCTGTCTACTGTCAAAACACAGTGAGTGCTGGAGATAGTCAACGAATGAACCTCTAAACTGAATAGAATTCATGCACTCCAATTGTCTTTCAGATGCAGCTCAAAACAACAATGGATGTTGTTCTTTAGTGTTAGAAAATGTGCATCTGATTTACTCCTGCTCAGCAGCAGGGTGCTCATCAATGCAGGGAATGTTGTGCCATTTATATTTGTGCTTAGATCCAACATTCACACACCAAGACAAGAGTCTGGGTGTAGTGTGTCCCAATAAAGCACACAAATCGAGACCCAGAAATCAAAACTGAGGCATGAACAGGAAAATAAAGCCCATAAGGACCTAGTGGGTTTATGGATACTTAAAATAAGAATGATTAGTGCATTGTTCCATGCAAACACAGTACATGTAAATAAGGCTTCATCCCAGGGAGCACCTATGCATGTGCATGTATGGAAGAATGTGTATCTTTCTGCTTTTTGAAGGAAACTGCTTCTTTTGATAAATCACGTTTGTTTTCCTCCACTGCTAATGCTGGAACTTACAGTATTAGGGCAATTATCAATGATTGCATTAGGCAAAGACTACTACTACAGAGAGCTAATTGCTAGTTGTCAAAGTCACAGAAAAACTGTTGTAAGGAAATAGCAATACTTAATGAATTAACACTTTTCATGTGCATTGCTCTATATGGTATTTACACTGTAAAATGGTATATATGATACATCAAAAAGATGTTTAAAACATCAAAACCAAAAACAAAAGTCCTACACTTAAAGAGCAACATAAAATTTCCTGCTGGGGATGTGGAACATGGAATGCCATCTGTATTATATGGCACTGAGAAAACTGATTATGTTTGGACCTCTATTTCATAGCAGATGGGTTCATTAAATTTAATAGCCTCCAGAGCCTTTAGAAACAGTGTTAAAAACATGTGGAACATGCTGAGACACTTCACTTCTCGCCCCACAGTCATTATAACTCTGGCACAGACTATAAATATTGCACTACTTTATTTCCATTGAATCGGATTACTATTATAATTATTTTTCATAGTGTACATTTACATGAGAAATGCAGAATGCAAATTGTTCTTCTTCGAACTTTGAGATATGCAGTTGATGTCTTTAAATGCATTTTACAGTTCTTTGCACTTGCAGGCTTTTATACAGAACTTATTTTTATCTTCTTCCTGCGACATCAGCAAGCAGCTGTAATGCCACAGCAAAGCTGGGTCTTAAGCAGCTCTGCTCCCAGTGTGGTGCAAATAAGACAAGCATTAGGTTAAACCATTGAAGGGAAATCAGAGGAGTGTTACATCTTGGGTTTTAGCTATATATTGCTAAAATATTCTCTTTTCTAGTATTTTATTATTTTGTATGATAGGGTAACTGCAGTTTGACCTTGGTCTCTGTTCATCTTTTATCACTGGATGAAAGAGAGATTAAATATCTATTTTTGAATCAGATTAGTTTCTACAAAAATATTGCTTTAAACAAAGTAAAACCTCATCTCTTTTTGAAATAGTCTCAGTATTTGATAGATAAAGGATTATTTTACTATTTAGTTTTTTATTTTAAATAATACTTCCAGTGAGAACAAGGAAGTTTTACCATGTTTAAGTGCTTGGACACCTGTTGAACCTTATTCCACATCTTCATTTACTACACGTTCTGATGTTTAAACTAAATTACGGTTGAAGAAATTGTCATCCTTGATCAGGATTTTTTTCAAAAAATAACTCAGTTTCCCAATAACCATATCAGCTTGTTCCTCTTCAATGTAATTATCTTTGCTTTCCACTTCCTTTCCTGCAGAATGCTGTGACTACCCACACTGTCTTTTACTGTTTTTCTAAGGTCACTCTTGTTTTTAGGTTGTATTGACTGTTTTAATGTGGATTTTCTCCTTCCTCATATCACTGACTTCAGCTCCAATTTTGCCACCGACCATTGCTGATATTATTATCATGTCCTGGCAGTTTTAATAAATCACTAAAGTCCTACTGCAGTAGATGATGGATGATTACAGGATAAAATAATGATTGCTTCGTCATATCGTTTATGTTTAAAGTAATAGGTAAGGATCACCAGTTGCTTAGAAAGGGCAGAGAGTGAAAGGACATAGGAAGACAGGGTAGGTCAATGCAATAATTGATTACTGGTCTTTCAAACTGCAGTGTCCACTTCTATGGATTTCCCACACAACTGCCTAGGTCTCAAGAATCATGGAGTTCTTGCTTGTGTTTGGTTAAACTTGATTTTATGGAATTCTATTAGGAAGAAATTTTCCTGAATATCCAATCTAAACCTTCCCAGGTCCAACATAAGGCTGTTTCCTCTTGTCCTGTTACTTGTTACCTGGGAGAAGAGCCCAACCCTCACCTGGCTACAATCTCCTTTCAGGTGTTGTAGAGCCATAAGGTCCCCCCTGAGCCTCCTTTTCTCCAGGCTAAACACCCCCAGCTACTCCCAAGGAGACTTGTGCTCCAGCCCCTTCCCCAGCTCTGTTGCCCTTCTCTGGACACACTCCAGCACCTCAGTGTCTTTTGTGTAGTGAGGGGCCCAAAACTGAACCCAGATTTGAGCTGTGGCATCATCAGTGCCCATAACAGGGGAACAGTCACTGCCCTGATGCTACTGGCCACACTATTGCTGATACATTCAGGATGCCACTGGGCTTCTTGGCCACCTGGGCACATGCTGGCTCATGTTCAGCTTTTGACCAACACCGTGATGTCCTTTTCCACTGGGCAGCTTTCTAGCCCTTCTGCCCCAAGCCTAGAGTGCTGTGTGGGGTTTTTGTGGCCCAAGTGCAGGAATCAGCACTTGACCTTGTTGAACTTCACACAACTGGCCTCAGCCCATCAATCCATCCTGCCCAGATCCCTCTGCAGAGTCCTGCTGCCCTCCAGCAGATCAATGCTCACCCCCAACCTGGTTTCACCTGCAAACTGACTGAGGGTGCCCTCAATCCCCTCACCCAGAGCATTGATAGAGACATTAAACAAGACTGGCCCTAGTACTGATCCCAGGCGAACACCACTGGTGACCAGCTGCCAGCTGGATGTAACTCCATGCCCCATCACTCCCTGGGCCCAGTCATCCAGCCAGCTTTTTACCCAGCAAACAGCACACCTGTCCAAGCCATGAGCAGCCAGCTTCTCCTGGAGCATGCTGCAGGAAACAGTGTCAAAGGCTTTCCCTCAGTGACCCTTGCTCCAGAGAGGTGTCATATTTTGTAACTTCCAGTCAACTGGGTCCTCCCTGGTTAGCCAGGACTGCTGATAAACGATTGAAACTGGCTTCTGATATGAGAACTGATTGGATGTACTTGGAAAAGAATCCTCAGGATTACAAAAGTCAGTAGGTTTCACCTGCTGGATGTTCTCCCACCAGTAACTATGTACAAATTACAAAGAATTGCTCTGCTGTTGAATTTGATTAACAGGCATATTCATGCCAAAAGGGTATTGGTCCCATTTGCAGACACCTGCACACTAGAGATAGAGCAGCTTGGGACTATTTCCAGCTGGGATCTGCCAAGGACTTACAGTGCCTTTGACTAAGAGGGCAGAAAATGCTTTTCATTTTCACCTTGTTTACAAGGAATTTTCTGGGTTTCTTGTGACACGGAAATAAGATCAAAAGGTGACAAGTTACTAACTAGAGAAAAATTTGTTTCTACATCCCTACATGCTAGGGTGAACCCAGCATTTAGGAGGACATGTCTATCCTGAGTGGAAATATGTATTTAAAGACATTCACAACTGATAACTGTCCATTTTTGATCTTACTGCCTCTACTCTGAGTGAAATTGAGCTAATTATAAGGAAACTGTAGGTATTTTTGTTAGATATATTACATTTTTCCAGTATGTTTTTGTTTTTAGTTTTCATATAACAGATTTTTTAGGGTAAATGATAATGTAGGAAAGCAACGAATTTAGTACTAAGTTCCATCCTTTGATCTCATATTTATCATTCCTTGACTTTCTGGAAGAAAGAGGGCAGTGAAGATGAAATGTAATTTATCTGCACTGCTGGAGTAAAAAACCTGCAATAATAAGAAAGGCTTATTAAATTATTGGTGCTATTAGCTTTGCTGCAGTGGCAGAATTCAGTGCAGAAAAGGAGAAGAAGAACAGAGAATAAAAGGAAATAATCTCTTTTGTCTGTTGTACTGCAGATATGGAAGTCTTTAGTTATAGCTCTTCTTTTTGTATAATCGGGAGTTTTCACATACAACTCAGTTATGTGCACAGTAAGTATAAACGTTAAAGTTCATGTTTATCACAGTCATTATGACTAATATTTTCTTTGAAGTTAGTAATTTGCACAGAAACTATTTAGAAATATACTCTATTCTACAAGGAACAACAG
This sequence comes from Corvus brachyrhynchos, assembly GCF_000691975.1. Taxonomy (NCBI): domain Eukaryota; kingdom Metazoa; phylum Chordata; class Aves; order Passeriformes; family Corvidae; genus Corvus; species Corvus brachyrhynchos. Next base: position 3,862,617 of record NW_008237878.1, read on the forward strand.
GATGTTTCTTACTGACGTTCTTACAGCTCGACAAGAAGTTATTCAGCCTTGGTCCACACCACTGTATTTTGTCAGATCAGATCTTTCCAAGCAGGCATTTCCATGAAAGATTAGTTTTAAGATGATCTATCTGGTTGGTAAATGATCTTCAGCAACATCAGTACCATCAGGAGGAAGTTTAGAACTCATAAATATTTTTTCTGGAATATTTTCTCTGGAATTCATTACATCCATTTCACCTGCCCTGATGTCAGTTTTTTTGAGGGAGGAAAATGTATTCACCCTAAATATTAGTTTACATTTGCTAGTTCTAGGAAAATCATTTAAATGTGCAAGGACTCTCTAGTAAGAGTTGCCACGAGGACTCTGCATTGCATTTAAGGATTTTTACAGAATAGGATTTTTGGGTTTTTTTACGCTACCTTTTATTTAGTGGCACATCAATGCTACGACATCCCATACATTAGAAAGCGTATACTAATACCAAAAAACAGCACAACTTACAGAGCTTTCTAATGTCTTTTTGTTCTGTTGCAGCCAATGAACTCTGAATAACAATAAAGGCCTCAGATTTCTATGTTGACAGGTTTATTCCAGAAAACTGTCCAAAAAAAGTAAAAGTAAACTACCTAAGTCAGATATATGATTCTATTCCATATGGTTACATTTATTGATTATTATTCTTCCTTATTTTACTCTCTAGTAAATCAGTAGTATCTCTACTTATTTATCTGGCGTTACACTGATGTAAACCAGAACACATATTCATTGTGTCAGTTAAAAAATTTTAAAAGATCTTAGTTTAAGGTGCTTGGATTATACTTCTGTTGACTGAGGGAACATTCTAACATTTTGTATTAAAGCCTTAAAACCTCAGAAACTTGAGTTACAGTGAACAACAAATTGTGTTTATAGGAGAAACAAGTTAAACCTTCCTTGCCTCTTTCACCTCGTCCTTTCTGTATTACAGATTTAGTTTAAGAAAATGAAGATCGAGTGAAATCTGCTTTTGCAATAATCAGGGGGTTTATGTTCATGAAATTTTTGTTGTGTACTGCAAGATGAGGATATTTATCCCATTTTAGGTTCCAGTATGTCTAAAAACTACCTAGTGTCTGCAAACAGCTCTAGCACTGAGACAGGTGAAAGAATTTTGAGACCTTTTCTAGAGAGTTCTTGTAGTGAAGTAGGAGTAAGGTTTTCCTGACGTGCTGGATAATGCAATAAGGGAGAAGAGTGGCAAAGGTGATGGGTAACTTTGTCTTGTGCCAAAACTCTTTCCTTGAACTAGATTTCACGTGTATTAAAAAATGAAAAACTGCATATTTGAATGTAACTTAGATCATCAAGAAACACTCTCAAATTTTTGATCTTCCAACAAATCAGAGCCTTATTATTGGCCATCAGGCCACGTGGGCCTTTGGGAAGCTTAGAACTTTCAAGATGTGCAGAGTAACAACACAAAGCTTCTCCCAAAACAAAACATCAAGAGAATTGCATCTCTTTCTACAGAGTGAGTGAATCTTTATAGAACTTGATGAATTCATCCTGCAGTACGAAGAGTTCATAAAATGCTCTGTGTCTGTTTCAATAAAGTGTAGCTATAAAATCTCAGTGTGAAACTAGAATGGTGAGATGCATTAGCTATGTGCTTGTTAGAAGGGTATGAAGACAGAATCTAGTCCTCAAAACACAACGAGGGGACAGGATGCAGCCATTTTGTCATTTATAATGGTAGCACCAGCCACATCTGTGGCACCAACCTCCCCACAAGAGGATAGAAAAATTTTATAGAAAAAAGGATCTATTTTTAGATTAGGAGCTTATCCAACTAAGAGATTTCACAATGTTAAATGATAGAGTATTTTCTAAGAATTCTTTTTCTTAATTCTTTGTTTTAGCATATGGTTTAAAAATAATGCTTTCAACAGTTAGAGACTTAAAACTGCCTCCTGATCTTGTACATCTCTTTAGATAATAAAATCAGTTGCTTTGCTTAGGTATGTGAACCTGAAACCACATGTTTCTAATTTGGAAACCACATCGTGGTTACCTTGCTACTAGAGCATAGTGTTTTAGCATAATGTTAATTTATTTCCAAACATATATTGCACATTTGATTTTCAAATTTTTATACAAAACCTTGACAAAAATTTTTATGGAGATTTGTTCCTGGATTTGGGGAGTATCCCTCTTCCCTGACAGAGCAGAACAGCACTTTTAAACATCTACCTGAGTTCAGTGCCTGGGATTCATGTAGTACTTTTATGCAGTGGTATTGCATATAATTTGTTCCTTCTTTTTCTTTATGCTTCATCTGAACTGTTGCAGATGTGTCTTGAGATGAACTCATCAGTATTCACCCCTTCCAGAGGCAAATTGATAAACAAGAGAAAAGGCGATTGTCTTTGAAAGGGAATGAAACTTTTTGAAAGGTTTGAAACTTTTTATTTAATTGTTGTGCCTAAGCTGCCTTTCCTGCTGGTTTCTGGTGCTCTTGATCTATTATTATATCTGTGGATTTCTTCTTCTCAGTAAATGAAATGATCCTAACATTTTTGTGCAGCCTTTCTTCCTTTGAAATCATCTCCTGTTGTTTATCAGCTCAAATGATCTTATGAGCGTATGGTGTCTATCTTGTTCTGCCCTCCAGCCTCCTGCTCCATACAGAGCAGTTCTGGGCCATTGCTTACTGACATTGCCTTCAAGGTGTTTCGTGATAGCTAAATACAAAATCCATACAAAAGTTCTGCTCATTCAGAAGCGATTAATGGGCGAGAAATAAACCCCAGTAAAATCCAATAATTATTCTGAATGTATTTGTTAGGCAACTAAGAGGATTGTTCCCTCTAAAAATGTCCAATATTTTAGTTCTAAAAGATAATTGGTTCCAGTACTTAGAGCTCTGTACTGGTTCCAGCCTTTGCATCAAACATCTAGAAACAACTAGTTAATTTCAAAATATTTTTGGAAGGACTTGTTTTGAAGCAAGTAAGAGAAAAGAGTAAGTCCTGTTAATTACAACCTCCCCTCCTCCAAACCCAGCTCCATTTTCCTTTGCTTTGATATTCCTAGAATCTTTTGCAGCACAGATTCATTTCTTACAAGATCAATTTAGTAGTCCTCTAGTTATCAAAAGCAGATAGATTACTTTAATTGTAGACACAGTCTTATTGATGAGATTCTCTGTGAATATTTTTTCCTCATGCCTTCTTCTGGTCATGGTCTTGTATGCTGAATTTCAGACACATGAAATCAATCATTTTTCTATTTTTCCCCATCTGTTGTGTGCTAGACATTTCATGGTGGTTTTGCAGGTGCCTTGTTTTGTCCTGGTATTAGCTAAAGCTTTCCTTTTTCAATTAATAAATCACTGATTTCATCATAAACTGAAAAAAACCCCAATAACTTCCACAATAAGAAGCTTAAATGAAGAGAATGGAAAGCAAAATCATATTGAATTCAATTTTGCATATAAGTTTTGTCAGTCCACTGATGTCAGGGCAACTTTTTACAGAATACAAATATTTTTATTATTAACCTTGAATCCTTGACACAAAATTATGTGTGAACTTTAAAATGGGTCAGTTTTGTCTTGATATTTGTAAATAGTGTCCCCTGCAAACAAGAAAATATTTGCTTCTACAGGAGCTTGACATAAGTAGCTTCCTGTCTGTTTCGTCACTGCACATTTTGTGGTCATAGTCCAAAATGCTGTGAACTTGAAATGGTGCTGTATGCATGTGAATGTCAGCAAAAGATGCCTCTTTATTAAATGCAACACCCATGAGGTAAAACTGAATTTCTGGTATGAACTGTACTTGATTCAAAGTTTCAGTCATAAAAACCTTTTGTCACAGTAGAAACCTTCACTCCTGTGAGGTTGTGAACACCCACTACAGCAAAGGAGAAATGATCTTGGGTTTTTAAGAGCCCTAAAAGACACAGATTGTTTGTGACAGCAGGGGAGAGGGACAGAGAGCAATGGAATAGAAAACAAGCCTTGATACACCTTCCACTGCCTCTGGCTGAGCAGTCACAGAAGAAATGGTATTATTTTGTGAAAAAAAGATGGAGAAAAACCAGTGGTTTGGGATAATTTAACTATATATGTTCTTATAGCCATTCCCTTCTTAGACTGTGTTGGAGTATTGCAAAACAGAGTACAGAACAACACATCTCTTTAGACATTTAATACAATCAGAGTAACATGTTAGAAATCACAAACACAATTAGTAAATCTGATTTTTAGAAGATATTCTGGCTTGCTTAACATGTTCATTAGATCAAATACACTTTCAATTATCTTCAGAAAGGAGTTATCTTTAGATGTTGGTCTTACATTGATATGTAGAGCAAGTAAGATTCAATATAGTGCAAGAGCAAAACCCCACTAAACTCATTGCAGGATCCTCATTGACTCTAACAGTTATTGTGTGATGCTCTTGTTTGGGTTGGTTTTGAGGCCAGTGTCAATTTTATTGTGAGAGAAAGAGGATGTGTGACTGGGTCCTAAGAGGATTTATGATCAAGAAATGATTTTTTGTTTCTAGGACTGCCAAAGAATCTGCCCTTTTTCCAAATGTGGAAGGGACTCTATGTGAGAATAGAAAAACAAATGAATGTGTGTATATGCACTTATCTTCTGAGGTTGATTCTTTTTTTTTCCCTTCCTTCTCTTCCTCCCTTTCCTTTTTTTGTGAGAGTTAAAAAGACTAGATATACAAATTTTAGTATAAATTGTATCCCTTCGTGTCAGTGATGTGTATTTTACAACCATTAGTTTTGTTTGGAGTTGTCAATATTTAGAAAAATATTCTGATTCCATGCATGGATGTTTGCACAGTTTTTTATTAGGAAGGAAATATCTAATATGTAGCAGATAAGAGAACAGTTGTATCAGTAATTTATATAGGGAAATATAGATGTAGTAATGTTTATACAGAATGTATGTTTGCATATATAAGCAGAATTAACTATGGACAAATATTTTGTGTTTAGAAGTATTAGGTTAATGGTGTAATAATGAAAATAGGACTCTCTCCCTTTGCACACACAAGTATGAGACCAAAATTTTGATCATGGTGTGTGGAATGCTCATGAAGCGTCTGATTCATTAATTGGTTCTGCTACTTTGATTTGTAGCCATGTGGTTTATCCATACAATTAGCATAATTCTTAAAAAAAAAAAAATTAATAAAGTTCCCAACCAAACTTTGCATTTAAAGTCATTTGGGTTAATTTAAGTATAGCCTTCCCTGTAAATATTTTGTATTCATTAGAAAGGCAGAATGGCTTGTTTGTACAAATAAAAGAATCACAGGAACAGACTCACAGAATAAATGAGTATGGATTTCTTTTCTGTTAATTTCCACATGAAGTTCAGAGTGCAGATGCAGGCAGATATGACTTAAATAACTGTTTTAAAAGTTGAGAATATTTAGATCTTTTTTTGTGCTGATTCTCATTTTAAAAACATGATTACTAGGCTGCTTTAGGAATTTTTCAGTCATTAGCATTAATAAGCATTTAATGTATTTTAGAAAATGTGTCGAATCTTCAATGAGTGGAACCATTTCATCACAAAGTTCTTAAGTGTCTGTAAATTTTTTTTTGCTATTTCTTAATTCCAATCTGATGCCTTTATAGCTGCTGTGTGCTCTCTTTTTCATATTTCAGAGGAGCTAACTTCTTTCTTTTCTGTCAACTATAGGAATTCTTTTTAGAGAACTAGAATTGTAATTTTCATCTATGTTTTATGACTCTCTTCTCCATAGCAACATTTAAATTTCCTCTGATGAGTGTACTTTGCATGCAGAGCACAATCTATCCTTGACTAAAATGATGTAGTTACTGAAAAATATGTGGTAGCACAGTAAAACAATTATGTGAACAATGAAGGATTTGGTGTTAAATCCCTTGAAAAATCAAGTGCATTTCCTTAGAGATGTCATCCTAGTAAGCTGCAGGTTAATGTCACTCTTTTAATATTTATACTGAAATCTTAACGACAGGAATATCCTGGTAGGAGGCTGAATTTTATTTCTTCCTCTGTGTGTGCATGTAATTTTTTATGATGCCTGTAGTTCTTAGTTGGGGGGGAACAAGTGCATAGATTGCAAAAGAAAAATCATCAAAATCATAAGATTTAAGTGCTGTATCTTATAGCAACTAAGTAGATTTTAAAGCAGAAAGTTTACCTTTTCTGCTCAAAACCAAGAATTGGAATATGCTTTCTATTCTTTCCCAAGTTTTTACTATTTGTGGGAAGAGCTGAGGAAACCTGCTAGCAATGTATGAAATGCTTTGCATTTTCTACATGTTTGCCACAGCACTTGATATGTTTCCTGAAAAAGTACCTTTAAAAAGGGAAAGTTCTAATCCGTACACCCAATGTCAAATAAAGAGCCAGTATGTGACACGGATGGGATGACTCTGAACATTAAAAACACCTTAACTTTAGGAATGCATTAAGGTTAAACTTAGTGCAGCCCAGAAAGTATTTATAGAAATATCTGTACCATCAAAACCATATCCAGACTTGTTGATTATTTACTGGCATGTTTGCAGTTATTTCCTATTGATTTGTATTGCATCTGATTTTGGAACAATCAAGTCAGTAGGGCTGTTTTTCTGTGACTGGTGACTTTTAAAAGCTTGGCAGGAGAAGAGGACTGTGGAAATGAGGTCAGTGAATGTAAAATAAGAGGGTTTTTTTACTTTTTTATGTTTTAACATACGTAAATTGCAATAGTATACTTTTTATAACAATAACTCCACTAAATCATTAGAAAAATAGAAATGGAAAGTTAATATAATAAATGTTATTTTTGTTTCTTTAGTAAGAGAAGCCATGGTTTTTGATATAGTAAGAAACTACTGAATATAATTTACTCTTGCAGAAGATTTTTTTTGCTATTCTTCAAACAAACATAAGACTGAATTCGGATCCAACAGAACAAGAAGTTTATAATTCTACTGAGTTTTCCTTTAAAACTTCTAAACTCGGTTTCTTGGAAATCTAGGACATGCAGCTACATAATGTTTTGAATCAACTTGAAACAGCTCTAAAATATTTTAACAATGCATGACCTTTTTCTTTTCAATTATCATGACATCATTTACAAAATCTGTCTTTATGAACTTATTTTGATGAGGGTGAAAGGAGATAGACTTTTATGAGGTACATATCAGAACTACTGGTCTTATAACTTTTTCCTTCTTCTTCTAAAGACAGTATTCCAGATCTCTGGGGTTTTGTTTGGTTCAATCATATTGGTCTCACAGGTATCTGATCCAAAAAATAGTGCACAATCCTTGATGTTGGATCCCTTTTCCTGTCTTGGGGTTTTTTACCACGTCAGTAGTGTCTAATTTTTCTTTTTCTGGTAATACCAAACACATTTCCATGAAGGGCTCAAAACAATGCTAGATTATTTGCAAATGTGGAAAGCATGACACTGTGTGCAACAACACTATTGAAAAACCTCCTGCAGTTATTTATTCTGTGTTACATTGTGTGATGGGACCCCAAGTTGACCTGCATTTAGAAGTGGAATTCTCAACATGTCTCACTGGCATCAAGCATATTGTGAACCTCAGGGGGCCTGCAGTTTCTGAGAGTAATTTTTTACAATACAAAATAGAATAAGAAAATGTGTTTAGTAAAGAATTTTTTTTTTGTTTTCTGGTTAAAAGGAGGTTGAAAAAAAAGTAATGCTACATTTTTTACCTGTGTTCTTGCAAGGCCCCATGCTTTAATCTTGCTCTTCAATCTAAGAATTTTTTTAGGTTGCAACGAAATCTGCATGGTTCCATCAGCATCCCTAAGACTGCTTTTGTACTTCAGAAAATCCTCTTAGGTTTCCCCTGATGCTTGCAGGCTCCTGTCCCTGTTGTAGCTGGCTGTACAGCAAAGGTCTCTTCCCAAGCAGTTTTGTGGAACAAGGTCCAATTTCCTTCAGAGGGCTCCTCCTGACCCACAACTGGATCAACCAGGAGCCAGCAAACGGCCAGGTGTCCTCCCTGCACTTCAGCCACAATAATTGTAACAAAAACTGCTTTACCCAGATGGCAAACCTGGAGCAAGTAAACCAGATCTATGCACTGTATCACACTAATCATGTGTATTGTTTAGGGACGAGCACATGAGGGAGGAAGAGACACTAATGGAAAACAAATAGGAACAGGAGGCACTTTGGTGTGGCTGGAGCTGAATGAAAGCACCAAAAGGGCACAGTTCACCAGGGGTGTGGGTAGAATAGGAATACCTGCAGTGCTGGAGGGCCAGGGAAAGATCACACAGTTTGCTGCAAAGCTGCCTCTTGGCAGGGTATGAAGCAAACCACAGGAATCAGAGGTACCTGTTGGCTTTTACACACAGACAGGCAGCTCTTACACTGTTCAATAAAGGGTCAGACCAGAGGGCTATCACTGCTAATGTTAGGAAAATTATTTCTTTCCTATGGCCTCCCAGAAGGGGTAATGTCAGACAAAACTCCACAGTTTGTTTCAAAGGAATTTGTAGCAAATATTAAACGGAATTGCTGACATATAGGACCTTGTAACAGGCAAGTGTCAAATCAGCAACAGGATGAAAATTTATCTGATGGGAAAAAGACAGATTTTTTAATTTTTTTTTTTTTAATTGAGTAAAGACCTTGAACCTGGATTTTTAAGGTTAGGTGAAATGTGTCAAGAATTCCAGCCCAGGAAAAAGCATTATGGTCTTGTCTGCTGACTTTATTATTCCTAATCAGGGTTGTGACTGCTAATATTTAGGAGAATGGAAATATTCTTGATTTTATAAAAGGATGTAAATTGGATTGACTAACTGAATTCAGAAGCAGATAATATAGAACTCTAGTTGGTAAATGCTTAGTAATGTACTCTTGACAATAATCTGAATAAAAGCAAAAGAGATCACTTTGTATATAAAAGTGCAAAGCATCTAGTTTGTGTGGCAGTTATTAATATGTAATCCTCACTTCAGTCCATCTGACTATAACTCCTTCACTTGGAAAAACTTGACCAAACTTCTGTTTGGCAAATTTAAAAAAAAATCATATTACAACTTTCTCCTCTTGTTTGAATGTAAAAAAGAAAATGTTTCCCCTTCTCAGAGTCAAAATAATTAACTAGTCAAAGACTAACAAGTAGTTAAACTTTCAGAAAGGCTTTAAACTGCTCTAACCGGTTATACACAATTTAGGTCATGTATTTACAATTCACAGGTATATGCAATTTCTGCAGCAACCCTTTTATACTGTTCAATACAGTAATTTATTAAAAAAAGCAGGCTTTTTTAGAAACACATGCTTTAATATGATCTTGGTTTGTATTTTGGTATTGGATCAGTGCAGTTTTAGGATGAAGGAATTTTACTTCCAGCAATTCTTTGTGCCATGAATTTTGTTATATTTTATGTTGTGGAAGTGGAGAAACTGTGGCTGCTTGCTCCCAATATGTGAATTAGAGATCATGTGACAGTTCTGTTCCATGACATATACCACGTGGATATCAGCTTTTAGCAGAGAACTGTGTGCAAGTTGTTGTTTTTCTTTTTCTATTTGTTTTCATTCAGAGGAAGGGCAAAAGGTCAGTCAGAAGCTCACTAGAAATCTTGAAGGTCTTTTTGCATTTGGCATCGATTCACCTGCCTGTTTCTGTGTTCTGCTGATGTCTTTAAAGAAAAAATTTGTGTTGGAGAAACAAATTTTCGGAGGCGGACTTAGCACAAGGCTAAACTGCTGCGTCAGTGAATTTCTCCACAAGTGTGGAGTAAGAGGAGAAGAATTCAGAAAAAGGGAAAACTGTATTGTGCCTGTAACAGTTTGGTTTTCTGACTTCCTCCACTACAATGGGTTTTCTTTTCTCTGAAGTGAAAACAGAACCCATCTTTCAACTCTTGATAAATAAGGTCTTTTATATGTGATGGAGTCTGCTGCCTGCTCTCAATGCCTTTATACGTGAGTTGTTGCTTGCAGTAAATACTGTGCACACAACCAGGTATGGCTACTCTTGTCTAGTAACATCTGTGTGGTACAAATATGCATATATGCATAAACACTTGCATTTGATTTGCATATATGCACATATAATCATACTCGTGTTTACAGCACAGAAATGTATTGTTCTATGCATATATTATTGTATATTATGCATGTATTGTAATCTGTTTGCATAAGCAGTTACTAACTTTCTATTCCCATTTTGTTTTTCTTTCCTCTCCCATGGAGGATACAACCTTCTACTTTAGTATGATAATCTTCTCTTAATGTCAGTTTCATTTAAAACTAAAACTGTCTTTATGTTGAATTATATTTGTGTACAGGAAGATGGAACTACTTCACAGTTCAGTTGTGATACCATATCTGATGAGAAAACAATCCCTTTCTTGGTGTGGTAGTATTTAACAAATTGCACGGTGCTTTTGTGATACCTAGTAGAGAAGATGTCAAATCATAAAGTCACTTAATAAGTCCTCAATAAGTTGAATCAATTGGCAATGTAAACCTAGTTCCTCTAGTTTCTTTCCTTTACACTTTGTTTTTATATTATGTCTGTGCTTTTATTAATACGGCACCTAAAGTAGCAGTTCAAATTAATTTAATGTATAATTGCTTGTTCTGTTTTGTTGTTTTCCAGCTCCCTCAGGCACAAAAGGTAAAATATTTTAATCAAATCCTAGTCATTCCAAGTAGTCACCAGTGCTTCACGTTTCCATGGTGGTGTGAGTGCGGTACAGTTGGTGATCAGTGAAACTCTTCACTGTCACGGGGTCTCTGAGGCGGGCACAGGAAGGTACCTGGCTTTGAGCCCAGCTGAGGTACCTGCTGAGAGCAGCCCTTCAAACATATGAGCTATTTTAACATGCCAGGCATCTAGTAGCCTACAACTTGGAAACGACAGGGAGGCTATTTTGTCTACAATTTGAAATAATAGTAGGGATTAAAAAAAACCCACTCCATTACTCCATGTGAAACATTTTGGGATCTGTTGTAGAGACTGCAGAACCCATGGCATAGCTGGTACCCTTTCACTGCTCCCCACTGTATCTACCAACACACCCCTGAACACATTCAACATTTGACTTCTCTAACAGGTTGCATACTTTTCATATAATGTGCTCTTGCCTTTAAACCACTTCTGCATCGATATGGTGTTACCAGAGTCAGCACTGCACATCAGGACAGCACAGTCAGTGTGGCAAAGTTAAGAACTGCTCGATGCCTGTTGCATCATCCTTATATATTTCACAAACATAATCGAGGCTTCTAGAAACTAGAAAGTCTAGGTGGTGTTTTGTGCTTTTGGTAAAAAACTATTAAAATGATAAAAAGGAATAGAATGTGCTGGAAAATGGCAACACTCACTTGTCCAAGTCGTTCTTATTGTTCTTGGTAAAGCACCTTCAATAAGAAATGTCACAGCAACTAGTCAGTTTGACATCACTTTTATTCATGGATGATGATAAAAGTTCACTTTTTAATGAAAGCTATAAGTGAGGTGATCTTTCACTTAATAGTTTTTGAAGAATAGTGGGGGCATCCACAGAACTTAGAACTTCACTAATGTGTCTCAGCCACTTTTTAGTTTAAAAGCAAGAAATACAAGGATGGGAGGTTTTATTGTTATGATACTGTGTGTATTTGAAATTTCCTTGCTCGTGGAGCTCAGAAAATTCTATTTCAAACCTGCAGGTAATATAACACTGCACTATGTCCACAGTTTGTTCTTGCTTTGAGAGTTGCAGAACATGGTACCAAAAGACATTGGCTTTGTTTGGGGTTTTTTTTTTTTTTTTCTTCTTGAAATAGATGGTTTCAAGAAATATTTTGTGTACAGCTTTCTGGAAAAGTAGAAGGACCAAAAGGCTAGACGAGCTAACTTTAGCTTTTTCATTTTCACCCGCTTGTCTAAACATTTGTCCCAAATGCTTCTCTTAACAGTTTGCAGAAAGAAGAGAGAGTTAAACCCTAATGTGCTGGTGCAGAAGGTACAACCAGTCAGGCTGTTTGTCAGGTTGTGCCATGTGGTACTGTATTACCTGTTCTGATGGCCACAATTCTGAGCTGTTAAATAATATTCTGGTAAAAATTACTCAAGTTTGAGGTTAGCAAAAAACAACACAATTTTCATAAATGGTCAAAATTGCCAATTTTCAGTGTGTTGGCCCCTACATCAAGCAAATGCAGTACTAAAGCCACATATTTTTATATGCATTCATAACTAACCACAGTCTAGTTGACTGTGTATTACTTTTGTGCAGAGAAGGAAGAGAGGGGTGGGAAGGAAGGAATGAGATGGGGAGGGAGGACAGGTACAAATAATCCTCCAGGGATTTTGATAACTTCAGGCAAGAAATACGCCTTCTAATAAGCATGGCCTGACAGCTTATGAACAAACCAAGAGAATCTCTCTTGCTCTCTGCAAGGTGAAGGGAAGCAGCACAGGGCTGGTGCATGCCTTTATGAATGACTTAGTCACTGTTTTGCCATATGGTGTCTGAACTTGTACTGTATTTTTGTTGGAATCTGTGTATCATCTTGCAAATGTTTTCTCTATAAACATTTCAAACAGTCATGTCTCTCTAAACTTGTTCACTTTAATCTTTGAGTGATCTGAAAGAAAAATGTGGCATTTCAAGTTTACCTTTATTATTTCATATCTATTATAAATAGTTCACCATCTTGATGAAATGTGTTTTCTCTTATATGTGGGACATTTTGACTTCAGACTTTTCAGTGTTTAGTCAGTGTTCCGTGGTGATTAGCTATTGATTTTGAAGACCTGTAGCTTTTCAACTGTCTACAGCAGTTAAATAGCAATTAAACCTGTTGCTCTTATGCTGTCTGCTCTTAGTCAAACTGGTGCAAATTCAGAATTGGAGAGCAGGTGAAATGAAGAACGATGAGTTTAAGGTGGATGTATCTGTTTCACCATGATATTTGTCTTGAAAAGATCCTTGTGATATACTCTATACTTAAATAGAAAATACCACAAAACCAAATCAAACCAACCGCCCACCCAACCAGCCAAAAAAAACCACCACCAAAAAAACTCACCTGAATTTCAGGCAACAGAGACACTGATTTAATATGGTTATGTTACTTTCAGAACCAAATAAGTCTAGGAAGAGTTAATGTGTCTAAAAGGAAGAACTACTGCCAGGCAAATGAAACAAATTCTTATGAATTTTACTTGTCCTCTATGTTTCTTTTATGCATGTTTTTAGGTAGCAATCCCACAGGGCTGTGAAAATAGCACTAAGATAAAAAAATAACTCAAATTTACCACTTTTCAAATTTGTTCATTTTGATTTCCAAAATTACCTTTATCTTTGATACAGTTACATAAAATAGCTTTTTGTATGCATTGAAGAGCAAAAGCCATTTTTCCTTAATAGTTCAAAAAGGTGTTTTGTTTCCTAGTATGAAAGCTTTACTTGCTTTTTTGAGCAAACACAGCAGGATTCAAAAGCTTTTGCCTTACTCCTGCTGTGATGTTTTGTTCTACTTAGTTTGAGTGAAGAGGTAGAAGTGAATAAATTAGGCACACAAATCAGAAGCAGAGAGTTGTGTTTAGGAACACTTGAGAATTTTTTTTAATGATTCTCTCATGAGTGGAACCATATTTCCTCCATACAGAAATTTTTTGATAATATTTTTTGCCCAAAAGTTCCCGATGGCTTTCTTCTCTCTTTCTCTGTTATCCTTAACTTCTGTAAGTAGTGCTGTGCCCTCCTTATATCTTGATGCTATTGTCTTTCAGCCTTTTGGGAGCATCATTTATCATTCCCTGCATCGTTTACCTTATACTTTGAAGGGTTGAATTAACTGTCACTAGGAATAGAAAATAGAAAATTTGCAAAGCTGCTGTTTCATTGAAGCATATGACTAGTGATTTTAGAACTTTTATGAAATTATGGTAGTTAAGTTGAATCTAATGGAGTACAAAATAGTCATAAACAGTTTGATTTAGCATTCCTTTGGATCTATTTCCTCCTCATGAGATGCTATTGTCTTTCATTTTTGTAATGAATATTTGATTTCCATTCAGAAAACCATGTTAAAATTTTCACTTACATGTTAATTGCAATCTTTAGTTTCCAAATTTCTCTCTCACATTCCTCAACATGCAAACTGACTTTTAATGACATTTTTGAATCAGCAGTTTACAAACTCCAAGTAACTATTTTACAATATAGGGGTTTTTTTTCATTTACTTTGTGTGCTAAACACAGAAATGCCTCTTTAACTTAAGACACACAGGTTCCTATATTGTCCCAGACCATAACTTGAGTCTATGCCAAGATAATAGCTATTCGTTATTATTTTAGTCCATATAAAACACAAATTCCAATTCTCTGATGCTTCCAACCTGCCTCATTACTCTGATCAGCACATAAAAGTGCAGTGGTCACAGAAGACAACACATTGTGAAGCAAATCTATACAGAGTGGGCAAAGGAAGAAGGTGGGTGGGTTGGGCAGGTGTGTCAGAAATTCTGGACTTCCTACTGTAACTCTTCTTGACTATACACTCCCAAGGAAGATATTCCAGGGATGTTTCTCAGATTCCTCTTTCCACAATGGAAGCACCTAAGAAAATGTTTTTACTCTTTCCTGTGTATGTGTGTCTGGTTTAATTCTGGAGCCTGCCTTGCTCTTTGCCCTGAGAGATGGATGCTAGTGCTGGATGCGAGGCTAAACTCAAAGTGGCTTGACTCTTAAGAGGATGGGTTTTTTTGTTGTTGTTTGGGAAGATCTGCTTGGGTTTGTTCTAAGGGGGGTAACTGTGTACAGTGAGGAATTAAAAGGCAAACTGTTGTAGTTAAGTTATTTCTTTAAAGGAGTTTCTCTCCAATTATAAATCTGTTATTGCTAGGCACTAGAGAGCTGTACCTTTTTCAGAGAGCAAGTTCTGTTTCTTTATTCTAAACAGCCAAGAGACATTTAACCTGGAGATGCATTTTTTCCTCAGTCTTGAGGCTTATTTTCTTTTAAAGGTTTGTTATTTTTTGCTAAACATTTTATCAAACTGAGTGTCCATAGCCCTTGGGTAGTTTCCCACCTAAAACCGTTACCACCACGTCTTTTCAATAGAAAAACATTCTGGGGCAAATCACTGATGCTGTCTCTTTCATTCATCATTCTACACTAGATAGTAACTACAGTCTGATGAGCAGTGACTCAGTAAAATGTTGCAAATGTGAGTCCCTGCTCATCCAGTTATTTGCTGACTCCACTTATGGAAGTGGCCAACAACCTCTCCATCTGCCAAACAAATAAAAAATCAAACAGGCTGGATTATACAGTTGCAATTCTATAGAAATTATTGCAGCAGCCAACTCTAGTTGGTACTTGTAGATAACAAAATTACAGGGCAATCACTCTTGTCTACTTCCATAGTCAGTTTTGAGAGTTAATGAGCAGTTCTTTCAATATTTCCCAGGAATCCCAGACCGTGGAGGGTTTTTTTCTCCATGTAAAGAATTTCAAACACCCTAAAACTTTACTGAGAGTACCTTGGTTTTATCCTATCTATTAAATTATTTTTAGTAATATCTTGAGAGTGAGAAGACTCGTAAATAAATACTGTCCTGGTACCTGACAAAAACATGATGTCAGAGAACAGCTACCCTGGGCAATCATATAAAATCTCTAAGTGCTCCAAAATGTCACCTCGTAATCAGCAGAATTCTTTTCCGCTTCCTGGGCTCCTCTCCACACAAATCATGTCAGTGTGCTTGACTCTACTACTCTGGCCAAGGAGCAGAAATTCCTACATTAGTTTGTCTGCATTTGAGTTTCAAGTGCAACCTTTGAACCCACAATGTTATGTCAAGTTTTTGGGTTTTTTTCTTGTTTGTTTAATAGCTTACTATTCCTTGATAGATCAAGGGTTATATTAGGGTTAGAATTATCTCTTCTTGCTAACAAGGAAAACAAACGAAAAAAAAGGAAATATGATCATGAGTTCGTTCCACCTCATATCCCCAGTGATTCCTTATCAGATGTAAACCTTCTTGACTCTAAATCCCATTTGTGTTCCTGTTTAATGTCTGCAAACATTCCTTCTCACCGTGAGATAGTGCCATGCCTCAGGAAATATACTTGTTTGGGAAACTGAAAATCCTCCTGAAGAAGATTGGGAGCTGCAAGACATGTAATTATCTAGATTTTGTTTGTCTGATTTGTTAATGTGATATAGGCTTCATAAGTTATCTTTACTTTTCATAAAGTATCTTTTATAATGTAGGACTTGTTTTCTGAAAATGTGGCGAGCCAATTGCTATTGCTTCATTATAAGAAAACCTTTGTAAACACAAACAAAACAAAAAAATAATTGCAAAAATCTAAAAGGAGAAAAAAAAGGATTAGAAGTTCTACCTGAGTGCAGAAAACATGATACAGACGCCAGAGTGGTAGGAGAATGTCACAGTCACAACTGGGCACGACTGGCACCTACGGTATCGCTCAGCAAGATCATCCCTACTGCTGCATCCATTTGGCTGAACACAGAAAAGCAGAATTTGTGTTCTACAGCATCTCCACTTGAGATCATAACTGTCTGTGTAACACTTCCAAATGTTGGATAAACTTCTTCAGCTTTAAACATCTGCCCCTGGGGACAGAAAAGGTTGAGCAGTAACTCTCCACCTCCTGCTTGAGTTGCCTTTCACACGTGGCGGGTGAAGATCTACAGGCACAGAGCAGTGCTGGTCTGGAGCAACCCAGTCAGTGTCTGCTCAGGGCAGAGGTTCAGTCTGGCCAGAGGGTGTGAACAGGGAGGAGACACAATCTGATCACTCTCACTGTCCTGTGGCCAGTGATAAACATCCTACATGTTTCTCTTCAATGGAACCAAGGTCAGGAGAGCTGTTTTCTCCCTAAACTGAAAAAATACATTGAAACCTGATGTGCAGAATCAAATAATGCTTCATGGCACCTCTTTGCCCAGCAAACTGGAACTGGCTGGAGCAAAGATGCTCCTGGGATCCTTGCTGGCTGCCATCCTTCGTGCCACTGTGTGAGCTGAGGAGATCTCAGTCTGGACCACAACAAAGTTCATACAGCTCGTGACCTCTTGCTCTTTTCTGGGAGAAAACAGCCCGAGGCAACTTCGGCAGAGCTGACACTGGGAGGCATGTGGAGCAGAGCTCCAGCTGCTTTGCTGCTGCCCTTGCTGCTTCCACAGCCCACATCCCAGCCCCTTCTCTCTCCCGTGGCACACTGCAGTAGGAGTGAGGATGAGGGATCCTTCCTGGCACTGGAGGGGCTGGGATGGACAGAGCTGGTTCAGTTGACATGGGGCTGGGGCTGGGCTGAGCTGCACTGACTGCAGGTCCAACTACATCAGTGTCATTTGGATAAACTGCCTTATCTCATTTAAAATGGAAATAATGCAATTGTATGTCTGTAATGGTTCCTTAGTTCTCAGAGACAGTATTTCTTTTTCAAATGTAGCTTGCTGATGATCAGGGATTGGTGTTGATGACAACTGTTGCCATGCCAGTATTTAGTAAGCAAAATGAGACTGTAAGTACTCAGATTATTTCTGTCATGTGATAATGGTGTGACTGACGTGAAGTTGCGTTCAGGGATCTAATAACATTTTAGCCAACCCCCAAATTTTTTCTTCTCTTCCTCTTATGTTGTCTGCAGTCAGTATCCCTTTATTAGCACAAAAATGTGGACAAATAGTCCCAAATATCTATACTCTAGAAACCATGGTAAAATGATGAAACCCTATATCTAAGAGTAAATCTCAGATGGCACTTGGCCTTAGGGCTTTCTTACTTCTGTATTACTTTTTTATAGCAAATAATCTATATAATTTTCCCCTTTTCACTGGTATAACTCAGAATTTAATTACTTTTATGTATATTATCTATATATGTGTTTATCTTTAATAATTTAACAGATTATTAAGGAAAGTTAAGTGTACTTTCCCCTTAATGCTTCATCTTTCTCTTTTGTTTATCAGGAGAAATTGGGAAAGAAGGGAGGAACATATTTTTAACAGTAGTTTTTAATTTAAAACATTTGCATGTGAAAGATTTCAGTAGAGGGACTCACCCTTTTCTAGGTGAACTGTAAATAAAGCAGAAAGGAGCAATGTTATTGATTTAATTACTGCTTGATCAGCTGACTTGTACCAGTGTCTGCCTTCCCCACTTTTAAAATAATTGGTGTGTTATCTATTCACTTCTGCAGTGTAGCTGCAAGGTGAAATAAGTGGTGAGAATGTTTATTATTATTGTGGTTCTGAGTGCATCTTTTATTGTTCTTTTCAGAGGTCTAAAGGGATTCTCCTGGGAGTAGTCGGCACAGATGTTCCAGTTAAAGAGCTTTTAAAAACTATTCCAAAATACAAGGTAATATACAGATGGTGTATGTATATAATGTCTATTCAGTATAATGCCTAAAATATAATTAATTTAATATGTTGTTATTGTTTGTACTTACATGGCTCCATTATTTCACCCATTTTCCTCAAGAATTTTAGCTCTGTAGTGTCTGAGATCAAGTGCCATTTTTAAAACCTAAGTTAAACTATGGCCTGATTTTCACGTTTTTGTTGATCAGTGTGGTCTAGAGGGTAATGTTAAATATTGTCCATATTAAAATGAATGAAGTTATGAAATCAATGAAGTTATCAGACCATGAAATACAGCCAGAACATGAGGCAAAATAACAAAAAAAATCGTGCTTAAAAATGGCATTGCTTTGCATGAAAACACTTTAGGCTTCCTGTTTGTGTATAATGCTTCCTGTTGCAGGTGACTCCACAGTGATATCAGAACACAGTGACAGAGGCACTGCTGCTCAGGATAAGTTACAGGGAACACTCTTAGTGCACAAATCACCAAAGTTTACCAACAGCAACTTATATTATACTTTTGTGTATGCAGATATAATGAATCTGTAGAAGAAAGAGGAGAAAGGAGCAAAATTAGCTCCTTTGCAAAATTTGGAGCAATGGAAAAAATCTTTGGAGCTGCCTGTAAGGAGCTGTGAGGAGAGCTGATGACTTAAGAGGCCTCCCAGAAACAAAGACTAGACAGGAGTAAAAGAATAAAAGTAGGTATTTATTTGAAAGGGCTTCAAAGATACACCCTGGGGACTCTGAAGCTATTCTGAAAATGGACCCCAAGATGGACCCCAGGTCACGAGTTCTTCACCCTTTTATAGGTTTGGTTCATTTGCATATCAGGGTCAGTTCTCCAATTAAAGCCTCAGTTTTCCCCTCAGCCTATCCCCCCACCCCCTTAGCGGCTCTTTGGTTTATGCTTTTGGCCTAGGACACTCTTGGTGTCCTTGGAAAGCAGGGCCAGAGAGGCTTTGTTATGTCTACCTAGCATGAGAGAGCAGAAATTAACAGGCTACAAGAAACTTCAGAGTCACACACCAAGCAGTACGGAATTTGAAAAATATAAAGGTTAAAACCTAAGGCACCAGAGCAAGGTTCATTTGTAGTGAGAAGGAAGAACAATGTTGTGGTATCTGCAGAAATAAAAGCTTGGCTGTGCATGGCTGGATAGGAAAAGCCGAATAACAGTGATGTTACTCCTAAATAATCTGTAAGATTTGGACATAGTCTGAATATAAGAACCTGGAGAGAGTGGGAGGCCTGAATAACAGGTATTGCAACAGAGTGAGACTGATTCAGAAAAGGAGAAGTTTTTTTAAGAATTAGTTTTCTGTGGAATTAATATATGATCCTCCTGCTTAATATTAGACTTTTTATTTGAAGGTATGTTTTATATTGCAGGATGTACTGCAAGAGAGGATTATTACAGGAGGCACCAATATCATGCAATGCAGTTGGGTTAGTGAGATCACTTGAGTTATAACTTCCAGTCCCACATGCCATAAACAAAGCCTGTACAATTGCAAGACCATAATCACCCCTGGGACCCATTCCTGCAGAGGCAACACGTGACAAAAAATTCACACAGGGATATAAAATGATTGGTTGGAAATAGAAGTCTGCTGGCCTGGAATTCTTTCAGCTTGGATGAGGTGAATTTTATGCTGAGGAAGATGAATAATAGCAATAAGCTATTATCAGCAGTTGTTATCTTGGCTAAACTTCCCCAGATGTCAGTGGCAGTTTCTCCTGAATAAGGTGGGGTTGGATTTGGTAATACTTGACTTCCATGTGACGTTTTACAACAGCTAGAAAAAGGTGGGTTTTTTTCTGACTCTGTGATTTAGAGACAGAATTCAATGTTTAAAATGGCAGTGCTGCTGTAAGTGTCTCAGACACTGCAGAGACCATGCAATTTCCCACATTGCACAGAACGTGATAAAATACTACCCTCGGATCTATGTAGGCCTCAAACAGGCAAATGCTTTTTTCCTGTGAGTTATACCACCCACATTTGTTTCCTTACCTGACTTCCATTGCCTGGATGTCATTCTGCAGTTATCAACACAGGCAATTGTACTTGAGATCTGATATTTAGCCAACAGCTTGATTCCCTTGTCACGCTATAATAGTTAAAATGTGTCCACTGTTATTATTTTGGTTATCCCTCCTTTATGAAGAGATGCCAAGAATATATCACCTTCTATTGCTCTCACTGAAGTTTATTGCTATAGGAAGACCACTAATTTATGAAACCATCTCCTGTGTGGCAGCTATAGTTGACCATATACAATCATTCACACAGAGACACTATAAATTAGCCTGGAATGTTTTACCTGTGACTTTTCTGTAATATTGTTCTCTGGTTTATACTTACAGAAAATTAAAGAAGCCAAAAGACTTACTCTCCTTTTTGCCTCTTAGAAAGGATTCTGACTTTTCAGCTGTTCTCAAGTTACTTAGTGTCAGACAAATTCCTAAAGACCCACTTCAGCAAAGCATTTAAGAATGCACTCAAGTAAAATAAAAAGATTTATTAGTAAGAACTGTAAAGTAAATATCAAAGCAAGATAGTGTGAGAAAGTTCCATTTTTTTTGTTTGGTATTTAATACCTCAGTGTATTGAGATGCTTAATAAAAATACATAGGATATTATATTGTCTGAAGAACTGAAAAAAATGGGTAAGGAAGGATAGGAAGATTTGCTCTGCATGGCAAAAGATACATAGTAAACCTGTAGAAAAATCTACATTAGTAGCAAGTTTATGCTAAGAAGGGATGTTTGAATGACCACATCAAGGGTTTGGAGGTACATTTATTACATTCAGTGGATGCAATCAACTGTGTAGTAAGCATATTGTTAAACAGACCAGTATTTCTATTTAAATAAGTACAATGCTAAATTTGGACACTCTCAGGCCTCATCAAGCATTTCATTGCTCTCATGGAATCTCCCACAGTTCCACTCGGTACAAAGATGTAAACTAAGAGGAAATTCCTTAGCAGAAATAGCTGCCTTCAGTGTCTCCAGCTGAACTGGAATTAACAGAGAGCCTTTAAGGTAGGAAGATGTAAATATCACATGTGACAGGTCACCGTTGCTTGCTGTAGCTGCCCTTTCCTTATCTTTAAGTGCTACTTTAACAACAAGTGAAGAAAGCTGTGCACTCCTGGGAATAGGGGAATTTATAAAATCCCAGTATCTCTTTGCCCTGGCACTTGTTCCGTGTATGCCACATGCTGTGGCATCTCGTATATAGGTATATTACATATTTTTATATATATATATATATATATATATATATTAACTCTAGCACACAAAGGAACAAATGCCCTGGATAGCAGAGTTGTGGGACAGTTTAAAACCATGCTGTATGCTGAATTCATCACAATGACAGCTTCTCATTTGCTCCAAATGTCAAGGATCTTTGCCTCTGTTATAGCAAAACACTGTGTGGATAAGGGCTGTGATTGCCAGCTGCCCTGGATAGCCAAATTATTGCCTGAGTTCTGTTTACAGATTTACTGGAGACCATGCTGATTAGTATTTCTTTCTCATTTACTTTTACAGTTAGGTATTCATGGATATGCTTTTGCAATTACAAACAATGGATATATTTTGACTCACCCAGAACTCAGGCCTTTGGTAAGAATGCTATTTATTGATCTATTTTATTTAGCTGTATGTGTTGCATTTGTTTTTTTCTTAGTGTGAATAAACTTCATTGAAAATTAAGTACAATAGACAAGATACTTTATATTGTTTCATAACCCATCCTAGTTCTTAGTAAATTTACCTCTAGAAGGAACACTTAGCATGAAAAAACCCCAAGGAAAATAAATATACATGTTGCTTCTACAAAAGATGCAGACCTCCATTACTGCAAAATAGCAAAGCCAAAAATTGCTATAATTATGTTCACTTTACATTGAAATGGAATTTTGGAATGCTCTAGTGCTGTGTAATAACCCCTATTTTTCATGCTAAAGTGTTAAGGTTAATTTAATATATGTGCAGAAATTTCAATAAAGCATATTTTTAAGCAAAATAGGAACACTAGGGATTTTCTGTACTAAAAGAGAAATAGCAGCAAATTTTACCTTTAGTTTCCCTTATCATCTTGTTTGCATTAATCACAGCAAGAAAAATAAAGTTACTGTTATGCAATTGTTTATCAAGTTAACACCCCAGAGGCCTGGTGCATTCCTGGTTGCATCATTGTTTAAGAACAGCACTTCCAAGTGTTCCATCACCACTGACTCCCAGCAAAGCACGGGTATTAATAGTTCCACTGCTGTATCCACATGGCTGCCACGTGTGCTTCTCATGCAGGCACTCCAAGCAACGTCCAATTTCAACAATATTTCAGCAGAAATCAGAAATATTAACTGGGTGGATAATTTAATTTGAAAATAAAATTATTGACAAGCATGATTCATTAAGCCATTAGCATATCTGAAGCCTTCGTCCAGCAAAAGAATTTGTCTTTCCAAGGTTTGGGCTAGCAATTATGCACTAAATCAACATTTGTATTTGCACTTAGTTCAGTTTTTAACTGGAGTAGAGCTTATGGTAAGTGCAACAAGGAAGCTTCAGTGGGTAAATCTGGCATCCCATGTTTGCAAGCCATAGGAATATATTTGAAAGTTCTCTCTCTACATCGCAAGGATTTGATAACTCATGTCTTTTTGCTGTAGTGTCCCTTTCTCTTCTGGCAAATTACTTATTTCAAAATTATTAGTATTTATCCACTGTAAAATAAATATTTTATAAAACAGAAAGTGATGAAGTCCAGGAACTGTGGATAGCTCTAAGTTAGGCTGACAGAGGGTGTTACCCTCTTCCTAATTTCTGATGTTTTGCTCTGGTGAGGCAAAAGTGGTTTCCTCTTACTATCCCTCACCAAATGTACATCCTGAAGGCACTTACTTCATTACCTTATACAATAGACTCTCTTTTTTAAATCAAAATATTGGGCAGTAGCCCATAAGCTGTCAGCTAGGGGAACTCATTGCAATATACTCATGGTCTGTTCATTTCAGGTTTTTAGCAGAGTCATTTTTACCTCTGGGTTCTGTCAGTGGTGGGTAATGAGAGTCTCTTGTTGACTTCAGTGGAGTTTTTGAGAGTGAAGTGATTGCTGGCCTGGGCCCTTGGTTTAATATTACAGGCCAAATCCTGATACCATTGTAAGATTCCATGAAATTTGTGACAATAACTATGTGAAAATAGGCCTGTAGATCTGGAATTAGCCAATTCACTAAAGATACTAGCTAAAATTATTTGTGTCTTAGAGTTACAGTCAAGCCTCGTTGATTACTGACTTGATCCACACTGGATTGTCCTGTTATTATATTTTCCAGCAGTGATGTAAAACTAGAATATTACTGAACTCCTGAGATCCTAACCCCATATCTATTAGTTCTGAAGCTGATGTACTGCTTTTTAAGGAATTGTCTTCTGGGACACAGAGCAGAGAGGCAGGATAGCAAACAGCACAGAATGCTTCCTGTTGCACCAGATTTCTATCTACCACCGAGCAGTGTATGTAATCATTAAGCTGGCTACATTTTTGTGCTGATTATTCTATTGGGTTTATATTTAAAAATGTTTTTCTTGGAGATTTCATCTCTTGTTTCTTCTGCTGGCTTTTTGAGTAAACTTGGCCTTCGGGGAGGATGACAGGTTGGGTGGTCGTGGGACAGATTGCCAGAAGGAGAGGAAGGTGCACCCCGAATCCTCGGCGGGTGCTGGCAGAGGCTGCGGCTGTTGCTGGAGCAGCCCCCGGAGCGCAGCGCTGGCTGCGAGCTGGCCCCAGCCACTGTCCCACAGAGAGACCAGAAAGAACTTTTTGGTCCCGTTCTTTACAAGGCATTGGTAGGGTGATGAGTGCTGACAAACGAGTCCATAAAGCACGGCAGTGGGGAGCGAGGGGTCCCTCGGGAGCGGCATTCCCGGGAAAGCCGCGCTGCTCACCCGCCTCGTGGGCTTCACAGCCTTTTTTGTCCTTTCTAATTTTCTTAATTTATTTTACTTTTTTTTCCCCTTTTTTCCTTTTTCCCCCCTCCTCCCCCCACCTTTTTCTTTTGTCACATAGCTGAGGAGTATCCATTGCACACTTTTCTGTATTATGCCTTTTTTAAGTCTCCTTTCCTACCAAGAATACATCAGTGGAAATTCCAGATGGGAAAAATACTTTTTTTTTTCTTTTTTCTTTTTTTTTTTTTTAATATTATATTACCGTATCACAATGCTCCTATGGGCTGAGTTTGACTAAAAGTCTATATTTTTACAGAGCGGTATTTTATGTTCCAAGAGAAAACATTTTCAGCTGTATCATGTTATTTGGAATATTATATTCCGTTGAAAACCACTACCTACTTCCAATTAAAAAAAGAATCAATTGTTTGGGAGATCAAAAGTGGATTTTTAGATTTTTCCTAACTTGGTGTCTGAGGCTCCTTACCCATGTTGAAACATGGACATGAGGAACACAGTTTTCCTCTGTTGCGATTATGGCAGATTTAATCTGCTTTTCAGGAGCCTCTTAACACTTGTGGTGTGTGCCAGGTGTTACACCATTAGGTTTTAAAATGAAAATATGTCATGGTGATGATGTTACAGTTTGCCAAAGAAAAGAGTTTACTGAATGTAAAGGAAGAATGAGAAACAAGGGGTAAATACTTTTTTCCTGCCCTTAAAAACAACCACCACATTAATTGTGGCTGACTGCTCATTACTGTAACTGTCACTCTGCAGCCTGTTAAAGGTTGGTGCCAGAGGAAAATTGCTTTCTTAGGGAAGTGTAGTGGGATTGCAAAGAAATTAAGGAATGTCCCTGGAAGATGAGTGTCTGCCACAGTCACAGATCACCACCCTTGCAAACCTTGTCTGGTGTGTTAGGGGTTTGTGCTGCTGCCTCTCAGCCCTAATGTTTGTCTGGTTTTCAACAAATAATAGCAAGGTTGCTACCAGTTTTTGTGAAGTCTGTGGCTTTTTTGATTCATGGTTAGCAACAGGATTTGTATTTTTGTTCAGGGAGTGGAACAGGGGTGGTTTTTTTCAGTAATTACTAGGTTCATTTAGGGTAGAATACTCAGAGCTCCTGAACAAGGAGGCTGAGTTTCTTAATTAAAGAAAATATGCCTTTAAAGATAAATGCATATGTTCTGGAATAAAATTGCATCTTTTGTTTGCATTCTACCATTTTTTAAATAAATCAAGGTTAAAAATGTGTTCTGATTTATGAATTAATCTAATAACATCCCTGCTTACTATAGATTTTGTAGTGTTTCTGGGTTTAAATCAAAACCCACTATCTCTGAGAAGATTGAGACATTTATTCTTACTCTCAATATAAGCTCTGGAAGGCTTGTAATGTGGGGTTTATGAATGGCTGTTTGTGAATGCTCTTATCATTGTAAATGAATTCAATGAATGCCTTGTTTTCTATACAGGGATGTACATCTTTCATTTGATCAGGCTTGACTGGGAAAGTGACATCTAGAAATCAAAGCCTCTCATATTACACTGCCTTCCCCAAAATATATTGGTGGTTCAGGTGCCTGAGTAAGTTACCATTTCACCCTTAGAATGTGGACAGTCACCGTGCATTATATTAATCTAAACGACCTGGAGTGTTTGAAGATTCTAGATCAGTATTAAGTCTTTTGTAGCTGTAAATTTTGAGAAAATTTGTTTCTCTTCATATAGAAAAACACAGAAACCCAAGTGTCAGGGGAAACATTAATGCCCCACTTAAGCAGTGTTAGCCTTTCAGAAGCAGCAAATCTCATTTCTCTCTGGGGAGTCCTGCCTGGAACGTAAGATAACCTACACTTACCCTTGCTTTATTCATTGACTCCATAAAACTCTACAGCTGTAGCTGACAGCAGAATATTTAAATGATTTGAACAGCGTAAATGCCTCACGTTCATTTAAATAACTGAAGAATTCAATCACTTGAATGCCAATGATTATTCCTATTGGAGTTTACATTTCAAAAAAGACAGCCCATCTGAATCCCTGTGAGAGCATTAAATTGCTATCTAATTAGAAGTGCAAAATTACATATATTTAAAAGATAATTAAAGGTTTGAAGGCTGTTGAATAACTGGTTGTACATATAAATGAATCACTGAAAATTTGTTAGCAATATGTGAAGCTTTCTTTCATTGTTTGCTTTTAGCTTTGAAGTTAGGTATAACTGAGCTCAAGGGTTTAAGTCTGGTAGTATTAAGATAAAGGCAGATGTTTTTAATTATTTCTACTCAAACCCCAAATAATTATAAGCAGCTGCCAGTTTTACATAATCCCAAATGATAAATCCTGAGAATGCAAATAAAATCCCAAATAGAGGGGTTGTTTTCTTCAGTGGAGTAAATCACATCCATGTTTCTGTGATAATTGACTGCAACCCACCTGAGAACGTGAGCTCAGCCCATGAACTCCTTGGCCAGGCTCAAGGTGTGGGAGTTAAAGCTGGTATTTTGTATGGACTTTTACTTCACCCTGTATATTTCCATATTGCTTTATCATTTTAAACATTACTGCACCATTTCAAAAGCAAACACATGTTAGGAGGGTAAGTAGTCAGAGTTAGTTAAATACATGTGGCGGAAGAACTATGTTCTATTGTTTTGCTAGAGGGTTCTCCTGTGTACATGGCACATCTAATAGTTCCTACTTTTTCTCTGCCGGGAAACTTAGAATTAAATTATTCTCTTTTCCCTAGCAAATGACATGGCTCCTGTTTTCAGCTTTTCTCTGCAGTATTTCTGCAAATTTTATGGTGCAGCAATTTTTCACTGCCATCTGGCATGGAGAATCAATCCAAAATAACTGGTTTCTACTACCAACCATGACCTAGGAACTTCTGGATTAACATCTTAAATATTAGGCTGGTCATGAAAATCTGTTTTCGGACAGGGAAGTTGTTTTTCCTAAGAGAATCAAGGTGTTACCTTTTTAAATATTAAACTAAGGAGGTGTGTATAGAGAGAAACCTTGTTTTTGACTGAGCACCTATTAGTGTTCTACAGATTCAAGGCTAAGTGTAGGTCAATAAGAGATCATTTGAGGTTGCAAACTGGATGGAAACTGTGAAATTAAAGTATCACAAATGACAAACCAGGATCATATGAGCAGAGAAAAAAGTATTCCAAATGAAATAAAGAGCTTAAAGGCCAAGCAGTAGTGATTTAGATTAAGATGCTGCTTCTCATGTATCCCCGGGCAGAATGTTTTGGGGCTAAGCAGCACGTGGTGAATGAGAGCTCAGTCACTGGGGGTGATGTCATGTTATCAGGTTATTAGCAGGCAAAGCAGGGAAGGGGATTTTTCACTACTATTGTTGATTTGTTTGTTTGGGGGGTTTTTGTTGGTTTTGTATGTTTGTATTGGGTTTTTTATGTTTTGGGGTTTTTTTTTGTTGTTGTTTTCTTTTCTTGTTGTTGTATTTTGGTGGGGCTGTTTGTTTGTTTGTGTTTGGGTTTTTTTTTACATCAAGCTTTCCCCTTGCACAGTCCCCGCAGTGGGAGCAGTGGGACAGAGCAGCAGCTTGTGCTGGGAGGGCTGGTGAAGGTCTTGGAGGTTGCATTGACCATGGGAAGTCAGGTCCAAAGCAGTTTCCACCCCAAGAGCTGCAGGCTTTGCTTGACAGTCAAAGTCACCCCAGACAACAAATAAGTGGTAACTTTACTGTGCAGAGTCTGAGAGAAGGGAGGGAGCTGAATAACTGCCCAGACCAGGGAATTGCAATAAACACAGTGCACACAATCTCTGTCTATTTAAAACTGTGTGGAAAAAGGTGTTATTTTAGTTAATTATGCTTTTCCTCTGATATTTGTTCATTCAAGCTTTCCTATCAGACTTTGTAGATAAGAATACCTTTGCAGGATGGCTTAGTGCAAGCTACAGTTATAGAAACAATTATATTGTGTATTTTATTATGTAGAATTCAAGCTCAGCAAAATATATTTGCATATGTTCATTTGTCTCCTCTAAACAAAAGAAAAAGGGGTCATTCTCAAAGCCTGATGAGATTAATACCTTCTCCAAATTTTGAAGTGCTAATTCAAAACGATGAAACTTCATTGAATGATGCTATGTTTTAAATTAGGAGGAGTTTTTTCAGTACCTAATTCCTTACTTTTGCACATATTAGTAGTTTGGCAATGGAGAGCTATTCCTTGAAATGGTTTTACCTCTCTAGGTTTTGGTTGCTCTTTAGTAGGTACTTTCTTACTACAATATTTTCTCACAGATGATTCCACATTGTGGCCTGGAAAGTTCACTAAAATCTAGTGATGCTTCCAAGGCTGCTATCACAGCAACTTCCTCTCTCCTACCTCCCCGTTATCCAGACAGAGCATGTCTGAGAAATTCCAATCACCTTAGACCCAAGATTGCAGCTGTTAGGATGCAGCTTGCTCTGTCCTTGATCGGATTACTACACTCTGACTCTATAAACATGTGTCTGGTCATATTCAATGCAGATGGTTTGGGACTGCTTGTGTTAAAAAAAAAAAAAAAATTAAAGCAAAGAGTTTAATAATGGCACATGTAAATAGTTGTGTACAGGGTGGTGAAAAAACATGGTTCAGTCTTTAAGCAACACACATCACACGTTGTTTGAATCATCCAGTGCTGTAAGTCAGTCTCAAACAAAAGATACTGAGTGAGATAAAGCTCATTCTAATGGAAAAACCAAATCCTGTGTTTTTCTCACAAACAATAAGTTAGAACCATCCTGCTGTTTTGGGCGAACCAAAAGTTGCTTCTTTTGCAGTCCAGATATTTAACACTTTTCAGTATCATTTTTTTTCCCTCCCAGGGGTTAACTGCTATATAATATGACCTCACATTTTATACTAGCCAAAGATTAACAGCACACATTTTAAATCTAGCTCTTTTTCTCCTGTACTTAAATCAGAGTAATTTGGAAGAATTCCTAGTTTCTATCTTTCCCAATGGGTCCTTAATGATTTTTTTTCAATGCTTCATAGTAATCTCGCAGATGGGGTTTGGCTTCAGGCTTCAATCAGTATTTTATACTTTACCCAGGAGCCTCAGAGATAAAAGGTTAGATTAGGTTTGCTACCAGGGAAGAAGATATAGATGAATGCAATTTTTAAAACCTGGGGCATTGCTTCAATGTCCAGGAATAACTTTTACTATGAAACTAATTAAGCAACAAAACTAGAAAGAAGCTAGAGAAGAATGGGCATTTCAAGATTACATTTATGAAGTATTTTATATCTGATCTGCTTGCATTGACGTTTGATGCCCTGGTTACATAAGCATAATGTAAATTTACTGCTTGGAATAAGGTGATATCTTCATGAAGATTATGTACAAATAAGTTTTGTATCCCACCCTTCCTGCAGGTTGGTTTTGTTTTGTCTGCTGTCCTTTTCTGAACTATATCAATCTGTTCTTATTGAATTACTGTGCAGGCAGTTAAACAGTAGCCCCTAAAGTGTAATTGCTGAATAAGGGGTCAGACATCTCAATACCTTGTAAGTTCCTGTCCTAAATGCATTTAAGTGCATTTGCAGCTCCTTTGAATCCTTATAGAGCCTAACTCTTGCTTGACCATTATGAATTTTTATGACATGAATGCTTCTGATTCTTTTCTGCAGAACTTTGGATTTTTATCCAGCCCTTCATTTGTTTGCTTTTGGTTTTTGCTCCCTGAGTGCAAGGTGTGGAATCCATATGATTAAAGTAAACCCTATAATCAGTATGATGCAAATGGTTTGCCTTGGGTTTGAAGCTTACTTCTGTCAGACACACAAGATCAACTTTTCTTGGCCTAAGCAAGGATTTGCACGTCTGAGAATGCAGTATAGCCCAGAAGCTCTTCAACATCTGTGAGGGAGGATGTAATTAAACATTGGAATCAGTACAGGAGCTGTTTGCTCTACTCAAATGATGCCAGCTAATGTCTTTGCAACACTGTTCAGCTCTCAGTATTTCAGAGCTTGACTGTAACCATTTCTGTACTAGAATGACTGCATCAGATCAAAGATTTATTTCGTTAATTGGTGCAGCCACAGAGAATAGATGTAGTTATTCCCTGTAAAGATTAAAGATAATATTGATATAGCTGCAGCCATAATGAAAGGCTTGCAAAACACAGCTACAGAAATCAAGCCCTGGTAATGAATGGGATGTTATCCTCTCATATGTTCTTGTGAGATTTAATTATATTGGCTGCAATTTTTGTGCTTCAGTATTTGGGTATAGTTATGTCTCTGGCTGTCAGGGCTGACAGGTAGCAAGAATTAATTGTAGAACTGAGCTGCCAGAATTCAAAGTCCGGTGTATAGGCATGTACTGAAAGCAGAAGTTCTTTACATCTCCCTACCCATCTGTTGAATAGTTGTAGGTGAGAAGTAGACAACCTTCTTAAAAGAATAGTGGATTTTAGCAGAGGGCAAGAAAAGCACATGAAACACTTTTCAGTAGCATCTGCATCGCTTCTCAAAACTTACACCAACAGAGTTTCTGGGATTTTTTTTATTCAAAAGAATGAGAATTGACTTGGGATTTTATCCCACAGAATTTCCTAAAGGAACTGTCTGTAAGAAAAATTGGAGTATCCAATTTTTTCTGAGTAAAAATTAAAGAAGCTCAGTGAAGACAATGCTAGCAGAAATTTTACAGTGCTACCAGTATCTCAGAATCTCTTTGTGTTTATGATGCTATACTCAATATTTTTAAAGGTTTTCTGTTCAGGAAGATTTATGTTGTTCCTATTTTTAAGTATTGTGGTTTACAAAAGCAACTGTGGGATTTATATGAGAATTTTTAATTCAGGGAGGGAAAAGTCAGGATGGGAACAACCTTCTTAATGCTCAGACAGCAAGGTTTTCCCTTGGTCTTTCTGTACTCTGCAGAACATGATTGAAAGTGCCCACGCCACTGGTTGTGGTGATGAATTGCTTGTCTCAAACACTGACAGGTTTGGTTTATGGTGTAGGTGGTCCTGGCCTGAGGAATGAGAATCAACCATATCTATATTGCTTTGCAGGTACAGTTTGTCTCCTTCTCTGATGCTGCTGAGGAGTCACAAAAGCAATCTGGGGATATTTCACAGCATCCCAATATCTCCTGTCATACTTCATAAAAAGACTTGTGGTTTCTCTTGATAGAAGACCAGATTTCACCTTATGCCAATCCTCTCCCAGTTTTAATTTTTTTTCAAATGTAGTTTCCTAATTTTACTTAACTGGTCAGGATCTTTCTTCACAGGTCTTCCTAAATACTTTTTTCTTCCCCAAAGCCAGGTTTGTGTGGTTACACTAATAGGCTGATTTTGAATGTTCAGCAGAGGGCAGAATTTCCCACGTTATAAACACCTCGGTGTCAAATTAATTTGTCACAAGAATGTTTATTTTAAATGTGCGATTTACAGCGTAACAGTGAGTAGTGATAAAATCCCCTACATTATCATTAGTAGTATGTTACTTTCCCCCTTGTAGATAAAATGAGGTATCAGCAAATGTTAACACCATACTTCCCAAAGACTTGCATCTTATCTTGTTTGAAGTGAAATGGGTAAACATTTTGTTGATAAGATTACAGTAAATATAACTTCCTGTACAGCTGAAAGAGCCAGTTGGAGCTATTTAACATAAACTGCAAGATCCAAGGTCTCATGTATTTTCCATATGAGAAGAAGAAGTTACAACAGCTGAGTTTGACCTCCCTGTGTGTCCATCAAGAAAAGCTCTGCATCATGGCAAGAGGTCATGCAAATAATCATGTGATGTAGGTTTTTAGTTCACAGGGAACACTGATGCAGCAGTATGGTGCGCTTTGTGTGAATTAAGCTACTTACAGCTGAGTGTATTGTTTACCGTCAGCATGCATTCAGAAACTTTTTAAATATTCTGATGCAAAAATTGTTGTGCAAATAAAACAGGATGTGCTAAATATTTCACCTTTTTTATACCAGTATGAAGAGGGGAAGAAACGAAGAAAGCCCAACTACAGTAGTGTGGATCTTTCTGAGGTTGAGTGGGAAGACAGAGATGATGTGGTAAGTGATGTGTTGCTTTAAAACCCTGTCAGAAGACATTGTTGCATCCCACTACTGTACCTGGAAACTGTTTAAGTAGTCATTAGAGAGGCCACCTGACTGCTCTCAGGAAGGGAAGGACAATAGTCCCTTTTATTTCGTTCAGAATTTTATAACTGTTTTGTATTGCTTCTTCCGTACATATGCCTATACCACAAACACAGACTCTTTGTATTTTTGGTAAAACTCATCACCTTTGCAGTCTCCATACATCCCATTGTGTATTTGTGCTGGATAGCAAATATAGCCCTAGAAACAGGAATATAATGTCTCCTTAGAGCTGGCCCAGACAACCGCTGAAACTCAGAAATGAGTTGATCTTCTTTCCATGACATCCTTCTTTCCTTAATGGAAGTAATGGGGGGTGTTTTACTTAATGTACAAAGTCAAAAAATGAATAAACAAAATTGGATTCTTTGAGCTGTGTGCAGAGCAGAGTTTCACTCCAAACTCTAATTTCAGACACATGGGTAGCTGCAGGAGCA
This sequence comes from Corvus brachyrhynchos, assembly GCF_000691975.1. Taxonomy (NCBI): domain Eukaryota; kingdom Metazoa; phylum Chordata; class Aves; order Passeriformes; family Corvidae; genus Corvus; species Corvus brachyrhynchos. The sequence continues at coordinate 3,895,566 of NW_008237878.1, forward strand.
TAAATTCTGTGTCTATCACACAATGCTTTCCATTAACCTCATTTTTCAGTACTCCATCTACCCTGTAGTTCACTCTTTATCTTACTCTTTCTTACCTTTCAGGCTTAGTCTTTTTGCAGTACTGTTTCAAAAGCTTTCCTTATGTCCATGGCTTAACCTTTGCCTGTTCTTTCTGTCACTTCCTCAATAAATCTGATTTGTTAGGCATGATTCGTTTTGTGTGAATCTGTGCTGACTGTCCCTAATTAAATCGTAACTTTCCAGGTGTTCGTCTTTCTGTCCCATAATTTAGTTTTTCCCATAAGGTCCTGCCTGCCAAAGTCACGACTAGCATGTCTGTATTTTTCATAGATGCCTCCTCGATCCCTTCTCAAATATCAGTCCTGTGTTAGCTTCTCTCAAGTCCCTCTACCTCTGCTTTTCCAGAGAGGTTTGAATACATCCACTGAAGGTTCCCATATTTACTTTGTCATGTCCTTCCGAAATCTGGGATGGATCACGTACAGCAGCCCCTGGAGTCTTGTCAGTCTTCAGATGTCCTAATTTCTTGATCCCTGTTCTGACATAAGTCTATATTTTCTTTCTCCCTTACAAAATATATATCTTGCATTCCTCTCTCTCTCCACCCCCTTTGTGAATAGTGAAACAGTTCATCTACGTTTTAAGCAACGTCTGTTTCACCAGGTGATAGATTGTCCTCAGCCTCTCCTCAGAGGCCATTTCACTTCCTAGGTTGAAGTTTTCTGTTGGAGTGCACACACAAACTTTTTCAACGTTTTTATAGCTTTGTGTCATTTTCCGTGCACACACTATTTAAGGTTTCCTCATAAGATTTTCATATATTGTAGCAGCTTTCTGCAGTCTTGGCAATCTCATTGGCCTCATGTTTTATACCCTGCTTTTCCTCTTATCTTTGATCAGTATTACTCAACCAGTTTCTCTACTAATGACCTTTTAAAATTTCCTCTTTCCTTTCAAATGTTATTGCTGTGCTTACACACAGATTTTAAACCTTCATGATTTTTCTTCTTGTTATTTCTCTTTGGTTTGTCTTCTTTTTTTCTTTATATTTCTTCCATTATTTCTTCTGTTTGGTTTTCACATTTTTAATCCCTCGTTTTTAATCTTATATCTTAGTAGAAGTTAATCTTATAACTTAGTAGAAGTTCAGTGGTTTAGATAATGGAATATTGAGCTATCTTGGTGACACTGAAAATCAAGTTTTATTTGTAGTTGAGATCCTATCTGAGTACACATGAAAGTCCAGATTCAGCTCTCTCTAAGTACTGCCTTTGACTGACACCCCTAAGCTGCGTCACTTTTTCTGAAAATTTCTAACAAAAATTGAGTTTTGTCTGTCTTAAGGGTGCAAAATTTTTATTTCACATTTTGATGAAAATATATGCATACATTACATCTGAATCTTTTCCTTTCACCAATAAAACACATTTCTTAAAAATGAAGTTTTAATTGTAAAACAGAAACAAGCTACATGTGGCTCTGCTTCACCCAAGGCCTTGGATTTGATGTTCTTGATTTTTTCCAAGCTTGGGTAGTAAAGCATTGTTTATTCAACTGCAGAGCAAAAGAATTAATGTATTCATATAACTGCTTTTAATAACATAGACTACTACTGGTATATTTTTCTCCCATGAAACACTTATGTAGAAGCTGATTAAGACATTTTCTTACTTTTTGCCACATTAATTTAATGGTTACATAGTTTTCCAAGAATATAGAATGATCTCATACTACAGCAGTGAAACTGAATTGCTAGGAATTGATTGAAAGATATTTTGTTGAAGGAGCAATAATGCTTATTACTCTGAGAACTGAAGACATAGGTTTTCTCCAGTGATCCAATAAGGAAAAGGTGGCCACACTAAGGTTAGAATTTTTTTCACCACGAAATATTGTTGTCATAAATATATCAGCTCATTTTCCAGGTTAACAATACCTGCTATCTTGCTGTTAAGACACTTTATTAGAAACAGAAATTTCAGCATGAGCTTGTTAAGTTAGCAGTGTCTTCCAGCAAAGTTTGCAAATACACAGTACCAAAGAGGAGAAGTTTCAATTTGGACAGAAACCTTTTTCTCATTAACTTACTTAAAATGGTTCTATTATAATTTCTAGCTGAATGAAATATTTTTTTCCCAAATAAAGAAAGACCATGAATGAAGGTTTTGGGGCTTCAAGCCAACTGAGGCAGTACCTATTTTATGCATTTGAGGAGGGAGAGGAAACTACAGAAGAGCTGAGAAACCGGATTACAAAGCCAAGAAATGCAATCACAGCAAGCAGAAAAAAAAAAAAAAAAAGACTAAAACTCTAAATCCTACATGCAGACTTGATCTTAAACACTACTGAGAATTTGGAGATCCTTTTAGTAAATCTATGACTTGCCTGAGGCTTGTGGGAGGAATGGGTCTTAGACAACTGCAGGCACCAATAGGAGAAAAATGAAAACCATGTTAAAGATAAATGGAACTGTTCTGTAAATGTTAGAAAGTAGATGGTTAATTAAGACCAGCTCTCCAAGTCCAAAACCACAAAACTTAAAATAGGAAACTATTTCCAGAATTGCCTATTATGTATTGTTAAAAAAAAAATCTACAGTAAAATATATGGTTTATTTTATATATGCCTCCAGCTAAAAATTATTCTTTTATACTCATTGACAGAAGAGTAAGACTGTTAATTCAAATCTAGATGCCCTAGAATTAAATTTAAAGAGCTGCAAAGTTTGCAGTTTTTGATAGGTCAACCATGATCAACTTGTTTGTGAGATATTTCACTGGCAAGTTTGGTCATTCTCTTTTCCCTCCATACTAACTCAGGAAGCCTGCAGAGTGCACTGATATGTCTTGTCTTCACAAATTCTCATTAAACCTCGACTGAATTGCTCAATCTGGCATGAGGCACTGTAGAACAGGAGATGCTTATTCAGCAAGAACATGATGTTCAAAATTGTGTTCAGATAGATAAGCAATAGAAGAGGCATAAAAATCTCATTTTGTCAATATTTTCCAGCATTTTAAATGCTGCATTGATTAGTAATAGTGCAATTTTCAAATTGTAATAAGGATTACAGCTTCAAAAGATCTATAGGTGCTTTTTCCCATAACAAGTAAAATAACTCACCTCTTCCATTAGTAAATCTAAGAGTGTTCAAATGAAATATTTCCATTTATGGATGGTGTAACTGTTAAACAGCAACCTTTTTATTTCTTCCCTGAAGTCCTGAACTGATAGGTAGACAAAGTCAAAATCCTAAGGCTGAGGATTTCTCAAAAAACATATCTTGCCTTTCTTCAGTTTCAGCCCAGAGACCCTGACCTCAGACCAGTTGTGCTGGGGTGGCCTGTCCTCATCCCTGGGGACACTGCTGGTCATTTTGGCTTACAGACCCGGGAGATGGTTGTGGGGTTTATTACTCCTTTTTGTCATCATGGCACGTTCACCTAAGAGAGAGGCTGTGTGTCCTTTGGGAGGAAGACTCTTCTTTCCTAGGGAGCAACAAGGTGTGCTAGGGGAAGAGATTTTAGGGATGATGGGCCAGGGACTTTGCAGCTCCCAGGTTTGGGAGTGTGTACCTCATGCAGAGAAAAAAGTGTTTGTGGTGATCTAAAAAGTAACAGATTTAACTTGCAGAGAAGCAGGTAAATCATTATGTATAAACCCTTTTCCATTTGTTTTCTGTTTTCCCTAGCTTCCCTGAATTTTTTGCTTATAAAGCAATGAAATATGTTTTTGAAGGGGATTTAAAATGTCTTTTGGACGACTCTGAGAGGGAGAGGTCCAGGCCAATTGTTAAAGTTGTGACTGACCTAGGGCTTGCACTACAGCGCTAAAGTTTATTACCTTGCAAAGGGTGCCTGGACACCAATGGGCAACCAGAGGGAATTGCAGAGCACTCTAGCTGTGTGTTTCCACTGAATTATGTTACTGATCAAATATCATTTGGGCTGTCATTCTGGTTTTTGTGGGCTAATGTTAATTTTTGATGCAGTTAGGATGAAGTTTCTGGTGCTTGTTAAGGATGCAGTCCAATGTAGATTCTTAAACAGAATAAATAGTGTAAGATAAGTGGGGTTTTCTCCTTTTTTTTTTCTTATTATCTGTGTCATAGTTGATGTATTTAAACACTGGGCCCTGGTCTAACCAGCTAAATCCAGCTGGGAGGCTAGTTCTTGCCTTCCCATGCAGGAACTGCGGAATAGTAGTCAGTTACACTGTTCATCCCAAATAAAATCCAGATTACTACACATAAAACTATTTTACTATGAAGGATGCTGAGAGCTCCTATCTTATGTACCTTAGCTTAAAATTGTATGGCAGGAGCCTTGGCCTATACAGAAACTAATAAAATCTGTGAGTGAGTTCCTCAGTTTGTAGTAAAACTATGGAAAACGAAGAAATTAAGAAAATTGAGTACTACTTAGGCTAAATGAGTGTACTGGAGAGCTCAGAGATAAAAGGATTACAGAAAATGCAAATAAAGGAATTGACACACATTTCCTTCATTTCAGCTCCGAAATGCAATGGTGAACCGGAAAACAGGAAAATTCTCCATGGAAGTGAAGAAGACAGTGGACAAAGGGGTACAATGTCTAAAATATTATTCCAACTAAATTTAAAGCAAACAGATAATTTTTAAAATTATTTTTAAGGTTGCTATAAATATGGTTCCCTGCAGTATATATTTTTTTGCTCACTGAATGTAAACATTGCTTCTAATTTTGTCAGTGACTGACCACTTGATTTTTTTATAAATTTCTTATAGCAAACTAACTTCTTCCCCTCTCCCTTTCTGACTTGTTCTGAATCTAGAAGCGGGTACTGGTGATGACAAATGACTACTATTACACAGACATCAAGGGTACTCCATTCAGGTAGAGCCGGCCATAATAAATGGATGTTTCATCTGACTCATTGGATTTGTGCTTATACAGAGCTTGTGAACTCATTAAAAGCTCATCAGCAAAAGCTGACAGTGAAATATCCCTGGACAATGCTGGAAACTGCAAGGAATAGGAGCCTACCAGCATTCCTTTCAGCTTTTCCAGGGATGGAAAGTTTGTGCAAGCTCACACAGGCAAACTCACAGTGTTTGTCATGGCTTACGTTTCATTGAAAAAATATTCAGTTGAGGTTTACATTGAACGAAAGGCTTTCGCAGGTACTTGGAGAGCTATAAATACTATAATCCATTTAAGTAACTGCATCTTGAGCCCCATTTTATTTTTTTTTTCCCCACAACAAGAATGTAATGTAAAATGGGATAGTATTTCACTTCCAATTTGAGGTTTGGATGTTTTCTTTCTCTGAACTACCTTCAGTGTATTTGTATAACTAAAACCGAGTAAGTCGGCAATTTTGGCATGCATATGAGGAGTAAAAAAAAGAAAGGAAAAGAAAAATGGGTAGTCACTTTAAAAATGCTCATATTTGAACTAGAAATAACCCACTAACTGTACCTTGCACTTAAGGTAGGAGTTTGGCAGTTGTGATACTCAACTGAAATTTTCTTCAATGGAACAGTTTCACATAACCTGAGCTACATTATCCCACAGAGAAATTATAAGCACATTTCTCTGACCTCTAATGCATGTTAAAATTTACTCATGGGTGGTATTACTCAGTGGGTTTTTTGCTTGGTTTGTATTTTGTGGAGTTTTTTGTGGTTGCTGTTTGTTTTTCTTGTTTGTTTGTTTATTTGTTTTTCTTTGGCACTGACACTCTTGCACTATTAAGAAAACAGAAATGGGGCTACATACATGCCTGTAGTGCCAGTTATGGTGCTAAGGACAGAAATATAGTTAGGAAAACAGTTCTGGTTTTTCCAACATGTTATGTATCTAGTTTTGGGTTGTTGTACAGGTTTAGGACAACTGCAGGGGTACCACTTATTAAAATATACAATGTAGTGTCAAAGATGTTTAGTGTTCAGCCCTTTCCCAGACTGAGCTGTTCATTGCAGCTTGTGTGCTCTTGGATTTGTTGCCTCTATGTGTCCTTCAAGTATCAGCCCATGCATTTGCAGTCTTGCTGATTGCCAGCAGATTCCTAGCCCAGGATAATCCCCTTCAATGAATGAGTGAATGCCACAAGGTATTCCACGTTTTTGTTCAATAGCAGAGGCATGGGATCCCCCAGCCTCTTCATTAAACTTGGATGTTTTAAATGGTAGACTGAAAACCAGACCAAAACACAGCATATAACTGTTGAGAATTTATGAAACTGAAGTCAATACAAAAGAGCTATACTAACTAAAAATATGAAACACAGAAAAAATTTGTCCAGGAGGAGACACATTTGAAATTCTTTTCTTCTCAGTAGCTTCATCAATTCCCACATTTCTGTAGTTTCTCAACAGCTTAGTCTGATTTACAAAAAATACCTCCTTCATTGTAAGGCCATGAACATGTTCAAGGCTCAGCTGAAGAAATCTCATGCTGGGTGAGCAGCAGTGAGCTAAGAGGGGCTCATTTATTAGTTTGCCAGGGAATAATGGTTTACTGCACCTCTAAGCACACATAAATACAGCCAATTGTTGCAGGCACATCAGAACTGAGACATCATTGAAGCAACTAATTGAACAATAAATATAATTGGTGAGGGTTTGGAAACAAACAGTTTTAAGTTAATCATAGTACACAAGCTGGAAACGTTCAAAATGAAAATAGCTCTGAATGTCTGCTGTTTGTCTCACAGATTTCAAGGTCTGCTTTATTTCTCTGCACAGTTTAGGTGTGGCTCTCTCTAGAGGACATGGAAAATACTTCTTCAGAGGGAACGTAACTGTAGAAGAAGGTAAGGTACCTACCTTCTCATGTGGCTTACACAGTAGTTTTATTGTTGATTTGGTAGTTCCTAAAGCTTGTACATTAGTCTGCAGATTCCATAAGGGAATTAGATTTTTCTTTTTTTCTTTTTTCTTTAAAGATCTTTTGCTTCACAGGATTTTAAGCATACTCAGACTGTTTGTGAATCTTCTTTAAATGGAATCATCTTCCATCCTCCTCTCTCAATGTTCCAGAGAAAAACTCATGGCCAATGTTAATAATTTGTGGTGTTTTCTGAATGAAGTAACAACTAACACAGTAATGGCTATTGGTTTTGTTCACAGACTATACATTGTGAAATCTTTCACAGCACAACTGTTTTGTACATTATCTACAAGGATTTACATGTTTATAATAGCAGTAGAGGTACCCAGGGAATGACCTGTTCTTTGGTTTTGCTTAAATCCCCAACTAAATGAATGGAGGAGTCAACTGTGTGTGGTGATAAAATTGTTCAGCAAGAAAGTTTCTGAAGATGAAGGAAGTGTGGAGGCATTTCAGCAGGTTGAAGGGAGGGTTGAAAATTTTAGAAGCTGCTGAACAAAAGCTGTTTCAGTAGAGGAAAGCTTTCAGATTTTATGCTGAAGTCTCTATTTCTGGTTCTTCTTCTTGTTTTGTCAGTGATGTTAAGACAGTTAATTTGTTCAGGGCTTTGTTCCTTGACTGTATTTTGGGGCATGAATATGTTCTTGTACTCAGGAGAGGTATAAAAAGAAGTTCATTGAGGTTCAAGTACCTGCACAGCAAGTACAAAAAAGGCACAGCATGAGGCTTGGAGCTACTCATTCCCCAGACTGTTCCAAACATACCTCTCACTGATGTTCTTTAATCCAGCCGCACATCTCAGCCAGTCTGAGTCCCAGATGCAGCCCCAGAAATGTTAACGTAACCATAACTAACTGTTCCTTCTCTCCCACTCTTCACTGATTCTCTCTCACTTCACCTCACTGTCCTCCCCAGGGACCACAGTTCTAATTCCTGTTTTGGCTTCCCTGCCTGCCTTAGTCACTGTTGCTCTGTCCTTGTTCGTTGTGTACTCTGGGGGGTTAAACCCAGATGCCTGCCGAACCCTATTTGCTTATTGTCTATTGATAAATGTTTTAAGAGTTTTTAAAATTGCCAAAGTACATTTTTATTGTGCTATATAACTAATGATATAGTTCTTATTTACAGGCATTTGTGTGACCTGTTAGTACAAAAAACCTTTTCTGAATGATCCCATAAATTGCTGTTTGTGTTCATGGGCTGTGTGCTTAGGTTTTGAGGGAATTGTTCTTAATGATTTTTTTCTTTATTAGAGAAGGAGAACAACTCCCATGAAATGAAAAGTGTGTATTTTAGCATATAGAACTTTACTGGCCAAAGAGAATGAGGGAATATGAACAGGAGTCTGTTCCCATTTTGCATTTGTCTTTGCTCAAATTTTCTTCTAAACTTTAAATATATTATGTGAATAACTCATATAAGTTAAACATATCAGCACAAAAATTTTTTTCTTACCTTTTCAGTTTTAGATCTGATTAAACTAGTTTTGCTAGTCTGTTAGACCCTAAAGTGTATTTAAACATAGTTTACTGTGATTTATTTCGTTATGGTAATAATGCACTTTCCAAGAAGGGTTTATGTTATGGAGTGTATGCAAATAACCATCTGTTACCCAGACTTCTCCCTAAATAACCCATTATTATTCCTGTTACAGGTTTACATGATTTAGAACACCCTGATGTATCTTTAGCAGATGAATGGTAAGCCTTAAATAAAGCATGAAATTAGTGTCTATTACCCTTCTCGGTTTCATATTGTTTGTGCTTGCAGAGCCCAATCCTTTATGTTCAAAGACAAAGAGAGATCATGCTTGTACAGATAACTTTTTATTGTTTTGACAACGTGTTCACAGGTCCTATTGCAACACTGACTTACACCCTGAGCACCGGCAGATGACTCAGCTAGAAGCAATTAAACGCTACCTCACAGGAAAAGAGCCCCTGCTCCAATGCAAGTATTTTGTTAGACATGGATCTGCAGGCTGCAGCCCAGCTAAAAACTGTCATACTTAACCTTCTACAAAATGCAAAGCTACTCAATTTAACCAGCGAGGATTTGAGATAGGATTGCTTAGCTGACGTTGCTTTGCAATTTCAATTGGTTTTGAGCTTTTTCCAGGGTATCAATAAAGATATTATTATTTATTAGTATTAATTATGCATTATTAGTAGTAGCAGTATTAATTGTGATACAAATTTCCGACTTTTACAGTAAACTATGTGCCTGTACCAAACATTCAAGTTTCTGTTCAGATAATGTAGCTGTACTATGCAAAATTATCACTCCGTGAGGTTTTATAAAGTGAATAGGACTGATCTGAATCAATCCTCGGATCACACTTCTAAAGAATTTACCAGATATTTCATGGGTATTTTAGGGAGGATGTGTAGGCAATTAGCCTTTCTGAACTGCAAAGCAGAATAAAAAATTCAGATAGGTGCATATTCTGTATGTTTGCAGAAATGCAGAGCTTTTTGTGAGTGTTACTAGATGTACTTGTAACCTTATGGCACATGCAGACATGAGCATTAGATAGTATATTCATGAATGAGTTACATGAAGTGCAGGATCATTGTTTGATTTTTAATCTAGAATTGTTGCCAATGCAATGAAATTGTGGGGGAAAAACTGCATTGTGGTAAAATTCCATGTAATATAACATAGTAAACACTTCATAGTGCAAAATGTTTGAAAGCACATCACAGATAAAATATAGCAAAATGTAAGAAAAGCCTGCTGTTTGATCTTTATACGACCATACATTTACTGCTTTTATTGTATTGTAATAGGTGATAAAGAATTGATCCAGGAAGTTTTGTTTGATGCAGTTGTGAGTGCACCAATTGAAGCCTATTGGACCAGTCTAGCATTGAATAAATCAGAGTAAGTGATCTTTGTGTCCATCGTTATGTATCAGTCATGGGTGTATTTTTAATAGTTACATTAAGGAATTGGTGGAATGTTTAACAAATCCTGATATACATAAAAATATTATACTATCTCTTTGATGCTAAATACCACCAAGTCTGAGTTCAATCTGAAGTGTTTATCTTGCATTGTATGTCATGAGGATTAGCTGAAAGGTTACCCAATTTCCACAGTAAAACCAGTGACATTGTACACTAACTGCAACTTACAGTTCTGTGTATTTTTAACAAAGGGTACTTGAAAAATTTAATGCAAAATTTACCAAAATTATTGATGCAATTGGTATTTTGCCTCAGAAAAAGTTAAATATAGAAAAACTTGCACTGATAAATAATTTCTTTAATCCTCGATTTGTTTATTTTCCAGAACTACCTGGGATCTAGGTTTCTGTTAGGGAGAATCAGGACATTAGCCAGTCCTTTTCAGAGTTTATATATACTTTACTAATTTATGCTATGATGTACTAACATGTTAAGTAACAAGTTTTTATCCATGTTATACAGGTGTTAATCTTCTCAGTTTGCATGAAATACTGTGGTTGAAAGGCAATTCTGGAGATTATCCTGTTTAGATTTTGCTAAATTTCAACCATTTTATAAAAGATGAACGAAAAAATACGTTGCTGTACTGCATGTACTCATATTGAATGAATAAAAGCAACATGATAAGATCTGGTTCATCAAAGAGTTATCCAGCCTTCTCTGAGAAGATAAAGATAAGAATTTGTTGCATGCTAACATACTGTGGACATCGAGAGGTGTAAGGTGTCTTTGAATCCTCCTACACAATGAAATAACAGATCCAGTAAACACAAGGACAGCTGTGGAATGATGCCAGTGGGAGACTTTTGATGCCCTTTCAGATTCTGACTTTGCTTCATTCTGTCTCATTAATGTGAAACAATAAAATGGCTCTTGTCCCTGGCTTTGTGGTAATGGGACTGAAGTTCTTGCAGTCACACAAGAATTAATTTTAAAATAGTTTGGTACTGATAACAGTGCAGCAGCAGAGTTCTGTCTGAGATATCTGGCACGTTTTTTTCTCGAGTTCTAAAGGCTAAAGCCTGTCCTAAGTTTGACTCTCAGCTACCTGTTTTAAATATGTTTGCTTACCTGAGCAATAGTCACACCTATGACTTGAAGCAAAAATATACCACAGAAATATTGCACGGACTGGGAGAAAGATCTGGAATTCCTGCCCATCTCAGAATCACTGTGTGTCAGTGGTTATTAAATAGTTCGTATATAGCTATGCCACACCTCTTTATTCTATGGCTTCTATGTAAACTCTCCCTAAAAATCCTGCAAAATTTATTGTGTTTGGCTTTTTAGGGATTCTCATTCTAAACAGCATTTTTACATTGCATACTATTCAAAACCCAGATGACTATAACTTAAAAAACAACATTTAAGAGTAAATCAATAAATAAGGAAATTATGCTCTCAATAATCTCTCAAAAATCTCTACCCTTGTGCTTTCTGTGACAGCAATGCAGCTTTATCTGTTTACTGTCTGAAGCATTATCTTTGCTTGTGTTCTGCACTGTTTCAGAAACTCTGACAAGGGAGTGGAAGTTGCCTTCCTTGGGACACGGACTGGACTCTCTCGTATCAACCTGTTTGTGGGCCCAGAGCAGCTGACAAACCAGTAAGTAACAAACTGTGCCTGGCAGCCAGATAAGAAAAGAGAGAAAGAATTGTTTGTTTTTATGCAGTCCATCTACTGTTTCTTCACACAGAACCAGTTAGAAAGATTTCCTAGGATTCCTTAAATTCTTTCTTTGACTGGAACTTTTGGAACAATGAACTATTTTACACCTGTAGCCCATAAATTTGCTTTCCCTGCACAGACACTCCCAGCCTCACATCTCTCTTCTTCAGAGCAGAATTATGGATATGCTACACCTTTTACTACACCACCTGAAAACAAATACCTGTAGGCTTTTTCAGGGACTTTGCATCATTGTTGTGGAAAATATTTTTGGTGTTTAAAGAAAGCCAAGTGACAGAATTGGACTGGGTGAAAGAGTGACCAGGAGACCCCATCATATAAGAGTTTCCCATTTTCCTTGCAGAACATGTAGTCTAGTGGAGGTATTATGCGTATAGAAGAGCATCCGTGTTTGATTTTTTTATGATAAACTAAGTTTATTGCATGAAAACCTCTATGGTGCTTATCTGAGGACAAATATTTTTGCACAAGTAGGTGACATCAACAGCACTACAGTTTGTTATCCAGACAGAAAACCAGAACAATAGTGTGGACACTGTATTTGCTCTTGGCATAAATTTTCCTCTGTCAACATTCCCTGAAATTACTAAGGAATAAAGAATTTAGTTGTCCACTACTACCCCCTACACAGTATTTTGAACTTAGGCTGTAAAATTACCCTTTTTTTCACTACTCAAGAGTGAATGCCAGTGGCAACAGACTACCAAATCTCCAGTGCCTTTTCCACCTTGTGCAGCTCACAGTTCTTATATTGTGCTGAAAGAAAAAGGCTTTTTAGACTAAGCATTTTTATTTGTACACATCAATAAAAACAATTTTAGTGGTACTTAGAGGTACTGGGTTTTAGTACTTTTAATGTCTTTCACAACAAAAGTTATTGTGTGTCACAAACAATTATTAGTGACTTGATTTAACTCTTTTGTTGAACAAACGGTATTAGAAAAATTGTCCCAAACCATTTTCTTTGTAAAAGGCTGCATTTTGTTTTGTCTTGTCTTTCAAAGCTAGAAACTATAGTGTGCCATGCAACAAAAAACAATTGTTTTCTTTCTCTCTCTTTTCTCAAGAGATTTCCTGACAGCTGAAGATAAGGAGAACATTTTTAATGCTGACCATTTTCCACTCTGGTACAGAAGAGCTGCTGAACAAATACCTGGGAGCTTTGTCTATTCAATCCCATTCAGCACAGGTCTATAATTTTGTCATTCCCTAAATTCTGAGCCATGCATGGTGCTGAAAGGATTCCAAGTGTGCCAGTATGGAGTGAGCTTTGTAGCTAATCTCAAATATTGATCTGAAATAGGCGTTGAAATTTGCAGCTACTTCACTGGTCCTTTGACCAGGTGTGTCTTTTATGGGGCTGCAAGTAAAACCCCAAGATGTGGTGTAACACTTTTCATTTAATACTTACACAGGTACAACTACATTTTAACAGATATTTTAAGCAGGGAAAGTCCAACAGAATAAATGTCCACATTATTAAGAAGCCCTACCAGCTGTCACCTTTGCTGCCTTTTAGCAGAGGAGACAAAACCTGATGACTCATTTCAGTGTTTTAAGCTTGTTTTTGGGATGCTGGGGAATTTAAAATGGCGGTGCCAGCGTGTTCTGTGCATACATAGAGATCGTGATGTTCCCTGTTTTGTTTTCTGAACACTGTATCCACTTAGGCTGTTATCTAAAACTAGGGAAAAACCCTTCAATTTCCTCATTTTGCAATATATTGTTTCAATTTTTTTCCCCTTACTACACCCCACAGAAACTGCCAACAAGAGCAATGTGGTGACAGCCAGTACTGCTATTCAACTTCTGGATGACAGGAAATCTCCAGTGGTTGCAGGTACAATTGTTGTTGTTTATTTGTTTTGTTAATTTTTTAAAATCAGTTTTTTAAAATCTTCACTTTCTCTTTTGGGTTAGTAGGTATTTAATGTAAATATCCAATCTTTTAAGAAGAGAGAGGGAAGGATGCAGTTGCACCTATAAGATATAATTGGACGACTAAGTCTGGAGAGCATTTAATGCTTCCTCCCCCAAGAATTTGATCCTTTATTAATTGACTCTCAAACCTCTCTGTGAGCTACTGAGTTTGACTTTATGGAAATAACCATTTCCGTATGGCAATTTTGGTAGACACAATTCTATACTATCATAAATCAGATTGTATTATGACAAGGAAAAAGAAGTATAAGAAAGGACTATCTGATTTGTAAATGTTCCACCCAGGCTTCAACTTTGAAAATTCTGTGCTATAACAGGATTGTTTTATAACAGGATACAATGTGGTGATTTTTGTCTAGATTATCACAGATGTGATTTGTTCAGAGCATAGAAATTGAACAACAAAGCTCTGCTGTCTGTCAGCCAAGAGTATAACAGTACCTGAAGACTAAAAGGTGAAGTGTGACAACTACAGAATAGAGATAAAACCCAGAGATTTAAAAACGGGAGTAATTAATTTTGAAATTATTGGATGTTCCTCACTCAAGTTCAGATGCTTATCTGACCAGTTTTTCTCTGGTTCCCAGTGGTTACTGACTCTGAAGAAGGAAAGAATTTATTATGCCAGAAACCAAGCTCTCTTATCTCAGGAAAAATTAAATATCTGCCACACAAAGCAGGAACCACCTTATTTTTCTCATATTAAAAATACTATTAAAAATGCAGTGAATATAATACTGAGAGAGCAAGAATGTGCCAGAAAAATGGGAAATCTCAAATCTGTTTCCTCAAACACAGAATAGACACTGATAAAAAAAGATTTTAGGTCAATAGGAAAGCAGCTTTCTGACTCCAATCCACAAGATACATTCATCACAAATTATTGAACTCTTCTATATAACACGCCAGGAAATCCTAATTTTGACTTCATACTCCTGTTAAAGCATAAAATAACACTTATAAACTAATGTAAATGCAGACACCTGCAAATTGCTGAAGATGTAATTTAATTTTCACTACGATGAAGAAGTGAAGTGTCATGTTATTTCTAGAATGCTCTGTTGTTTGGAGTTAGCAAAAGGTTCATCACACAGTTTTCCATCATCTCTAAAATGCATAGGGTTAATAGACATCCTTATATTTATTCTTTTCTCACCAGTATTTGCAATTTTTTTTTTCCTTTGAGAAGGTATGACACATAATTACTTCCAATACACTTTCAAAAAGCTTTGGGTTTTTTTGGTTTTTAGTAATTGTAAAAGAGAAAAGCAGGTGTTGCTTCCCTTCCCCCAATAATTCTGTTTAGTACTGAACATTTGAAATTGCTTGGATCCCATATTTTCTATCTAAAATAAACACAGGCTCTTGAAAGTTTTTAATGCCAAAGCACATAGAAGATTTCCATGGTATCTGTAAAAGCATTATGCCATGAAATATAAGAGCAGTGTAACTACTTCTGAAGCATATCGGTGGTTTTTTATTTCTATTTCTGTAAACTTTAAAAATGTTGTGATAGATATTTTGTTTACTGTATGAAACACTTTAAAGGGTTTTTTTTCTTTTAAAGTACCACTCACCCAGCTACAGCCACTCAGAGACAAACAAGTATATGCACTGTTCTTGTTCTCCTTAAGTTTAAGATAATGAATGTGACTTGTCAGTCCTATTTTCTCTCAGAACACTTTCAAGAAAGCACCCAGCATCTAGTTCAATTTTTAGGTTTTGTTATAAGGCTGACAATATTCTGTGTTAAGCAAAATGGATTTGGAGGCAGAAACTGGAGCAGTGATAAATGGGAGAAGTTTGAAGTTTTTATTAGCCAGACTTAGGAGACTAAAGTAAGATTATGGGTAACGTTTTCAAATACCTCCACTGGAGTTCAAATTTGGCCAAAACATCTCATTTTAATTTGTGTGAAGTAAGTATTCCTTATCCCCATTTGGTCTGAGTAGATTACAGAAAGCAGCAGGACGGGATACACATTTCATGTTAAATCACTCTTTTCCCTAGAGGGATTTGACTGAAAACTAAGCTGTGCCAGAATGTTGTTTATTTCAGATCACTACAAGAGTTTAAATCTGGCACAAAGAAACTAGAACATTGTTATAAAATGTTATTCCTGCCCACAAGAGGGGAAAAAAGGAACAAAACCAACTCTTACTGCAAAATCCGTAGACTGGGTTTGATTTTGTTTTGGGGTTGGGTTTTTTGTTGTTGTTTTTTTGTATGTAGTCAGATTTTTTTGTTTGTTGTTGGGGTTTTTGGGTTTCTTGTTTAGAAACCCATCACTTATAACAGATGTCATACAAAAGTCTAAGGCTTATTGAAAATAGCAAAGACTCAACTGTATAAAATAGGCAAAAAATCCTGAAGCCAGTAATTCTGCAGACTCTTACTACAGAATAATTCAGTGTGGCTGCTGTTTCACCATCTGTACCTACTAATACCAGTTCCCTGTCAGAATTCTTGGCAAAAAGCCCCTGTAATTTGTTTCTAAAACCTCTCCTGCTTCTTGCAATTGAGATTGTGATTTTTTGCTTGGTGGGTTTTTTTTTTTACTTGAATAAATGCAAATTTCTACAGAAGGTGTGTAGATAAATCTTTAATATAAGTGTAGTATTATCATATTTATTATTGTTTATACAGCATTCAGTTTAGTCGCAGGAGGGAAGTGACAGTAGTACTGCATCAGGATTTCCAGGATTGCCCCGGGATTATAGTAAGCACGAGATGTCACTGAGATGATTTGTTACTGAATCAGTCTCATGTTTATTGAAGGGTGAGACAGAAGAGTCATTACAAACAGCGTCTCTGATATCAAAGGCAGTAGTTACAGTAACAGTAACAGAAGCAGTAGGCCGGTGTACTAGTTTGAAAACAAACCAGTGTGACGCACCAAGTCCGAATAACAATTCAATGGGGAAATTAAAGAAAAGGAAAAAAAACTGAAAGAAAACACTGGTTCAAACTGACAGAGTGAAGATACAACCTGACTCCCTATTAGGCAGGGTGGTGGCTGCAGTCCTCTGAAGTGGTGCTCCCGTAGAAAGGGCCTGCTCTTCCTCAGAAGGTCCAGTGGTGGCTGTGTAGCTCCTGTCCTCTGGAAATCCAGTGGAAAGGTTGTCTCTGGTGTTCAGAATCTCAGATTATATCCACGATGAGATGCTTGGTTCCTCCCTCTGGCTGGAGCATCTCACAATGGGGGAATGAGTCATGAGGCCAAGTGTTGATTAGGCTCATTAACAGAAGATAGTCCGGAAGGA
>NW_008237878.1:3912464-3926668 GCF_000691975.1 Corvus brachyrhynchos
TACAGAGTGCGGGTTAGCAGCAATTCAGGGAGGCAGCAACAGCTTGCTGGAGAAGCGGCAGCCTGCCTCACTATGTGTCTACAAGGCTTTTTATAACTTTTTGAGCCAATAAGCAAATGCCACAAAGCTTGCTACACATTTGTACCAATCACCACTGAATAATTTTGCCGCAGTGTGTGCTTTCTTATCCAGTAAACACATTGCTATTATAGCCTATTGCACAAGCTTATACTAATACATCTTAACTTTCTAGGAAACTTTACTATAAAACCCAGTATTAAACTCAAAACTCTTTACTCTTTTATTTATCACTATTATTTCTTGTATAAAGTATATTTTTACTACACTTCTACTCTTATAAGGCCTATTTATTTCAAAACTACAAAACTGCGTTCACCAAGGCTGCAAATCGAAATATGTATCCATTTCTATCTACTCAAGCACAATGTCCTTTATATATTCTGTCAGCACCTGTGGGCTCTCTGTGAGAGAGCTCCCTGCAGCTTCATTTCCCACAGTACTGCAGGCAGGGCTTTCTTTAGATTTGAACACATTTATGTTCAAAATTACCTTAGCTGCGTGTTTTCTGTGACTGTGTCTTCTAAATCAAGTTTACATTGAAATGATGAGCATCTTCAAACTGCCCCTGTTACAAAGTGGAGTAAAAGATGGAGTTTTTTTCTTCTCAACAAGATCTAAAAATAGGAGAATGATCCCCCACCCCAGTCTTGAAATTTAGTGAGGTTCCTGGAATATGAGTATTCCTCTGGGTGACAAAGATGAAGCTAATATAGGATATCCAAATTTAGATAGTGATCTAGCTATTAAAATTGAGGAAAGTTAAGATGGAACAGTCTCTTACAATGCTCATGTGAAGGGCAGTACATTTCTGCTAAATGTTGGTAGAATTCAGCGTTCCAGTCTTGTATTCTTTGAGTTAAATTATTTCAGGTCCTTTATTTGGATGTCGATTTTCAAGTAGCAAACATATGGGCATCTGGATAAGGGCAGGATAGGATTTCTATGTGCTATGTACATGTTTATTTCCATTTTTTGGCAAGAGATGATGGTTTCATCAGTATGATTTTGTCAAAAAAATTATTAAAGGTACCGCTCACCTAGACAGTTCTGAACAAGATATGGGGATGGAAGCAAGCAAACAAGCCATCATGGTGCAAAGCAGGGTCTAAAAACTGAAAACTTGCTCTAAAACAAGAGCCATCATGGAGCAAAGCAGGGTCTAAAAACTGAAAACTTGCTCTCTCTTGAGATTTTGAGAGTGTTGACAAAATATGTGAACACTCATAAAGGCAATTCCGTGTAGGGGCATTTTAGTTCAAAAGCTGCAGTACAATATAGGACCTTAAAAACTCCTCTTGTTGAAAGAGACCATTGCAGTTCACAGAAAACATGAAAATTAGCCCCTTGGTATGCTTAATTAAAGATAACAGAACCGACATAATCTTCTTAGGGAAAAAAAATAGTAAAGAATGCTGAAGAAAATGTCTGATGAAAATTGCCCTGTCTTCTTAAGTTTTCTTCGTTGAACAAGCAGAACCTGGGTTTCAGGCCTCATTGGAAAAGTCCATAGCAGGGGTTAGTAAAAAGCTCTGGACACTGAGTTGGAGGAATGAAGGATTAAATCATACACAGGCAAAGTCTTTAGTCTCACAGTCATTGGAAATTTAGAATTTGAAGGAGATGAGGAGAAATGGTCCATTTTTTTTCAATACAAGGCTGCTTAAAAAAGCTGAAATTATGTACAATTTTCCTTAATCCTTCTTTGCCTCTTTTTTTGTGCAGACTAGTCAAGTACATGAATTGTAGAGGCTGGAATTGATCTCTTAAGATCATCTAGTCCAATCCTACTGGAGTAGATCTTGAGAGAATCTGCACTAGAGCTGACTACCCAGAACTGTGTCCAGTCAGATCTTAAATGCTTCCCAAGTGGAGAGGCCATGTCCTCTCTGGGTGTGTTATATTAGATGTAAATAGATATAAAAATCAGGTGGGGTTTTTTACTGTTTCCACCAATTGTTGAAAATGTAGAATTGCAAAAAAGTTTTGTTTCTGTGGTACTTAAGTACAAGGAAGGAATATCTAAGAAGTATTCTCTGCCATTTTTTTTTTAATATGGTCAGTTTTGTGTTGGACTTCCTATTTATCAAAGCTGAAATTAGAAAATAGAAAACACTAAATGAGCCCTCCTTGCACATGCTCTTCTGTGGCCTGTCAAATCAAATCAAGTAATAGCTTAATTTGTTTGTTTTAAAAAGATAAAAATCTTTACCAGTACATCAGACCTGTAGTTTCTGAAAACAAGCATGTCCTCAATGCTTTATGTCAGCATAACTGGAACAGTAGAGTAAGAGAAGCTCACTGTAGCTAAATTATTGAGAAACGAAAGTACTCCTGTTCTGTGAAGATGAAGGCATGTTTACAGTCATTTTCTATCAAAGAAGGATGATTGTCTGGCATGTGCATTCAAGTGTTGCCATAGCTCTGTGAATCTACCCTGACTCAGTCTTTCTGCTTAAGCTGCACTAATTTATATATATATATATATTTAACTATACATATAGTTAAACATATATATAGCTAAATATAAACTGAAATATATTTAAAATATAATAAGCAATCTTTTATATCCGGGTGTAGGAGGTGTTACTGAAACTGAAGCAAAGGCAGTCCTCTTCTGTTCACTGACAGTGGGATTTTAAATGTTCTTACCAAAAATACTCATTATGCAAACAAGAACACTATGTTTTGTTCTCCCAAAGAAATTTTTCCAAGTAGTGCCATGATCCAGTATTTAACTTGTCCAGTATTTAACTTTTCAAACTTGATCCTTTATTTTTATAACCAGCCCATCTACAAATTCAAGGATTTTTTCTCCAAACCCTGGTTAAAGAGATATTTTTTACAAGTTACCTCATCCATCATTTTCTTTGTTCTCCCTTTTATATAACTTTAGAACCCAACTTTAGTATAACAATACTCTCACTTATTTCATGTTAAATATTGCTAGCCAGGATGCTAAAAGGCCTCAGATAATTTGAATGACACAGCTTTAAGGTTTAGCATCTCCTTCTAGTTTTGTATCCATAAGCTAAGCTAAGGAATAGTAAGGGCTCAATCACTGATTTGTTAAAAATGGCACACAATTTTGAATGCCTCTATTCTGGCCAGAGGAAAGTGGCCCTGATGATCCTGCTGTTTGATATTCAAACTGTGCCTTGAAATTAGGAAAGATCCAAAATCTCATATCACTTTTGAAATACAAATCAGTCATATTGAGGTTGGTCACACTTCAGGTTTTCATTCTTCCTGTTTAGATCAAACTCTACAGAACAACAATTTAAAAGGAAAATTTGTGAATATATCAGTTTTCAAGTAAGTGAGACTTCTGCTGAGCTAGGCTCTAAGGAAGATGCTTTTAAAATTTCATGGAGGGAAATGTGCACCTTGTAGCTGAAAATATGTACCTTTATGACACAAAAATTATGGTTTTCACCCATTTTCCCTTTTTTTTGGTGTGTTAATATTTGTATAAATGTGACCTCAACATTTCATCCAGGGTTTTCTTTAGATGAATTTAAATGGGGTTTGCATGCACATCTCTTTTTTAACAAAGAGACTCTCAATTACTTAATCAAAAGTAATTTGAACTATTGGTATTTCTAGAAGTGGCACATACTGTAAAAGTTTTACAAATACTGAAATCTGCTGATGTTACAGTCATGCATAGAGCAAATACATCTGCTCTATACTTCTTGGACTTTTTTTTTTCCCATTTTTTCTCACAGGTATTGCTTTCATATTATTATTTTTGTTAAGAACATTCAGGCAAATGTCAATGCCATATACTGTCCTTAAAATTTATGATGCCATCTGTAAAATTGCAATTTAATATGAAGGCCTAAAGGAAAATGAATATGTCCTCATGATGACACACCAACCAAATTTTTGAGGGATTCTAAAACAGATGTTTTCCTTGTCAGGCAAGAGAGTGATTTACCTAATCTTTACTCCCCATTATAAGCCACAGAATATTATATTCAACAGTAGCATTTAGCAAATCCCTCAAAATGTTTTTCATGCTTTGGTAGAAAATGACAGCTTTATGTTTTTCCAGAGTTTCTTGTTTACTTTGAATATTGTTTTTGTGTTCATAAATCTAATATTGGTATACAGACTAATGTTTTCATCTTTAGAAAAACTGAGATGTGTATTTGAAGAGTCTAACAGTAAGCAGCTCACATGGAGCCATTGCTTGGGAAAGATGGTTTGCAGGGAAGGTGTGGAGAGAGGTAAACTCCTCCCCAGAATGCTTTGGAGCATATGGTGTAAGTCCTGTCCCTTTCTTTTGGCTGAACAGGGAAGCTGAAATTAGTGACATATTCACAATGCAGACATTTACATTCATTTCCATTTGCTCTCAGTTCATTTCACCATACAGAATCAGCGTGTGGAACAGTTGAATAGTGGTTTTGGTTTTTTTGAGGTAGTTTTCTGCTAGTGTTGATAATTTAACCTCTATTTATCTAATTCTTGGCTGTCCTCACCACTTGTTCTTAGAGAATCCAGGACTTTGACAGATGTATTACAAGAGTATCCCAACATGTTTAGTATCAATATGTGTAGTAAATGGCACAGAGCATCTGCTCTTTGCTTCTGCACTTCTGCCTTGCTGTGGGGATTTGTTGGTTGGTTGGTCGGGTTTAATACTATGTAATTTGTGGAGGAGGAAGATCCTTGTGATCTAATACCAACCAGATTCCAGGGGCATTTTGCTAAATAATTCTGCTGCCAGCAAAACAAATCCCCGATTGCAGAACAAGGCAGCAGATGAGCTGTTGGGTCCTTTGGATAGCTTCAAATAATGTTGTGCAAGGATGAAGCTGCAATCATATACATGATTAAATTGCTATCATTTTAAGTACTGAGGATTGACTAATTTATTTTCCCTCCAGTAGACTACATTTCCAAATATTAACAGTGTTTTCTCATGTGTTGTATCTTGAAATGAGGATGACAGCCTTTGCAAAACAGTTGAGCACATAGAGTACATAGCCCTAAAACATTGAGGGATCCCTCTTCAATCAGTACGAGAGAGCAACCACAGCTTCCACTGGAGAGAGATATGAAGTTTGTAGTTGTTGGTTTCTTTATTATGGCCTTCTAATTCCTACACTTTCTCCCCTGTTGTGCTTTATTGTGACTGGTGTTGCTGCCTGTTTCCCCCCTGATCTGGGGAACATTCAGCCACATTTCAGGTAATATAAACTCAGGACATACCAAGACTCTGAAGATTGTTGTTACTGTGCCACTTTTGGCCAAATTAAAAGATCCAGGTTGTAAAAGTAGGCATCCTTTCTGGATGCTTGACTAAAGCCTGTGTGTCCTTGTCTCCTGGACAGCAAAGGTAGATTGTTGTAATGGTCATTATTTTCCTGTTAATTGCTAATGATAGAAAAGCTATGTGTAGTGTCACTAATTGTGCTACTTTGATATTCAAGAAGAGGGATCCATATTTTGTTAGGACATTGTATTACTAGAGAATAATGAAGCTGACTTTTGACTTTTTGCAAGCTCTGAATGGAAAGACAAATATGGCAAGCAATTATGTTTCAGTTTAAACTTCATGTCTCTCAATATAAATGCTATTGGTCATTTTCTGTAAAGAACATGGGTGTACTGTAGTATTCAATTTTTGTCCTAAAATGAAATTTTAGAAAGTTTTTCTGGAACAAAACAATATAGCAAGCCTATATATGAAAGACAGGAATGCAGCAATATATATGCTTTCCCTGTCTTTACAAATGCCTTGCAGACTAGTGCGTCCTCATATTTTGTTGACTTTGAGGGGGAAGAGTGTTTTTCACAGAGATTAGAAAAAAAATACTGTGCTTACTTTAATACTCTCATGAGATTGATGGAAGGACAACAAAGCTTTCTCAGGAACATTTATCTGAAAAATAAATCTGTGCAGACAAATAATTTCAGTGGCAGATGTCCATTGCTAAGCTTTATAAATTAAGGGCAGTACTGTGGGGATTCCCTATATTCAGTCTTCCACTTGTTGTCAATAATTTTTATAGAAAACAAATTGTGGCTTTTATCTCTGTTTTTCAGTAATTGAGAATTCTGTTTCCTCTGCTGAAAAATAAATATTTTACCTTTATTAAGTAATTGAATCAATACTTTTCTCTGTTCCTTTTCTGCTATTACCTTATCATCAGAAATGACTGGAATTTGTTAATTGCAAACAATTTTACCATGGTAACCGTGATACACAGTCTTATAAACCTTAAATGAAAAATTTCCCTGGGATTTTTGGGGTGGTTTTTTTTTTTTCCTTTGGCAAACAGCAAGTTAGAAAGTATAGAATTAGATTTTGTATGGATTGGCTTGCTCTGTTCCCACAGCAGAGGGAACTAATGGAAATATTTAATACTTTGCTTTCTGGCAGAACTCTATATCAATTTACAGCCTTGTGTGTGCATGAAAATCCCTAAAGCATCTTCAATGTGACTCAGAATGAGTTTCTTTAAATGTTGTTGTGCCCTTCATTGGCTCTTCCTCACCTTTTTCTTTTTTCCTTCTTCTTCTTTTATTTTTTTTTTAAATTTATATATGAATAATGATACAATGAGGAAAGCCTGGAAGGTTTTTGGTGCTACGACTGTTTTTTTAAGGACTAGGAAGATGTTCTGGGTTATTCCTGACTAGGAAATATCAAGTCAATTCTTGTTTTTCTTTTGCTTGAAAATATCAGAAGTGTGAGGTGACTTGTGATGGGAGCTGCGCTGCTGTGTCTGAGCCTGTTAGAAACACTGTGGGTGAAATCTCTCTCGAGGCTGAAGGTTTATTAACTTCCCTCTCACAATCTACACTTTGAGTACAACTGCGCTCAGTTTAGGTTGTCACTGTGGAAAGACAGTGATTTGGCATGGCCCCAAACTCATTTTTGGGCCCATGGGCAACAAGATCCAATCCTGTTTTACTTCAGTCTTCTGTATCTGAAAAACTGTGTTTTGCTTTGCAAAATATTATGGCAGTAAGTGGATAAAAGAGTAAAAAATGTAGATTGACATATTTAAATGACTTAGTTCTGAAAGTAGATTAGATTATTCATTAAGCTTCACCAAATATTTACAAGGAAAAAAAAGTAAACATCAAGAGATCAAAGAGCCTGAATACAAATATTCTACATATTAGGATATTGTAAAAAATATAAATATTCTAAAAATGTTGTGCTGATGATGTCTCAGCTGAAGCAATGTGCCTAGTCTAGGGTACAGCATTTTAAACAAAATGTAAAGAACTGAAAATGTTCCAGGGAATGCAGAAGGAAAAAAAGTTTGGAGAATGTGGTCTTGCAGGAAGAATTTGAAACAGCTTGGTTTATTTAGTTCAGGACAGAGAAGAATGAACAGAGCCTAATAATGATATGAAGTACTTAGCAGTTGAAAAAAAAAAAAAAAGAAAAAAAAAGAACAGACAGTAATTGATTGTTTTCAATGTCTGCTAGATTTAGATTAAGACTGAGATGCTTAATTTTCTCTGGACATGAAAGCAACTGCAGATGCAGGAATGAGCTTTAATATTTGGGTTGCAATTATTACTAAGTAGATAAGAGCAGGGGTTAGGTGACTCCTGCCATAGAGCCCATTACTCAGTTGAGGCTGTTATTGGAACAGCTACAGAGCTTGATCTCGGAATCCATCTGTTGGAAGGAGAGTGCAGGTCTCCAAATGCCACAACACAGCTTCCCCTTTCCCTTACTGCAGATTGTTCCATGGACTTTTTCCTCAAGACTATAAAAATTGGTGATTTCTGCATTGGCTACCTGGACAGGTCTTTATCCCCGTCACTGGAGAGAGTTAGGGGACACATGAGACATCTGTTCAAAATAGCCAAAAATTTATTTTATCTAGTCTTGGGAAAGGTGAATGGAGTTCTTGATCTCTGTTGGTTGCCTTAAAATAATTTCTAGGAACCATTAAAAGACCTACCTCTGCACACTCAAAATATTCTTTGAATTCTAAACTTATGATATTCAAATGGTTCTGGCCCTGATTTCCTCTGACGGCAAAACAGCTCTGCAGAGAGTAAGGATGGACCCTTGAGTGAATCCAGCTGAATGTTCCCTCTGTGAGGGAGGATGTGTAAACATGCAACTACATTATCCTCCTACTGAAGGGCAGCACTGTGATGGGAGCTGCATCTGCAGTCATGGCATTTGCAAAATGGGGCACTTTGTGTGAGGATTTGGGAATAAGTGGCTACAGAAAAGTGTGTAGCAAACCTGTAGCCAGAAGGATATCAGGTAGTGTCTTCAGATATGCTCTGTGTAATCCTTTCAGGGCCTCTATCCAAAGCAGTGTAGCATTTCTTCCTTCAGCATTTTCTCAGCTCTCTTCTTTCTTCCCTACTAAGTAATTAAAAAATTATATACAGTAGTTAACAAGGTGCTTCCTACTTTCTAAATTAGGAAATGAATGGAATGTTTAATTGCCACTTCCTAGGATACATTGGAAGATTGAAAATACATTTTTGGAAATGCTTTTAACACATTTATGTTATCAGGAGCAGTGCATAGACTGGCTGGTCTGAAAATTGCTTGTGAATTGTGTACATCTTAGATAGTAATTTGTACTCTCTAATTTAAGAGAGTACAAATTTAGATAAACTAATTTAGATGACTCTTTTCTATTTTTCTTTGCAGAACATCACTCCTGTCAGCCACTGACTGTAGGTGCACCATAGGTCATATCTTGGTCTAATACTGCATCAAGAATTAGTAAAGGCTGGTAAAACACTTTAAAGTGGCTACATCATGATTTCGTGATCTCAAACGCTCAGCCCTAGATAGTGGTTTTGGAATACACATGCATAAAATATAAATAAACTTATGTTCTATATAAAGTCTTAGTAGATATTCCAAGCAATATATATATATTTACATTTTTAAAAGTATGAAAAAGGAAAAAAAAAAAAAAAGAGAGACAGAAGAACCCCAGTAAGTTCTATTAAAACAATGCTATTTAGATTCCAGGCTTTTCAACTGCGGTGAGGGCTTTATTTTCAAGAAGCCAAAGACAGAAGCAACTCAAGCCAAGGAAGTCTCAAAAGGCTCTTTTTCCTCGGGAATCCCAGGCTGCCTGACCGGGGCCAAATGTTCTTTGTGGCATTTGGCCGTAATTGCAGCATAAGCACAGCCATAAACAGCAGCTGCCAGCATCATCAGACACACGATTCCACACACGACCCCGGTGATGACCACGGTGGCGATGGCGTGGCGCAAGCTGATGGGCCTTGGCTTGGGCTTGGGCTCGCAGCTGGCACGGCCACTGTCCCCAAACTCAGCGTGGTGGCTGTGCTTCAGTGAGCTCCGGTGCTCGAAGCCGTGGTGGTGGCTGCTGGCCAGGGGCACGTGAGCTGTCCTCAGAGGACAGGCCCCAAAGAGCTCGTAGGGAACTTTGAGGAGGTCCTTCCCCTTCCGAATCCCTGGCGCTGAGCAGATAATGCCATCGCTTATTCCTCCTGGAAGAAAAGAAATTGTCTCAATATTTGACAGTTTCAGAATTACTTTAATGTAAAATTAACATTAGCCTGAAGTAAATTTATCATCAGTTTCAACTTCATACTTTTAAAGATTTGTAACTATATTTTAAATGCTTTTGTTCATTTAGGTGAGTGGTGAGATTATTACACTTCAAAACTCACATAAGAGCATTTTCAAGAAGCAGTTCATCAGGAATTAGGTTATCTATGTTTTTACAGGTGTGAGAGTGAAAAACAGTGGTGGTAGAAAAAGAAGAACTGTCATAGATAAACAAAGAGGTATTGTTGACAGCAAATTCAGTTTGTTCAAATTCCTACCACTGCTAACTTTTATAGAGAGAAATGGAAACCATGTATTTAGAAAACATTTTGCACTTGATTGAAATATCCCATGAAATCATCATTGTTCTGACATCATACGTTAATTGTAGCAGGGCAAAGAGAAAGCTCAGTAAATTGTACGTATCCATGAGTGGTCTTTTGAAGCAAGGCTTGCAGGAAGAAAATATACAGAGGTATAAAGGAGTTGAGATTAATCAATCTATTACTCTGCTGGATTTCAAGATTGCTTAGAGCCAGCTTCCCAAAGGAGGTTTTTAGTACAATGGGAAGAGAAGCAGGAATCCACAGGCCTGGTAAATCACATGGTTGTTCCTCAGTGTGTAGGGGAAAATACACCAAACATAGCCTTTCAGGTACCTGACTAGTCAGAGCACAGGGCTTTAGGGGTGTGGTGTGTCAAGGAGTCCACAAGGCCAAAATCAATGTTTACATATTTTAAAATATTAACTAATCAAATCAACTGAATTTTCTTTCTCTTCTCTATCCAAAATAATTCACCTTTCAGCTAAATCCAGGCACAGAAATTTTCATCCTGAAAAGACTTTGAGGGAGTAGTGGATACAGACAGAGCCAAGCTGAAATCTGGAGACTACTCCACAAATAATGTTGACATTCCAAGACAGATTTGAGCATAGCAGGTCTCTTGGCCTTTAACAGTGAAACCCGAAGCATGGTTCCAGACATCTTCAATGTGTTGTTTTGAATATGGATATAGATAAAACCTCCAAATCCTTCAACTCTTATTGTTTCATGGTTTTAAGTAACTAAATGTGTGTGCTTGGAATAGAACCCTGGTGTTCCTCCTGAACTGAAGCATTCTCTGCAATTTTCTGTGAGTATGCATGAAATGTCAGTTGTCTGAGATGGATTCAGCTAACAATACTCAAATATTTTGGACTTATATTGCTTTGTTACGACATGCAAGAAATACCTGCAGCCACTCAAAAGTTTCATCATATGTGTGTCATATGAGTAGTGGGAAACATCAATGTGCAATTTAACTAATTTTTCTTCATGTGATTCAGGCGAGTAATTTTAGGGAAATACAAACACAGAACAGAACATAGTACTTGGGCTTTCTTTAAAGCTTGTTGCTAAAATGAATTTGTAAGTTCCATGTCACTTCATTTAATTAATCTGTACAATGTTCAGTAAGATGGAAGGGCATCACTGAACAACATTGTTTTTTGAAATAAATGACATTATTTATGCTGCTGGCAGAGTAAATAAGACAATCTGATATGTTTATCTTGGATCATTACATTCTTCTGCACAGAGAAGTCAACCCCTGCTGAATTTCCAGCATAATAGAAAACCTGTGGTAAAATGATATTTTACCTGTTAAAGTTATTAAGATTTTATTGTTAACCTTTTGTCTTTTCTGAAAGGTGGCTTATAGTAGTGAATTTGCCTCACCCAAAGATTACTCCAGGACTAATTGTGTCCCTGCATGGCCAGTATGGTTTTCCAGCTGGCCTGCAAAGTTCTGATCCCTGCAAAAGGCAGTCCATCAGTCGTAGGCCACACGGATCATCTCCACATCTCCTCTGCTGCAACAGGCTCCACACCACTTTGGTACACAGACAGGTAATCAGTAGTTTGGTCACATGCAAGCATCAAAGCCTGATTTAGAAAAAAGAAAATTGCCCTGCTGTTTCGAATTCTCAGTCTGAATATACCTCCTGGGAGAAATAAATTAATTTCTTTTTATACTTAATTCCTTTAGAATTAAATCATGTTATCTTTCTCACAGCATAACTCATGAATATATTTAAAACCAGCTGTGACCAAAATACTGAGACTACTAATTATAAATTTCACTTTTGCATATGTGATGCCATTAGACATTTCTGTCAGGAAATTGCCAATGAATTGAGTACCTCCTCTGGTTAACAACAAATTAGGAAGTGATACTAGTTATTCTGAAAATATTAAAGTGATAATTGATAGAAAAACAAGAATCCTGAGTTCTCTAAAGTTTAATCAGTGCGGATATCTGTCTTGTTGTTTGCCATCATGCAACAGGTAAAAAGCTTTTAAACAGCAGGTTGGTTTCCAGCAAAAACGTATTGGTAGAATTAAAACAAGGGTACGTGCAAAAGTGTACTTGTTTTATATATAGAAGTGGGTATATATGAATTCACACACTACAGAACACACCTGTACCTGCTGTATGGTTGTGTGTGTGTCCTTGCTCTTTCTCTGGGCACTAATATGAAGCCCCTCTCTGATTCCAGTTTGTCACCTGTGTTTAT
This sequence comes from Corvus brachyrhynchos, assembly GCF_000691975.1. NCBI lineage: Eukaryota > Metazoa > Chordata > Aves > Passeriformes > Corvidae > Corvus > Corvus brachyrhynchos. Next base: position 3,924,632 of record NW_008237878.1, read on the forward strand.
AGAAGCACTTACATTCTGACCTATGCATAAGAATACAGTTTACTGTGTTTGTTTGAGGAAGTGACCTACGGTGTGAGGTAAATTTTTAAGCCATAGAAGTGAAGATCAGTTAGATGCTGGGTAAATGTTCTCATGTACACTAGATGTAATGAGAAAAATTCCTTACCTCTGTATAGAAAACTCTCCAGCCACAGTTTCAGGCCAAAGATATTACAATTGCATTGCCAGGGATTATCTTTGAAGAGAACCACTTTCAGGTTTGGAAGTGACTCCAGCAGAATTCTTTCCATTTTCTGAAGTTTGTTATGCTTCACAGAGAGCAACGTTATATTCCCTGTGCTGTTTCCAAACGTCTCAGGCAAACGAATAATGCTGTTGGATGACAAGTCCAGTTCTTTTAGGTGAGGGAGGAAACTGAAAGTCTTGTTTTCTATATAATGCATCAAATTTCTGGTTAGGTTTAAAACCTGCAGATATCGTAGTTTTTGGAAAGCACCAGGTGCCACACTTGAGAGAGAATTATTGGACAAGTCTAAGATTTTGAGCAGTGGTGTTGCAGTGAATGCATTTTGGTTGATTCTCCAGATACGGTTATTCTGCAACTGTAGTATCTGAATTTCAGGAGGTAAATGGGCAGGAATTTCAGTAAATCCTCTATTCTTGCAGTCTGCAGTCTTTGAAGCTGTGTGGCAGAGGCATTTGTTGGGGCAGCCATGAGCTGTGTGTGCCAAGGAGATGACACTCCAAACCAGAAGCCAGTTACCTGTGTCACAAGTGAAAGAAGATTTAAAATTAGTTTAAAATGTTTGGGTTTTGGCAATATACAGGCCACAAACACAGCCAGAAGGTACACAGCTCTTTATAATGATAAACATTAATGTAGATACCACAGAGTGAATTTCTTTTATAATAAATTAGTAAATTACAGATACTGTTGAGGTACTTCTGTAATGCAGAATGAAGATAATGCTACCATGGTCTTAAAATGAAGTACTTCCCATAGCTTTATCTTAAGTACAAATGGTTTTCAGGAGGAATTGCCATCAGCAGAGCAGTGATGTTTGAAGGGAATGTGACAGTTTCTAAAATTATTAAATTGAAATGTCTCTCTTTCTGTGGTAGTAACAACTTTAAGACATCCTTTGTCAGAAGAATTACAAGCAGAACTTCTATTTTACTAATATTACTGCCTAGAAGAACTGAGTCAATGTACCATCAAAAGAATTACAAGCTTCACAGACATAGCTATAAAAGCTATTAGCAGTACCTTTTTAGCAATCCAGATTCTGTAAGTTTCTCCTTTAAAATATCTGTTTATTCTTTTTGCTTTAATTCCCTTCTCTGCATGCCAGCTGTACTTCCCATAGATACAGGTTTCTACACAATCAACAGACATTTATCAACAAGATTCTGAAAATATAAATTAGCTGACAGGAGTCTAATTAGTTACTTAGTAATATTTAGTATTTATAATTATCTGCTACTCCCTGATGTTCAGGTGGTTTTAACTGAAAAAAAATAATATTTTTTACCTTTTATGTCTTGCTAATCTTTTATCTTTTATGTCTTGAAAACAAGGTACTACGTAAAAGCTATGCTTATATAAGCTGTGCTTATATGCATATAATGAATTTTTTTTTTTTAATTGGATGGTGTTGAATAATTAGATTTTCTTTGACTAGAGAGAGTCAGAATGATGAATCCTCTTATAACATTGCTTTTGAGATGCCTGAAATAATTTTTACTATTTTCTTTTTCAAAATGCAAAACATTTTTAGTTAGTTGTTACTTGAAACCTTTGGAAAATAAAGTACTTGCTGTTTATTGACTTACAGAGATTGAATGTGAATTACTGACAGTGAATACCATATTGATGGAATAATGTATGATTATAGTATGAAATATGATAAATGCATAAAAGAAAGTTGTATTTTGAGACTACAGTCTAAGGCACAAGCTGTTCTATAATTTTCACTCAGAAATGAAATATTTATATTAAAATTATACATAACCTTCTGCAATACTGAATTTTTCATC
>NW_008237878.1:3926689-3938266 GCF_000691975.1 Corvus brachyrhynchos
AGTTGGCTTCAGAAACTGAGGCACAGCTTCCAATGTAGAGGTAAAATAAACACTTGCTTGGCAAGGAAATGCTTCTCAAACAGAAAAATGGCATTATTAATCTGAATGGTTCAGTATCTCACCTTTCATTCTGCTTTGTTTGTTCTTCCCCTGGCAGAAGATTCAGTTCAGATTTCTGATGTAGAACAGTAACAGACACTGTTCTGATTCCCACTTCAGATCTGTAATGTGCTCATCCAGCTTCCTTTTTTTGAGTTTTTTTTCAGGTGGTATCTGTGACTTATGTAAAAGTTTCTACTCAGTTATTCTATCAGCCTTTGATATTTTTCTTAATCACAATCTTCTCCCCCTCTCCCTCCTTTATGACTCTCAGAGACTAACTCTGCCTCTTAATCACTCAACAAGGCTTGCAAGCAGTGTCTGTCCAGCTCTGACTGGACAGCTGTAACGTACAAATAATGACCTGAGAGCGTCGCCTCTTCAATATATTTAATCTCCAACAAAAGCAAAGCACAAAAATAAAGCTGCCTTTTTTATATCCAGCATGGTTTCTGAATTCTGCTGGATTATTAGCCGGGCTGTGTCAATTTTTGCAAGATCTGAACATGGATTTTGATTATCCTGGGCTGTGACTGGAGGCAGTGGAGTGTATAATATCACCACAAATAGTCCTGTGGGTTGATGACATGGTTTTGACAGTGCCCTTGTTTGCTCTTCTAAGCTTATTCATCTGATATCCATTAATTGTGCTGACAGGATTTTATTGCATGGGAATACAGGACTAGTGGCTCCTTCCATGAAAATGGCAGTCATCCTGGTATAGTCACCATGAGTATTGAACAAATTAATTTATTTTCAAAGATATTGGAAAGATGTAGCAGATGATACTGAAATCGTACTTTGTGTGCGTGGTGCCTTGACTTGTTTCTTTGTTATTTCTTCAGTAGAACTCATACTGTGCTATATACACTAATAAAAGGATTAATGACTTGTGACTGTGAAGGAACTCAAAGGTGTTGAAAGGAATGAGAGATCTGGTATATAATTGAGTCTTTCCAGGCTATATGATCACTCCATCTGTGAGCTGTCCTATGGAGAGGGAAGTTGTGCATTCAAAACCTTTCAGACCTAAAATACAGCTTTCTTGTGTACAAATTCTGCTTTTAGGAGCTTTTGAAAAGATCACATAAAGTTCACTTTCTAGCTCAAAATTTGTATGCTATAGGCAACGCTATAAAAGGAGTACTAGAAAAATCAGATCATAAGGTCTAAACTGCTGTTGAAAGCAGGGTCTTTACCAGAGGGTATCCAGTGTCAAGTTGAGACTTTGATATTTCCAGTAACAGAGATTCCATCACTTCTCTGGGCAACCTTCTCCAACGTGTTACTGTCCTCAGAATCAATATTTTTTTCTTGCATCCAGTTAGTGTTTTCCTTGGAGCAGCTGGTGTCCTTCACCTCTTGTCCTGTCACTGTGAGTCCTTGTGAAAAGAGTAACCCCATCTTCTCCATAGGTACCTTTTGGTTTCCAAAAGTCTGTGCTGAGCTCTCTGCCCCCTTGGCTCACAGGGGAGAGCTGTGCCTGTCAGTATCATGTGCTTCTCTCAGTTGTTTCTGACACCGGTCAGGATACCCAAAGGAACAGTGGATACTTGTGAACAGTGAAGGAGAACGTAGGAAAACTGTCATTCTGTAGTGTAAACATGATTGTTCATCTTGAGGATCCCAGGATTACTGCTGTGAGTGGCAGACCTTACTACCCTTGACATTGTCCTGATAAGGGATAAGGCCTGGGATTTAGTGTAGAGGAACACTACAGATGAAGATAACCTGGTTCCACAGTCATCCTGGTTAACCCCAACTTTACAAAAAAGGGGAGAGAAGCTTAAAGATCATCTGTACTGTACTTTAAGTTAATGTCAGGTTAAGGCAAAAAGCTTTTTTAACTTTTGTAGCTTGATACATTTATTTGCTATTTCAATGACACATCTTAAATAATACCTGTGAATCATTTTAGTGAAGACACAACTAAATATAAAAAAGGGCTGTTATAAAATAGCATCTTCCTTAGAAGTTGTAGCCACCTTAGCTATGGATACTCTTGCAAAGAATAAAGTTAGGTCAGGTACTGGTTGCTTGAGATGACATCCCTCTCCCCTTGCAGTATCTCATCCCTTGTATCAGTGGCAGCTTTTTTCATGACTCTTGATTATGTTGCAGGAGGTAATAGCTATTAGATCATTGTTTTGTTGTAAGATGTTTTTAAATTCTGTTTGGTATCTATAATTTTATTTTGACTTATGAATTCAAAATGTTTCTTTTTTAAGTTATTTTTCCATTTTAACTAATATTTGCTGACCAGATGGGTATGCAAGATCCCACTGCAGTTTATTTCATGTAACAGTGGGCTTAAAGAATGTGTTTTATCTGACTCTCCTGTTTTAGGTAAGTCTTTGCAACTATAATTGTATTATTTTTAGTATGCACCCTGTTTCAGAGATGTTCATAGGAGAAGGTCACTAAAGTTAAGCACTGTGGGAGGTTCAGTTCCAGCAATAATGCAGAATCATGAATAAGAAGTTACTACTTTTTAAAAAAATCTTCATGCTGGGTTCAGATTTGGAAACATATGATTAAATCTATCAATTTGCTTTTCATGTAGATGTGGCTATTTTTTCCCTATATTGAGAACTCTGAATGAACATGTTTTGTAAACAGAAGTTTCCCCAACCTATAATCCATGTCCCATTCCTATTTATTCAGAATAATACTTTGGTTGTGACAGAGAAGTCTGATGTGGTGAAAATTATAGTCATGTCACAGGTAGAGATTTGCCAGAAACAGGATAACCATGAAACCTACTCTACTTCTGGCCTTTTGAACCACCAGCAGGATTCTTTTCAGTTGTCTGATGTGGTGCAGCAACTGTTATTGCAGCCTCTTAAATTAGCCTGTGCCTTGTTGTAGCAAGGTATGTTTCCCATTGCAAATAGCAAGAGAGCTCCATGAACTAATATCTGATCCCTGTTGGCTGAGGGGGGGCAGGTCTGTCTTTGCTTTGCCAGCAAGCTCTTTGTTGCAGCAATTACTGCCATCTGCTTTAAAGGAGTTGTATGTGTAAGAATCATCTCTTTTACAAAAGAGCATTATGTTAATTAAACTCTAGCAGAATGGAAACAATTTAAATATTTCAAATATTTAAAAGCTACAGGATTTGGATTCCACTGCGTTGTATATCGAGTCCAGGCAGACATGATTATATTAAAAAATGTCCCCAAGACCACAGCAGACAAATCCTATACATACTCTTTATTAGATTTATTTTCCTTATGCTTTTAAATGGGAAGGAATTAAAACTGAGATACTTTCAGGGAAATGGCATGTGCTTTCTCTTTGCTAATGTGTGTCTTCAGATTGGTAAAACACCTAAGCTCTTGCTCAAGACCCTAGATGGAACTTCGGGCAATGCAAACTCCTCTTCATTTTGTTCAGGACAAAGAAAAAATTCATATTTGTTGGTGAAACAGCCCATACCTCTGTTTGTTAAAATTCTTCCCCTTTAACTGGCACTAAAAAAGTACAGTAGTGCATGGTGGAGAAAGGTTGTGCTCTTTCCCATGAGTCAGAATGTAGTGCAAACAAAGGTGACAGAGCCAAAGAGACCCTGGAGTTCCCCATGCTTTTCTGTTTACAAGGGCATTCCTTGTTCTCTGAGAGCTCAGGGCTCCCTCAACTTTTTCCTGGCAGGGTACTAGGTTTTCAAAAGTTGACAAATCTTAGAGGAAGGCCCTGGATCCTACTTCTGCCTGCTTTTCACAATAGAAGTGTAAGCCAATGGAGCAAACTAAATTTGACTCGAGGAAGATTTATACCTTAAAAAGCTGGCCGTATTTTCCAGAGAAAACCTGGGCTTACAGGTTTCTTCAGACATCCTTTGCTTAGATAGGATGAGAGGAGAGTAATATCAGCTAGAAATTAATAATATCAAATGCTGGTTATGACACAGCATAAGGAGACACCATTATTTCCATAATTTTCTTTGTGTCTGAGTTGTTATGAGTTAGTTGACGGTGTCCCTTTCAGGAGGGAAGTAACATTGTGCAGCTCTAGAAACAAGAAACCAGTCAGAGAGTTGTGATTTTGTACAGGGGAAGACCCCAGTTTTCTTTTTTCCAGTGGCTTGTTTTGCCTTACTTGGATACATCTGGTACTTGTTTGTGCAGTCTGTAATTAATCTATGAAATGCATTGTTGGAAGTTATCCTTGGGCCAGAAGATTAGTAGGATTCATATATAATCTGGAGCCATAGTTACCTCATGGGGCAAAAAAAAATAATTTAGGAGGGATATAAACTTTCACTCTTAAGGGCTTTAATCAACCACTAATGACACAACTTAATGGAGAAAAACCTTTCCCTGTGGGCAGTTTTTTTCCATAATTGTTATTTATGGGAATTTTTACACCTTCCTCTGACACCTCTAGGAGAGGCCAGTGTATGAGATGTAAAAGTAGATGAGATGAACTGGAACATGCTGCATTCCAGGTGGAGATTTACAGTGGGGGAAGGGATGGCTGGACAGCCTGGCAGTGGCAGGAAGCTGCTGGCTGGGGAGGTGTGAGCTGCTGTGTCCCAAGCCCCATGGGAGAGCCAGGCTGAGCACCTTCTCTGTCTAGGTCAGAAATCAGTTCTTCCCCACACTACCATTCTGATCTGGACTGGAAAATTCTTTCAATATTCATATCCAGGTCTGGATCCAGGTCTGTTCATAATCTATAAACAACTATTTGTGTCAGTCCTTTGTCCGCAGTTTGTTTCTTATTTTTTTTCCTTTTCAAAGAAGTGATGCAAGATTTTCAATCCACTGGGTTGTGCAGTCAGCAATTTATTGTGGTATTACAACTCTAATATAATGCTGTTAGAAGTTAGTGTGGCATGTACTCTTTTCACCATAACTAAATGACAAGAAATATATGAAGGTGAGAAGGCTTAGTTGGAAAATGCTGGAACATCAGCCTTACAGAGTGCTTTGGTAGAAAAATTACCAGGATGGATGCAAAGCCTTCAGAGTGAGGAGAAGCACAGGGAGTAAAGATGCTGGACCTCTTTACCTTGATTGCAAGTTAGATGAAGTTATAGCAAGGATAAGATTAAGTGTCAGCAGAGTATTTGTTCCATTACAAATAGCAGTGGGGGGTGCAGATTCAATTTTCAATCATTTCCTAACTAATGTCAACCACCTGTTATACATGCTGAGCATCTATAGATAGAATGTATCTCTAGTAAGAGTAAATTAATGAACTCATTGTGCCATTACTGCAAATAGAAAAAAGAAATCTCTTGACATCAAGTTAAGAGAAATGAAAGAAATAAAACAGGCGAGAAAAAACACATGTAAAAATAAGGACAGGTGTACTCTTTGCTTTATCTTGACACTTTAGATGCTTTTTGTCCTCTCTGAAGCATGTTAAAATACTACCTATTATTGCTATTTTTCTAGATAGCTTATTCTTCAACAAAGTTTTTTCTAAGCTTTTACTTAGTGATTTTGTTTCCTTTTTATATTTAATGAGAATTTCTGTTCATGGTCACAGCTCACCCTGGACTCAAACGTAAGACCAGAATATAAATCTCCTGTGCATTCAGAGTGGTTGATTTACTAGGGCAGCTCTTGTTAGAATTGGAAGGATTTTTTTGAACAACATCTGTAAAAGGGTTTTGAAATGTTCACAGTGTATGAAGAAATATTTTAAAGTGCAGTAAATGTTTCTTAAACTGCTGCTCACCAATTGTGCTACAACGTAGAACTCCTACTTCATTGATTCCTTTTGTGCTTTTAAGGCAAATTGTAGTAATTCAGTAAAACTCACTGTTAAATGTTGGGAACTCCTGTGTTTATGGGCTCAAAAGGACTCTTTCTCTTTGCCCTAGTAGTTGCTTGAACACAGAAACTTGCAGAAGCAGTGATGACATTTGCTGCAGTAAAAAATCAAATAGTTAAACCTCTGTAATTCTTGCAACACTTTGGAAATATCCACAGGAGGCTTTTTTGGCTATTTTTTTTTCATTAATTTAGCAAGGTACTAAATAACCTGACATTAAAATTACGCAGCTGATAAACATTAAATACATAATTTTGGTGGATTTAAACAATCAGTAGAAATAGAAGTATTGTGTTGGATTGGGAGCAACGTGGTCAGTAGGTTTGGATTCAGGCTGTGATGAACCATTTCCCTTGGGTGATGTTTTGCTACAAGAGAAAAGAGCTGTAACTCCTGAAAGGATCACAATTGTCATGCAGCAGGTGGAGTGTGAAGGACCAGCTCCACTAAAATGTGCACATTCCCATACTGTGCTCTCCCCAGTACTGGTGTAGCAGCTGTAACCAGCAGAGCTCTGAGCAGGATCGATGAATGTCCCTTTTTGTTGCTTACATTTCACAGGTGGAGTAGGGATATTGTAAACTTTTCCCATATGGCTCCAGTGAGCAAGAGCGACCCAAATACCTTTACCTGCTTCCACTGTTCTTCCTTTCAGTAGCAGATAGGTTTTACAAAGCAGTGCATAGTTTGCTGCTTTTCCAGTCTTTTGTTCTCTCTGGATTTCTGTGTCATCTCTACTGCTTGAACTGCTGCAGCTGCAGGCACCAACAGTCCTCTGACAGCATCCTAGAGATTCCATAGCATGGTGTTATCCTTTTCTCCCCCTCCACTTTTTAATCTGTCAGCAGGTTTTAAACACCAAGGATGTTTTAAAAATACCTTTTTTCTCCACAGAGTGTTTTAAATGAAGTAACAGGGTAAGTCAGGTATATAGATAGACTTCTCATCCCTCAGGTTTAGTTAGTTCTGCTGTTTTCAGACATGGTAAATCCCTGGGAAACTTAGCTGCTATACAGGATGATGCTTCTGTTTAGAATTTGTAAAATAGGCCACTGAGAGGACTTTTGTTTAAAAAATAAAAAGAAAATACTCTTTCAGAGGGAATTTTATTAATGAGAATTACAATACTGGAAAATCTGCTATAGATTAGTGAAGATCAGTAACAGTGTATCCAAATGGAACTGGTTGGATAATTAGATTCATTTAATAGGTACTGAAATTTAAACCTCTTGATCCCTCTGACGTAAACATAACTCTTAAAAGTTGTGGAACTTGATTCTAAAAGTTTAATGTGGGAGAGAAACACTGGGACAATGACTACAGGTTTCAGATACACTGGGAGGAAACGTATTCAGGAGTTAAACAACAGGCATTCAAATAAAGAAAAAAAATAAGAAAAAGAACAAGCCCCAAAAGTGTAGCTATGACATATAAAAAGAAGCTTTAATAAAACCCTGATTATGTAGGTGTCAGCTTATGTGAGCAGTATTGAAGCAACATGACTGGGATAACCAAGTGACAAGTAGGGGATAGTAAAGACTGAAATCATTAAGGAACATCATGTTTTCACTATTCTTACACTCTTTTTACCTGTTCTGTATCATGTCTGTTTTGGCTATCTGTTCTTCTGTATGCCTGTTTTGGTTTCTTATTTTCATGCTGAGAATCCCCAAAGATCCTCATTTTACGATTTCTCCTCTCATTAATAGAATTTTTTTTTTCAATACTGATTACAATTTATAAGGTATATGCAGTGTATGATTGTCTTTTCTTGATTTGGTGAAAAGGAAAATTATTTACCGAGTTTTAACACATCTTTTAGGAGGATCATACTAAATGGCTGACAGGCTGTCTGCTAAGTAAGAAGGAAAATTTTTAGTAAGATTGGTATAAATTATGAGGTCCTGACAGTCTTAACACTGAGCTATGCCTCGTTTTTGTTTGTACTACCTAAAGTTATTGCTAAACTTTTAACTGTGCCTTCTGTTTTACTGTCCCCTAAAGTGCTGAAGGATGAACTTTTTCTCAAGCATGTGCATTAGTTGAGAGGATAAAAATTTTAAAACATTTGGAGTGATTGTGAGAAAATAAATTTTAAAAAAGTACAGCATAAAAATAGATTATTATCTCTAAGTTTCAGACAACATTTAAATGTTGATCTCATCTTTTTGTCTTTCATGTTTATATCTGACTTCTGTATCAACACTGGGTGATGCTGAAGTATAGAGATAATGCTTATTATCATTTGATACAATGCCTTTTAATCCAAAAACACTTCTATTTTACTATTCTTTAATTTATGGTGGGATCTCAAAAGTACTCAGCTTAGATGAGCTTTCTATGTTCATAAAGCTATAGCTGTCTTAAGCAAAAAGGGCATGTTTTCATCTTTATTTGCTTTTATTTCCTTCTGCAGTCTGTTTTTTCAGAGCATAATGGCAGGCCTGAGCTTGGTTACTCATATATTGGCAGAGAGTTTTTATCCTTTTCCCTTTTCAAAATGACAGTGTCCATTTTCTCTTGTCTCTGTGTTTCAGCAGAGTTAGAATAGATGAATTCAAAGAACAGCACTTTTGAGTTCTCTCTTCTTAAAGTGCTCTTTGGGAGACGTGGGCTAGCTGCTTTTAGGAGCTGAAGTTATGCATAATGTGCCTACTTCAGTAAAATAATAATTTCCATACCTTGAGGGTTTTTTGTGTCATTAAGATCTTAAATGGTTTTCACTAGTTACTGCTACAAGCTTCTGTTCTATAAACTGGTTAGAAAGAAGGAAGAGCAGAACACTCTGGAATTTGTAGTTTGTGATGATTTGGAGATGTTATGTTCAAACATGGGCACTTCAGTGAACATTTGTATTTCAAGCAATTGTAGTACAGGCTTTTCCTTGGAATCTAAACACTCTCTCTACTTTTCTACATGCCATCAGCTGGTCATACTTTTATGTAGTCCCTTTCTTAGCTTTGGAGTTAAGGGATACCTGTTTTAGAACTTCTGCAGACTTTCTTAAGTTGAAAATGTGAAAAAGTTTTGTGAAAGAATTAAGTTACCTAATGCTTGATTTTCTGTAATACTTTGTCCAAATGGAACTTGGGGTGAAATAAGTCATGTAGAACCACATTTCGGTTGTGTCATAGTACAGTGCAGATTTAAATTTAAAAAGTAAAAAGCCCTGTTTATCTCCAGTCCTCTTCACTGTATTGTCACAGCACTTTTGCTAAGGTGTCTCTTGCAGCTTTAAGTATTCCTAATTAGGATTTTGGGCCTGGTTCTTCTCCTAAAATCTTAGGGAAATGTATCATTAAACTTAGCAGAGATAAGATCAAGTATAATTTCCCCCTTTCCATCAACAAAGGATTTGAACTGCAAGTGTGAGCACAGCACATCCTTTCTGGTGTTCTGAATAAGAATATTATAAAATGGTGAACAAAATAGATGACTCAAAGTTTCAAAACCTTTTACACCTTTTTGGACAGATAATGGCACCTTGTCAGACTTGGGTTTCTAGTGCTCTTGTTAGGTTAAACTTGTGGGGAAAAAAGTCACTCTGAAGAGTTTAGTTCCTATTTATAGGGTATCTTTAGACCAGGAACAGCCCTAAGCCTTCAGTGCTTCAGACCCTGGACCCACCTTGTCTTCATAGGCAGATGTTCTCTGATGGAAGTGTTACAGAAGTCCAGATTCCATGGGATAATTTCCTTATATATTAATATTATAAAACATGAGCAATGTTGTCATTTTATAAAGGAGATTATTTTATACATAGAAGACCAGTTAACACATTTTAAGCAATGGCAGTGCTGATATTTCCTGTCTTTCAGAGATGGGCTGAACAATGGAGGGTTTCCCATGGTAGAAGCATTGCTGTAAACATTTCTTCTGGTAATGTAATTAGGAAGTATTGGCTCCAGTTAATGTAACTTAAACAAAACCTGTTGTCCTCGGCAAACCTGTTAAACAGGCATAGCCTTGTCTTAAAAGAAAAGAGGGACATATAATGTTTCCGTGGAAACTCAGTTAAAATTCTGATTTGTGGATATGAGCATAATCAGCACTACAATCTAAACTCATTGAATTAAATGAAAAAGAGTCTTAGTTGTGAAGTCAACACAGTATAAAATATCTCTACACATGCAAGAGCCAGAGCCTCCCACCCCTATAGATGCTTTCTATTTGCACTTTAAAACAAAATAAAGCAGGGAAATTTGTGCAAGGCCCTTCTCTTTTTGCCTTCTATGGCCATTTGTGCAATTTTTAACACAAAAATGGATATAAGAATATAAAATACATCTGTTTAAATATACTTTATTGGAGTTTGTTATAATTTGCTGTATCGCTAATGTGTGGTTTTGATTTCCTTTTCTTTTAAATGAAAGTAAGAAGAGTTGTTCCTTTAGTGTAGGACATATCAGCCCTGTACTGTGAGAGAATGGAGAATATACTGTTTGCTTCCATTATAGATGTGCTGAGAAGATTTATAAATTCTGGAAAAAACCTCTAGCATCTCTTTGTAAAACAGCAGAAAAACATGGAATTGATTGAATTGGTGCTAATTAGAAAATTAAATATGTTTTATAAATGTGTTATAGCAGAACTTCCAGGAGAACCTTCGTCATTTAGAAATGTCTACATTTTGGAAAGTGGTATTTCGAAGTTATTTTGATGCCTAGGAAGGTGATAGAGACTTCAGAATAACATTTACTGGTGGCAGTGTGAAATAAGTGCTTCTGGAAAGCCCATCAGAGTCAGCCTGAACAGCTATAAAAACTTTCCTTGTAAGTCAATAATAGGCTTGGCTCTACAACAGCACAATCTCTGGAAAGTCCTGCCAAAAGTCCTCTCTTTGAGCAGAGTTTTGAGGGGTTTTTTTGTGTTCTCCAGAGCTCCATTCTGGAAGGGGCTTCATGTTCTTTTCCTGTGCTGGGCATCCCTTAACTCTCACAGACTCCAGTGAGCACTCAGCAGTGCTCAACACCTTCCAGGGAAAAGCCCCAGCTGAATTTGCACCTACAAGGCAATGTATTAGAAAAAGAAGCTATTTTGCATGATAAATCCTTAGTTTAATGTATAATCAGACAGCTCTCTTTGAGAAACCTTCCCGATTCATTTCAAAGTTATTACATTAAAGAGGATTACATTTGGTGCCCATTATATTGATTTCACCTCAAAACTTACCAATTTATACTTCTAAAATATGCCTTAAGGCTGTACTGACAGCTAAATCCTACTAATCATTAGTATATAAATTGTAATAGACTACTTGTTGAAGCATCTGGATAGCAGTTTATATGAAGTAAGTATGGTCCATTTGTACTTTTATTGTGAAAATCACATCAGCACTTACACTATTTCCAGAAGTTAATAACTCACCCAGAGAAGTTCACTTATGGCCATAAATTGGCACACAGATCTCAGGCAATGCAGACATTTTATTAAAAAGTTTAAAAGTCTGACAGTGCCTTTTAATTTTATCAGTCTCAACATTTTTTGAAAGCCTTATTTCTTTGGGTTTTTTTTTTTTCTTGATGTATCAATTAAAAACATTTATTAAGTTTGTATTTGGTCATAAGTTAGTCAATATCTTGTTCTTTGTATTTTGTGGCTTTAAGGAGGTGATTTCATCTCTGTCTAATGAAGCAAATAAGCTCTTGGCTAATTTTCAGCAACATGAAAACAGCTCTTAATACGTGAATAGTCACC
>NW_008237878.1:3938302-4016730 GCF_000691975.1 Corvus brachyrhynchos
CTCTGCAGGCTTATGTAGCAATTCTGAAGATGTTGACTTCTTATTATTCCTGAAATCTGGTAAGTAGACAAGTAAAATAGAAAGCTGTCACCCCACCTCTGATTGCTTGGCCTCTTGGATGACATTAGCTGTTTTTCAGTTCATGGGCATGAACTTCTGCACATTAGATGAAGCAAAAGATAAATTATTCTCCCCAATACAGGTCATTGCTAAGAGGTATAGTTAACATTTCTTGGCAATCTTTCAAAATCGTGGCAATAAAATGTTCTTATGAAATAAAGTTAAGTAAACGTGAAAATGTTCAGATTACAGCCACTGTTAACCCATGGTTTCAGAAACTGACTTTCAAGTGAAATGTATGTAATACACTGAGAACATCTTGAAAGATGGTATTTCTTTTTACTTAAGACATAAAAATTAGGAGAGTATGAAAAAGAAGAAAATTGATATTTCAGTACACTGAAAAATCTCAGTGTTATTAATTTAAGATTGCTTTCTATTCCTGACATGGTTTAAACCTCCAGTTCAGGAGATTCCAAGAATGCTAGTTTATAGCTCAAATGCTAGCTCCTACTTTTGTAGAACAAATAGGCAACTGTGTTCTTTTCTACACAGAAAAGAATTAAATTTTATTAAATTTTATTTAAGAAAAATACATTTTTGATCCAAAAATGGAAAAAAGCAGACAAATCTGGTTTTGCAGATAATACTCTTCATGGAAAAGTTTAACATCTGTATCTTTTGCTCTTACTGTTTTTTTAAATTGTTCAGTAAAAGACACAAAAATAAATCAGTTTGCAAGTCCACCAGTGCTATTTTCCTTGTACTTGCAACTGCAGAATACCATGGTACTACTCAATATCAAACACATAAAAATATGGGCACTGAGTGTTTCAGACACGTAACTCTTTTGTACTTTTCTAAAACTATAGATTACCACCATGTGGTTAAACAGCAAAACCATGGTTAAATAAAGTATCTTAGAAAAATAAAAACATGAGAACTATTTTGGAGCATTACACCAAACATTTGACTTATAAATCATCCAGCAGATATGGTGTTGAAAGGCTGGAGACTTTTATTCATTATGAGGCCCTTCTGATGTATTATTTGACTTCAAGTACATGACTCGAATTTGCAGTAATTCAAAGTAATTTGCTAATCACAGTATAGCACAAAGAGTTTGTAGAGATTGTCACTATTATTATGATTATTACTCAGTAAATAAGAGATCCAAGACTTATTTCCAGTTGATGTGGTTTGATAAAATGTCAGGGTTTCCTCATTTGATGTCCCAAGCCCGGTTTGACTGATGGGATTTCATATATCCATAGACCTTGTATGGACACAGGTCCCCCATGACAGCAGGAGAGAGGGAGTGGCCGGTGGTCAGTGTGTTCTGTAGGCAGGAAGTGTTGGATTCAGCCAGTTCCCTCTCCCTGCAAGGATTGGTACCAGCAGAATCTGCATGTCTTGGGCCCCAGGTCTGTGGTAGGGGGGCGTTGAACTGTCAGGAGACAAACTGGACAGAGAAATCCCTCATCAGTTCATTTTGCAGTGGATGCCATAATATTTATCTTTAATGTCTTGTCCAAAGTATTCTGTGTCTGGAAGTAGGAACACTTGTACCCATTCTGCTATGACAGGATTTCAGTTTGGGAGGTGCAAGCCACTTTGGGAATAGTGAGAGGAGCTTTGCCCATGTCTGAGATCAGCCTTCTCACAATGCTGAGAAATACAGAAACAGATTTTTTTTTTTTTTTTTTTTTTTTCTCTCTTTGCTAGCATGCTTAGGTAGTAGCGAGAATCAAGTCTGCAAATAAAATATGATCAAGGCTTGAACGTGTTGTGTTTTAGTTACAAGTGGAAGCAGAAAGTCTTATATATCCTAAGAGAATCTGGTCACAGTTTCTAAGAGTTCAGACAAATATCCTAATTTCTGGCTGTTTGTCTGGACTTTGAGCCTCTTAGGGTTCCTTAATTGCCAACTTGAAACCACAGCCTCTTGGCTGAGATGGAAAGGTGCTCTGGCTATGCTGCTCTAAACTAGGACCTCAGCTGTGAGAAGTAAAGCTTTTTCTGAGAACTTGACAAATCCTGGATCTTCCCTAAAGATTTATAAAAGTGTTTACAAATACATACTGTTCCTACTTTTCGTTTCAGTCATGGGTTGTACTTGAATAGCAAGAAAACCCTATGAAACTAAAAAATGGTTAGGGAGTTATAAAAATACTCTCACTGCTTCATTATTTCAGCATTACTGTGGTCAGGTTTCAATCTTCACATGCTTCCTATACCATTGGAATTCAGCATTATTTGTCATTGCTGTGGCCATGCTAGGAGGTGCTGGAAGAAAGTTGAAGGCTAATAGGAATTCATAAAAGTTCTGCCGCCAGCACAGTTTCCTCTATGATGGTTCTTGCCTTCTTTCTGCCGGCTGCTGAAGCTTCCTGAGGCTAAAAGTAGTACTACTCAGCTTTCTTCTTTTTTTTTTCTTTTTAATTTTTTTTAGATTCCTTTCTTTTTGTTTTTGGTAATGGAATGAGCCAGGTGTCAGGCATTTTCTAAGAGTCACAGGGAGGATCCTCCAGACACCAGACAGGGCTGAGCTGTGCCCTGCCTCACCCTCTTCAAACTGGGCCATCTAAGCCACTCCTTTATGCTATCAATGTACTCCTTGTACTCCTCAGGAACAAGGCACCTATCTTTCCAGCAAAGTGCACTTATTGTAATTTGGCATTCCAAGGGGTTACCTTCCTCCAGGCTTATGGGAGGTTTGTTTTAGGGTTTTTGGGGTTTTTTTTTAAAGTTACAGATGGATTTTCAAGTACCTCCCTCAAGCTGTTCTCCTGGTACACAGAGTTTATCACGGGGTAAATGAGCAGAATTCTGTGGAGCCCTTTGTCGCAGTGTTGGCAGCACATCAGCTGCTGTCCTGCAAAGTTTGGAACACAGGATGATGATCTGAACAATAATTTACAGATAACCTGTTTCCCTCCAAGATCCTCTCTGAAGACTCCTGAAAAGGCAATGGACTTCCAGTCACCAGTGTCTATATTTTTTTATGTTTTCACTCAATTTATATCCTTTTTGCGTTTCCTCCTGCTCCTGCTGCTACTTCATTAGTCCTCCAGAAGGAGGATGTGTGTCAGGGAGTCAGAGGGAGTCTGGTTTATGATGATGTTCACAGACTGCCCTCCACAGTTCAGTTTGTCAGGGCTTGGCTGCAAACCAAGCCCTTCAGCTTTCCCTGGTGGTTTGAGTTTGGATGAACTTCGGCCTCCCAGCAATCATCATCCTGCTCCCCTTTCAGCTTGGCCTCACATCAAGTTCCCAGCATCTCCTCCCTTTCTGCTTGAGCTTGGCCTCCAGGAAACACCATTTGCCACTGCCTTCCCTCTGTCTTGGGAGTTTCCATGCACACAACAGCTTTCCCCACTAATTCTAAAAATCTTCTGGAAGACAGTAGCAGGTTTGAGGTTCAGGAGTAAAGAGGCAGAATTTCAGCTTTCCACCACCCATTTAAGAAGAATTCACTCTTTCACATTCTGCTTCACAATAGCTCTGATGAAGGAAGCAGTCTTTGTCTTGCTAAATCTTATGACATGTTCAAACTCCCATAAAAACCCAATCATTAAATAGGACTTAAAAATATCTGTGTATGGGCAGTCATTCCACTTATTCGATGACAAAAAGAGAAAGATAAGATACCATAAATAATACAAGATGTTTTTTCCTGGTTATTGTCCAGAATCCAAAACTAGATGATATTTTCCACTTTGAGATATTATTTTACATTCTATAGGGCTCTGCAGCTCAAACTGAGGTAGAAAAGGTAAGTGCACATTTACATGGATTTCAAAGGATTTAATAATAAAATATTTGTAAAGTATTAAAATCATTGAAGAGTACTTAAATATGCAATAGACATACTGTGGAGTTAAGCAAGAATGTTCCATGTCAGGAAAACAAAAAAGAAAGTTGTCAGAACATTAGAAATTGTCCCTGAGTTAAATAATAAGCTGTAAGGAAACCACAACACGAGACAACACATTGCAGAGGACAGTTCCTGAAAAATAATAACATCTTATCAAAATGCATAACAGATACCTTATTTTTGCTGGAGTAGGAATTAGGCTTTATCATAAGAAAACCAGAAGAAAGTGCATAACTGCTCAATAGTTTGTCCCATCTTTTTGTCAATTTTGCTCTTTTACTGTAGGCTGCCAACAACAGTTCATTATGAGGATGGCTGGTATCACCACCCAGGATTGAGACTGCCTGATGCTTTCAAGCATAAGCTTGTATTTTCAGTATATAAGAAAAATAGCCACACTTAAACAGTTAGGATAATTGGGGTTTTTTGGGATGTTTCCATCAGGGTCAGTCATTCCAGGTGATAAAATCAATAATTTTTTCATGTTATAATGTAATTCTGAAGATATTGTCTTTGAAGAGAGGAACTGAAAACAACAACCAGCGGTGAGAGGAGGAAGGTATAGATAAAAGGGGAAAGATCACTGAGAAGGAAACTGAATGAAGTGTGAAGTTTGGAAAGGTGAGACTGCATTTTACTGTGTGAGTGAACTGAACCAGGGATTAGGAGCAGTTTGGGAAGTGCCCAATTCACAAGTGCTTGTGCACATTTTTATACATCCTGCATGTGATTTGAGAATGACTGTCACTGAGAGTACAGCTATGTTGGGGGATACCAGAGCATAACTTTGTTACTTATTATCTAAAGATATCATTGGCAGAAAGTTCCTGTTGGAATACCTCTAATTTGTTAGCTAAGAGTTCTTGGAATTGAGGGAAGAAAAATACCTAGATTTTATTCTTAATCATTCTACATAAAACACCTATTTTTATAAGTTTTTTATCATCTTTAGTGGTGGGAGTCTTGTATTAATCTGTATTGGCTGGGGTTTTTTTTTTTTGCGTTTTTTTAAGCTAAACACTGAAGACAGATTTTGAACTGAAACAGATTTAGAGTATAAATAGAAGTGCAAACAACTTTTTTAAAAGTATTAAAGTGTGTTCTGGATAGCATGTAGTTGTATTTTAAAAGATGATAAATCAGAGTTAATACTAGTAGGGAAAAAGAAGAGCATCTTAAAGAGCCCGAGCTCAATACACAGAGGTGATACAGATTGAAAAATAATCCTGCTACAAGTCTCTATCCAAGATTTCTTATTTTGAAGCCAAGTTAAACCTCATTTAAGATAATTCCATCGGAAACAGGAGGCCAAAATGTCCTTAAGATTTTAGGCATCTTTTATGTATGTGAAAGAGCCTTAACCTCTACTGTATTCTGTGGGAAAAGGAATGGAGACCTTAAGGCATTTTTGTAACCTTGTTGATCTAGTGTTTATTATATACAGTGTCATAGTGATAGGTATTTCAGAGAATGGAAATCCCTTTAGCTTTTGCTGCTTTTTCCTATAATTGTGTATTGGGAATCCATTTGTCAGGTTTATAGGGAGACTCAGCTCCTCTCTTGCCTGAAATAAATCAGTCTAATCTATTTTCCTCTCTCAGATTTTAAGTAGGAAATTATTCTTTTTACTTAGAACCTAAGAAGGATTCTAATTCTTTGCACAGAAGTAATTTGTCGAGGAAGGATTTCCTTATCTTTCTGTCTATTTACTTAACCATGGAGATTGAAATGAACATAAGCAATCCTGATCTATTCCGAGTAGTGATTTGTTTTCCTTCATGTTTGCCTCGATACTAAGCAGCCCTGAGCCATGTAGCATTTGAGAACTGCCCAATACTTCCATCCTGAAAGCAACCCACTGAGAGAGTAAAATATTATCTTCAGCCATGGAATCGATGCATAAGGAAATTACTTATTTAGCAATAATTATCACTGAGCCAAGAGTTTAACTTTGTCGTTCTCAACCATCTGTTATTTCATAGGGTCTGCACTACAAAAATAGCAGCCACTTTATTAAACAGAGGGAGGAAATCTCAGGGAGTTAATAACTGTTTTCCATAGGCAGAATTAAAGGTATTTATTTGAATCACCTAAGTAAACTTGCTGATGTGATTAAAACAAAAAATTGGATTTGCAACATTTGTTTGAAGTGACACATTTTGTGTTACATAACACAAAATACCCCTCCATCAGTTCCCATCAATTCTTCTCCTGCCTGCCCTCCTGCAGCTCCAGCCCATTCTCCTCTGTGACATTAGAGAAAAGGCAGCAGTGAACACAAAACTCATTTTTTCCTGGCTGAAGACAAACAATTTTTATCCTTTGGCCATTTTGGTTGAACCAAGCCTGGAAATGTGGAAGAATACCTTATACTTTGAAATGTATGTTCCACACGAAGCTCAGTTAGAGTTTTTGTTATTTGTGGCAGTTACCTGGGTACTTTCCTGACCAATATGTAGAAAAATTTCAGTGCAATTATAGCTTTTTAATCTAAACCTCTGTGGTAGCTGTTACACCCAGAAGGCTAAACTATGAATTAGTGACATGGGAGACATAATTTTGAAATTCTCCTGTTTCCTTTTCCCCCCACATGTAGCCAGTTTGTAAAACATAGATTTAAATATTGGGTGGCTTGGAGCACAGATATTTTATTCTGAAGTTCTCAAGTGCTGAAGGATTAGGGATTGCTCAGGAGAATATATAGGCTCAAAAACCTTTTGAAGTATATTTGAATAGCTCTTATGGCATTAAATGATCGGACAAAAAAAAAAAGTCATCTTCTAGTCACAAAGTTCTTGAAAAGCTCAGGAGGGAAAAGCCTGCAAAAGTGCTTTAGAATCACATGAGGGGTTGAAAAGAAAATTATTTCCCTATACATTAACAGTTAATGCTTTCAAATCTAGAGGCGTTCAAACAATTTTTAGCTGAATTTTAGGAACTATTAGTAATTTTCATTTAGGAATATATTTTGTAGAATACAGAATATTTAGAAGCTACTCATTCTGTGACAGGGAAGAATTCTGCAGGGAACAATGTGTAAATAAGACAAAACTGTGAGATTAATATCTCATATTAAGATAGAAGTCTCAAAAAAATTGCCTCACTCTAAAACTGCCTTCATGATGCCATGTTTATGAGATGTATTCTCTTCTATCCTGCAAGCACAGGTACAGATCATAGAATCATGTAGATGGGAAAAGACCCTTTAGATCATCAAGCCCAACTGTAAATCAAGTCCAGCCATCATGTAGTTGACATCATGTAGTAGCTCATTATTTAATCCTAAGTAAAAGGATTTCAGAACTCTAATTGAGGAATTACTTCACAATGGGAATACATTAAAATGTTGCTGTTGTAACATTGTATTGCCTTTTACCCTCTTCAATGGCATTGTACCTCAGAGATTAAAGATACAGCTCTTTACAAAGTTAGAGAAATAAACTGGTTTGGTTTTGTTTTGTTTTTTAAAGGTAGGTAATAACTAAATTGATAATGCCTGGACCTTCACTTTCTGCACAAATTACTGCTGAAACTGTGGAATCTGCTCAAGTGGGAGCAAGCCCAATATTCCTCTCTGTCTTTTACTTTCCCTCACAGTCTGTCCAAGAAAGCATCAAAATCTTAGAGCTGGTACTCTGAAACCAAGCCTGCAGCTGCCTCTCCTCATCCTCATGAAGAGGGATGCTCTGCATTTCATAGAAAGTAATCTCAGCATTTCATCTCTTGTTATGCTGCAGCATTCCATTGTGACTCAGTGAACATGGAATCTTTTGCAGATCAACTTTGCTGTAATTATCTTGTTACTGATTCAGATTGTGATGTGTGGTAGGTTTTGTACAGGATACAGAAAACTTTCAGTGCATATTGACTTTCTTTGTCTGTAAGGAGGGTTCTGAGCTGTAAAGTTACTGCTTTTCTACAAAACATTTACACTTAAATCAGAATCATAAGACAATTTAGAGTGGGAGGGACCTCCTGAGCTCATCTAGTCCAAAATCCTGCTCAAATTTGTATACACATATTATTTTGTTGGAGGATAACAAGAGTTTTAACATTTTAATTAATGTTTATGATACTTTCATTAATTATCATTAACAGTTTTCAAGAACAATAGTTTTCTGGGTGGTGCTGTCTCTAACAGTGTGAACCCCAAAGGGCTGACCTTACCAGGACCTTAAATGAACAATATCTAAGTACAGTCCACACATCTCTGCCTGTTACAAGCACACGAGATTGGCCTTTCCCATGCTGACACAGCATCCAGAAGTGGTGTGGTTTCCTTGTGGAAAGTTCCTGAAAGCCTGTGTGTGTTTTGCCTGCATTTCCGAAAAAGCAGGCAGGATGTGCTAGGAATGAACCCAAAGGCAAGCAATAGATGAAGCAAACTTGTGCTGCATGGCTGTCAGAGAGCATTTTCTTATGGATGCTCATTTTAATTCCTAGATAATAAAATGTATCTGGAGACAGTCTCCTCTGGTGTTCATTCAGAAGGAAAGCTGGATTTCTCTACTTTTGTAAGCACACAATCCATAAGTTAGAGATAGCAGAAAAATATTTATAGCCTGCTCTATTAAGAAAATTCTTTATGTAATTTCACATCCCTCTGTATCAGTTCATTACACATTTCATTTCACATACTTTTCTCTACCTGCTAACACAAAATGAAATATGTGCATGACATCAGTGTGTGTGCATTTGCAAAAGCAAGTACCAATAATGTAAATGTAAATATGTTTTTAAACTATTCCTGCTAATTTTATTCAGTTTTCCAAAACAACTTCTTTTTTTTTTTTTTGAGGCTTTGTTTTTTAAAGAAACATGATTTTGCTAGGCATTAGATCTTCAGACTTTTAAAGCTTTTTGAATTCTCTCTGTTTAGGAAGATGAAACCAGAAGAATCAACTGCTTTTGGATCTTCTGCAAACCTCAGTGCATTATGTTGCTCTTCAATAGAAACAGTGATAGGAACATCAGACTAGGCTGGAAGAAAGGTTCACTGATATTTGGAAAAACATAATCCCACCTGAGATTATGATAAATATATAATTTAAACCAGTAGTATCTTGAATAATTATTTCATAAAATTGCAATCCATTATAATTAATATAATTTTTTAAAAAAAATTATACCCAGTAATATTTGCCAGATATTTTCCTTTAACAGAATTATACATAATACTCTTACCTTCGATTTTTTCAAATACATTTTTAATGCTTCTTGTGTTCCACTGATAATTTATGGATTAAATGACCTCAAAATAGTCATCACTTGAAATGTTAACCAACATTTTCACGTTGTTTCAGCAAATCTTCATGGGTTTCAGCAGAAAACACATTGTGAGGGTTCCCTACAGCTGTTATATTGGTTCTAGGAAAACATAAATGAGATTGGTGTGAACATAAATATGTTCAGCTTGTGGTTCTTTGATATTAATTATGGAGACTTGCAATTTGGATGATTTTTTCTTTTTTTGCCATGTGTATTCTTTACATTATACAAGCAGCATCTTTCTGTTTAAATGGTTTAAAATATGACTGTGGTTTCATCAGTTTAGTTAGTTGTGGTTTTTTATTTTAGGGCTTAACTTTTCATTATGAAACCTTTTCTTTCTGACTAATTTTAAAGAATTATTTTGAAGGAATTAAGCATGTTGAGTTTATTTATTTATATTTTCCTTTCCCAGCTGTAGGTATCCAGATGAAACTTGAATTTTTCCAGCGGAAATTTTGGACTGCAAGCAGACAGGTATATTTTAAATTGAATTTTTCTTTATCATTGAATCCACAACAGATTTTTAACTGGGGAAGTGATGATCTTGTCACAAGCAAACCATTGTAAAGAAATAATGTATTGGAAGACATGTTCTTCTGGTTTTACATTCAGGTTCACCATTACAGAAAAGGAGAATTCAGTGGTGAACAAGAGTTGCTTGATTTTTGGAAATGTGCTGGTTTGGCCAAATTTAGAAATATATCCTGTGAGCGAAGGCAGGGTACAAACCATCCCTCCCCCACCAGGTTCGGGAAAAAAATCTTCTTCCTCGAAGGAAAGTGAAAGAGATAAAAACTATTTCTTTAACAAACACAAAGGAAAAGGAAAATAATGCTAAATAATAAAATCTCTCACTGTGGAGAAAAACCTGGGAAAATGTTAGAGTTGTACCTTTGTCTCCCTCCTCCTTGGAGCTGGGGCTTGGCCCAGGGCGAGGCCCTCTGTGCTCGGTGGAAAGTCCTCCCGATGTGTTCTGATGTTGAAACAGTCCAGCAGAGAAGAAGGGAAAAAAATCGGAGTCCCAGGAAAACCAAGTTCAACTCTCCTGAGGAAAAGGAGCTGAAAAACCTGGCCCAAAGCTGCCTGGAAAGCAGCAAGCTGGGTGCTTCCCTCCGCTCTCCCTCTCCTGCCCCGGCTGGATGCCGAGAGCCGTCTCTGTCTCTGTGTCCTCGAAAAACACAAAAACAAACTGCAAAACTGTTTTGAAAGTTTTGTTGGGTTTTTTCTCTCCCCCCTCTCAGCCTCAGTTTAAAGAGATAGAAAGGCATACTAATTTCTGGGCATAGGGCAGCGATAGGGAATACAACAGCAAGTCACCCCAAGACAGGAAAAAATTAAAAAGTTTATTAATTTTAGGCCCCAATACATAAAGAGTTAATTTGCTGGCATGTGGTTTTTCTCTCTTATAAAAAGTGTAATCAGTAAAAAAAAGTGTGGTATTTGTTTCCAGTGATAGCAGAATCATGACTGTTCACTCAGGTTTTCTCTCTAACACTCAGTAACTGTGGGATCACATAGATTAATTAACAAAATCACATTACTGAATCATGGTTGGCACTCACAGTCTTCAATAAACTTAACCTAAACCATTCAGGGATAGAATTTTTACTCACTGAAGAGGATAATAAGGTACTTTCTAAAGATTAGGAGATGCCATCCCCAGTCTGAGAATCGATTGGAACTGTGCTATTACAGAGAATAAACCCTGACCCCACCCCTATTGGAGAATCACCTCTCATCCATGAATGGTCTCAAAGATTCTAGAGTATGGAGGAGATTGTGCAGCTTAAAGCAGTGGAAATTGTCACAGTGTGAATGAACCCTTTTTCTGCCAAGAGGAACAGAACATGTTGGGTGAACAATTCAAAAGTTTGCTAGTCATTTTTAGAATTAATTTAGATAAAGCTGTAATCAATATCAACTCCTTTAAAATTTTGCTCATATGAATTTATAAAATGTTTTATTTTGTAATCATCAAATGAGGACTGAAAGCTTTTTATTGATTTTTTTTTTTGTATCATCTTTAGTGTGCATCTCTCGATGGCAGATGTGCTATAAGTTGTGATGATGAAGTAAGTAATTAACAGGTTTTTTCCCATGTATACCTCTACTGCAGTAGAAGATAAAGTTGATGAATTTAATTTGTACATTATGATCTTTTGATGTAATTTGGAATCACCTTGTAAATATTACACTATTTAGATAGTGAGACTTTTGTTATGCCTGTCACAGATACCCACTGAATTACAAGGTTGACTCCAGTACCTCAAACACGTGTTGCAATAATTTCTGCTTTGTGAGTCCACTTTGGGAAATAATTTGAAGACGTGCCAAGGCATTTGTTTACCACTTTACTGTTAATGACAAAAAAAAAAAAAACAACAAAACACTAGCAGTTTAAAGTCTTCAGCTGGACACCAGCAGGAGCCATATAACCATATGTAGAAATTTAGTAAGAGCATGAACACTGCTGATTTAGAGATTCCAGACTTTCTCTTAATGACAAAACACATTGTTGGTGGGATTCAAACAAATATCACAGCTCCTCTGGTGAGTCTGTTAACTTTCACAGCTTCTCTCAATGGCAAAGAAATATCTGCTGAACGTTTATGGTATAAATTAAAAGTAAACACGAAGACATTAATGTCAATTGAATGGCACAATAGTCAATAAATATTTATGACTACTAATAGTAATATATTAATTGTAAGTATAATTAATTAAAAATAAAGGGAATTAATTAATGAGTGTGTGATGTCTTTGGTCCTATAATAGAGACAACCTATTAATTGAAAATACTTTCTTTTCTTGAGAGCTTTGAATTTGCTCATTTTTTCTTGTTTTCCTGATGCCTCACATTTTATTTTAATGTTCTGTTTTCTTTCTTTTTCATTTTTGGTTTCTTAACCCAAGTTACATTCCATTACTGTTATTGAATACTGGAGCTGTGAAAAATACATAAAGGACTTGAACTGGATCAAAGTTACTGTAATTCAGATGTGTTCTCAGACCTCAGTTAACATTCTTGCTGTGTTTATTCTGGACTTCATGCCTACGGTTTTACAAGCTCAGGGACTCTCCACCTATGGAACGTTCCCCTTGAAATCTGAAATTCACTGAACTTGAACCTTTGGCCAAACGTGAGCATAGTTCACTTCCAATACCTGTGAAACATTGTGAATTAGACCTCTTTTATACAGCTCTAGCCTATGCAAATGCTATTATCCCACGCATTAATCTTGTATCAGAAATCTGTTTGAGATTTGCTAATAGCGAGTGAATGCACCCTGCTGCCCTTTGTCAGTGCTAGAGATAAATTACAAGCTGTTTCTTTAGCACAGTGATGAATACTGAAGGTTATTTATCTTGCTGGCAAGTGGTGAATGAACAGTCCTGAATGAATATTTTTTTTTCCTAGTTAATATTTCTGAAATGGATTGAAATAGAAACCCTCTTATCTTCACATTCCACAAAAAGTATATAGATTCCATTTATTGCATTATGACTGTTTCCAATAGCATTGCTAAAAAATTAGTAACTTTTAAAGTTCTGAACCATGCTAGGGAATGACTAAATCTTAGAGATTTGAGACGTGGCCACTAATTCTTGAATCGAGCCAGTATTTTCCCAACAGCATATAAGCCATAAACTATGAAATTAAGCCTACACTTTTTCTTGTCCAGCATGACTTCTTCTATTTATTTTCTATTCTATGGAGAAATATTGTTTCTAAAGGAGTATCTTTAGATTAATCTTTCATGCATGAGGACTGCAAATATGTATCCTCGAAAGATCTCTGTGTTGACTTAGTTCCTCTCCTCATCCAGTCAGTGGGAGGTTTCTGGTTGGCTTTGGGGAGAGCAGTGTTGTGCTGTTAGAGCCTCCTTCTGAAATTCCATCCTTCACACACCATTGAGGTTAAGGAGCTGCCTCTTTTGAGTGCATCAGCTCTGCTCAGTTCTTTGCCAGCATCATCAGCTTTTCACATTGCATTTGCCAACTTTGGGCTTTCTAGCAGATCAAAGGTCGAAAATGAGTCGTTTCAACTTCCTTTTTGACAGGTTTTCTGTCACTGAGGGTGCTTGTAGCTTGGGTTCTCCTATTAGAATGAATATCCTGCATTTGCATTGGGGAATGATGATCATTCTGAACTTTTGCCTGATTTCAGCTTTTTTTTTTTTTTTTTAAATCTACTTCAAGCCAGCATTTGTGCAAATCTCTCCTCTTGTTTGGCCCCACAGAACTGTACTAATATGTGGTCAGAATGAGAATCAGGCACATCTAAGCATCTTGGGAAATATCAGACTGCATTTTTGCCTCTTGCACAGCTACTACTGTATGGGGCTGATTTCCTCCCTAAAACAGCACAGAGATTTTGCTGGATGTGTAGTGTAGCAGAAAGCATCTTTTGTCATATTTCTGTACAACCCATTTGCAGCAGGAAGGGTTTCAAATTAAAAACAAAGCCTGGAGGATTCCTATATTGGCAGACATTCCACTTATTTTTTCCTTTTTCACAAATGTCATCGAAAATTCAATAAGCAAGAGTAAAAATGTTTGCTGATTTAGACCAAAAATAGAAACACAATAAAGATTTAACACTGAGATAGGTATTTGGCAATACTGAGGAGAAACTGAGTTATATCAGGGTTTCAGGGTTTGAGTTGAACCTTATGTTTAAACTCTGAAGTGCAGTAATTAAAACTTTGCCTGTAGCAAGTAATTCCGTGAGGTTAAAACGGTGCATGTGTGTGTGGAGGGAAGCACTGATTTGGCTTTACTTTGTTTTATACAGTTCAGACGTCTGACCTACGAAAAGCTAACAGTCCTACCTCTAAATCCAGTTCCCAATTAAAAATACAATTTGAAAAGCTTTAGGAGACCTGTGGGGCCTCTTTTACAGAAGTTTCTGGTCCCATCCCCCAATGAACAAATTAAAAAATATTACCTGGTCCCCTGTTGGTTCTGCAGGCTGACACTGTGTTTTCATTAATACATCGTTAGGGTAATGACATTGTGCTGATGTTTTTCTCCAAACACAGGAGAAGCCATCAGGAACACCAAAGTTCTGTGCCTTTGCAAACTTTGTTATAAGGAAAACCTTTAAGAACAGATTATAAAAACACAGGCTCTTGTTTTTTATGTTTGTTTGTAATTGTCTTGTTAGTAATTATCCTCCTATTCTGTACACATCTTTGTTTTGTTTTGCATGAAAAAAATGCATACAAATTAAATTGGATAATATCCCATAAGTCAAGTCTGCACTCACTTAGAATTTATGTAAAACCCTATAACAACCTGAAGCTTTTACCCATTTAGAATTGTCTTAGAAGTAAAGTATATAATTAACTTATTGCTGTATCCTAACATCAAAAATTAAAATAGCGTTTTATTATTTTTCAGACAATCAACTGTTACCTAATAGATAACAATGGATTTATTTTAGTATCTGAAGACTATCAACAGGTAAGATTTTTCTTGAGTCTTCTCATGTAATATCTTAATCTAAAATTACTTTTTTTTAAAATAGGCCACCATCTGAAAATGGTAAGGAATTAGTAACACAAAATTTAAAAAAAAATTCCTTCTACAAAGAATATAAGTTTTTTTCTCACAAGAGCTCAGTTTCTGTCTCCCATTGGAGCAGTGTCTATTCTTAAACTCATAAACGTTCTCTTAAAGACCTTTCTCACTACAGAAGTGTCTGTCTTCTGTAAGAGGCTTTTACTCCAAGAAAAAAAAATTTCTCTGTGCCATTTTTATCACATGGAAAGTTTGGGAAGGGAGGACCCAGAGCTTTTACATTCAATCTTGAGATAATGAGATTTTACAGAGATGTTGGCTGAGAAGTTTGTTTTCTGAAGGGGATTACAGTCATTGAAGGACTAAAACTAAGCACTCAGCATCACAATGGAGAGGACAAGAAATAAGATTATCACAGAATCACAGAATGGTTTTCTTAGTCCTGCAAACCTTATGAAGGAGCCATCACCATTCTCACTAACTGTTGCCTGAAAACTGCTGGGATGGTGCCCCAGTCATGCCAGAATTGTCTGAAGTTGAATTTTTTTTATGTTGGGATTGTGAAGCCACACTCCTACTTAGCCCTATCTGAATTAGATAGGATTGGCATTACCAAAGAAATACACTCGTTATGGAATGATCTTGATGCACTTAAAACATGTTTGTCTCATTGTTTCCCCTTTTGTTGTTGTTACTATTTACAGGTGCAGAGCTGTGATTTGTGTCAGTGATTTGTGTCAGTGATTTGCTGGTTCATATCTGGCTATGGCCAATAAATATTAGGAAGAGATGTTTCTTTTTGTAGTTACCTGATAGAAGCCTTTACATATACCTGTGAATAGTTTGGACAACTGTTGCACCAGAACTAGGCTAGAAATGTGTTCTGACCTGTTTTGTTAGTTAAATGAATCTAAGAGGGACAGCAGAGAAGTCTCTAGGGTTATATAAATCTATGATAAGTTTACAATAGTATATGTCTATTTTATATATGTAGTGTGTATACAGTCTATTGTGGATAGAGAAGGGGTAGGGAAGTGGGATGATGCCTTATCAATTCCTGACCTATCTGGGGTTGATTCTGCACTGTTTTTATATCAGCTTTCCAAACATGACCTGAGCTGCTCCAAGAATCAGGCTTTTGGGGCAAAGTAATTCTTCTGAATTGCAACTAAATCCTTATGTACTGAAAAGCCAACGATAACCCGGGTGTGACTGCTTTGGGGGAGAACTAGCATTTACAAAGGGAGCTTTTGTGGAGAGAACTGTCACTGAAATGTCTTCATAAGACTGGTGCACAACTTGATAAATCAGATTTATTACTATCTAAGGTTATATGAGGCATTTATGGTTTGGAATTTCTTGACGTTGCCTGCCTCTCCAATCATTAGGGTAATCTTTCTTCATCAGTCAGCCATGGCTATTGAAGCTGGTATTTTTATTCATGTTCCTTGTGTTTCTAGGAGACTCAACATACCCATATGTTTTGGAAAATGTTCCAAGATTCCCCTGAGGAAAGAAAAAAAAAAAGGCAGTACTTGCCTTTTAGGTGAAGGAATGCCTTTTTTTAGCTAGGGCTGTAACTTTTCTGCCTGCAAACTCCCAGGTGCATACTTGAGGTCAGCTAAGTTCCTTGTAATGGAATTGGGGTTTAGTTCTTACAAAACCTATGGAATCCATGCAATTTGAGAGTGTAGTGCCCTTTCCCCCTCATAAATTGTGGGATTTCTCCCTTTAAACAATGAAGAGAAATATTCAATCCTTCTGGGAGCTGAGGATCTAAAATAAAACAGGTCTTCCCAAGGTAGAAAAGTGCTGTACTTGCAAGATTTTCCACTGTCACATGAATGGCTGCAGATGACAGAGCCACTTCCATCCTGCGGACCAAATTCATAACAGCAATGTTTGTTTCCTCAACAGAGATTTATTTTTATTAGTCCACAAGTACTGAATAGGGACAAAATGAGTAATTCATCAGGCTGAGTGGTTTTAAGCATGAAATGACTCTGAATGGAGTTAAAATTTATAGGATTGATGAAATGTACTGTTCCAGCTCCTTAAACAGGTCATGCAGGAATTATAAACAACGCTTTTTAATGACTGTTTATGAAATCCTCTCACAACCTGTTTATATATTTTTTGAGAAACATTTTAATCACAAGAGTTTGTGATCAGATTAGTGTGTTTTCTTTACAAGCTTTAGTTTTGAATGGCTTTTGTTTTTCTGATATTAGATGTTATATAAGGTACCTCAATATATTGTTTAAGCTCTCACATCTGCTCAGGGGTAATAATATAATCCCAACAACTTGCCCTTACTGGGAAGTCCTCTTCAGATTTTATGTAGTAGCAGTCCTGAAAACCTGTCTATGTAAGTGTCAAAGCCACTCATCAGATCCTAGAATATGCCAGTTTAAATTGCATCCAGTGTTTTTTTTTGCATGTATCTACGCTTTTGGTAATTCCTTGCATTTTCCCCTTACAGACTGGTTACTTTTTTGGGGAGGTTGAAGGGGCTGTAATGAACAAGTTACTAACAATGGGCTCTTTTAAGAGGTAAGAATTAACATTTTATCTCTTAAAAATGTTTTAACAAAAAAATTAAAGTCATGTAGAAGAAAGCCAAGAGTGGTGGTGTGGCTGGATTGTCATCTGTGCCTCTTTTCTGTACACTCTGACTGTAACTTGGTTCCACACACAGCAAATATTGACAGTATTGGAATCAGCCTACCGTGAGTTTCTTATTAAAAGAATGGTTTATTTGACTACAATGTTAAAATTGAGTCCCTTTCCTCTTCCCACTGGGCTCAGGTGGAGAAGGGATTGGGCCACATCCACTACTGAGCAGTTTTAAACAGCTCTAAAGCAAGACATAGATGCCACATTATCATTTTGACCTGTAAAAAGTTGGAGATTGCTCGACCTAGACAGTGCAAAATGCCCTGCTGTTGAAGGGAAAGTGTGTTCTCCCAGTAATCCATCTCCATTCACATGCTAACTTATCTTTGAACATTATCTTTGTGACTATTGACCTGGTCTTAGTTATCACAATGACATTAAAAAATAACCGTGATTTTATGTGTTATCCTTTGAAATATATTATGCCATCTGGGGAATTAAGAAAAATCTTTTCCCTTTAATCTATAACTCACCACTGGAGTCTTCATGGCTTTCATGTGGTCTAAGAACTGTTCTGTACCTCTTTGTCCACCTACAGAACAAGAAAAGTGCTGATAATATATTTTATACTTTTGCTTTTTATTTTTCTGTGCATTTCTAGTATGAATAAAAAGACATATTACTGATATAAATTTATTACTAAATAAACCATTAATCAAGGTTTATTTATTACCTGTGAGGGTGTGTACAGAGGCTCCCTGAACAGGTGGTTCATGGGCTTGCTTGGTAAATCAGCTCCCTTAAAGGCAGAAAGCTTTCTGTGCTGCTTTTGTGCATGATAGCTGAGTACTGCTCCCAGTAAATGACTGACCTGAAATGTAAGGATCTACCACTCATGCAATCATCCCCAATCCTAGTTTTCCAAAGGTGGCAACTTTTTTGCATTTAGCACCACATTTTTAACATATGCTGTAGAAGGAATTGAAGCAATACCTGTTTATGGACTGGGTTTGGCAATGAAAGGATCTGCTTATACAAGAGATGAAGCATTTTATTTAATCCAAAGGACAACACACAGTCACAACGAAGACATAATGTTTTAACTTGTTCCAATTTGTTTTGTTCTGCCCAGCAAAGAATTTCAAACAGAACTTCTACTCAGTGATTGACAGTGGTGGGCACCACCAGTGAGAAAACAGGCATAGCTTGAGAGTTCCATCTAAAATGCAGTGGGTGGCTCTTTGGAGTGGGCCATTGGTAAGGATTTTGCTGGTCTTGGACTTCATGATTAGAGATAATAAGCTCAGTACAACTGAGCTGCATACTAAGGGAAGTGTAAACACGAGTCAATTATTCAACCATGATAAACTGACCACTGCAAATCAGTTAAAGATGGGAGAGGATCAAAGTGGAGTAATTGCAAGTGAGCAACTTCCTGTACAGCAGATAGCAGCAGCAAAAAAACCCTATCTTTGAGCTGTGTTAGATGAAGCATTTAAATAAATTATTCCAACAATATGAAGAAGAAATCTTTGCTGGTTCTCATGAAAAATAATCAGGCACTTTTACAATATTTTTAAGATTATTTATTTGTCTGGGTGGGGGTTGTGTTTTGTTTTTCCAAAATTTATTTATATGAAATAAGAAGAAAATAAAAAGAGTGCTTGCTGCAGTGGTGAGGTCTGTCACCAGGACCATTTCCCTGAGAGCACAGTGTGGGCATTGCATACATTGCACTTGTCATTGCTGCTCTTACCACGGAGACAAAGCAAAGAGCGAGCTCTGTTCGTTGCATTTCATTCTGATAATACCCAGAGCCAGCCTTTCTTGCAATTTGCTTCTTACATGGCATGCACTGTCCAACAGGTGAATTTTATAACCCTGCCCTGTTTGAGCTGGTCGGGCTCCATTTTTGGTGAGTTTAGAAGGTTCTGTGGTGCCTGATCTTCCCTGCAGAAGAGTTTGCTGGCAACTCCAGTGGAGATGGGAGTCTGCTCTTCCAGTGATCTGAGTGGCAGTGGCAGTATGTGCTCTCACCTCATGATTCCTGCCAGCTTCCAGGCTCTGCATCCACAAAAGGAATGAAATAACTCTTTGACTGTTCTCCCAACTACCACAAATTTGGAGTGATATAGAAGTGCTTTGTAGGATTGAGATGGAAGTGCTAAACAAAAAGGGGCTGTTTGCTGCTGACTATATTTCTTTTCAACCTGCAGCAGGATGAAATTCAATTTTTGTGTTCGCTGTTTATTTTTTAAAGGGAACTTAAATACCTCCTTCCCTCCTCAATTTCTTTAAACTCAGTACTTCTTTTGAATAATGTGTGCATATGTATGTATGTATATTTTCTTAGTTTATGGGGTTTATAATTAGGGAGAAAAATTATATCAGTGCCTGCACAGCAACGTGACATGCTCTATGATTTCATTTAGCAAAGTTATGTTTATCTTATACCTTAAGTATTGCACACAGTTAAATAATTTAAATATGATTTAAATGTATTATTAAATAAATTAGGATGTGCTTATGGAAAAGTATCTGCTTCACATAACTTAGAAAAGTTTCTTTATGGTTTTCTCGGCACTTTGTTTATATAAAAACAGTGAAAAAAAATCAACAGCTCAAACCATGAAAATCTAAAAAGCCAATACTAACATCAGGAAAATTAAGGGCTATCAAAGCAATGAGATCCCTAAAGAAATAAACATAATAAATCTGTAAGAGAAAATGAAACATCTCTTGCCTTCAAAACAGTTTCACCCTTTCCAGTAGGAGGAAAACTAAGCAATCTATATGACAAATACGGAAAGCAGCATCATTTCCATTTCCTCTTACAGTTCTCTTTCCACCAGGCATCCTCTTGCATAGAAGAGTCTAGGCATTGGTATTTAGTATTTAGTAATTTTGTAATTATGGTATTTGGCAATATTGGTATTTGATCATGCTGTCAGGATGTATGACTGAAGTGGCACACCCCTGAAATGCAGCTCTCCCAGGTGCTAAGGTTCACTCTGTCAAGTTCTTGTTGTTCTGAGAGTTTCTCTTGTTTCTCATTTTCTTGTAGTGCAGATCCTTCACCTGTGCTCTCCACATGGACACAGAGGCAGACTTTCATCTCTCTGTCTTGATTTGGTTCATAAGCAAAACCTAGCAAGTGTTTTGCCCCCAGGTTATGTGTATAAAAGAAATTCAGAATTTTGTTCTTCTCCTAGCAAGTAGTTTAGTAAATTCCTAAAGCCAAATCATGAGAACAGTAACTAGTTGCTCAACAACGAGACACAATTTTCACTGAGGCAGATCAGCCTCCAAATGAAGGATATTTTTCTATTTTGGCCAGTCTTTCTTATTTAAACATTTTATTAAGATATTCTTAAAATTTGTTTGTGCTAACAAGATTTAAAATTTGTGTTTATTTTCATGTGGATTTTTACACTCTTGGACTTGGCTGCCTATTAATTGGGCATACTGTACGTGTATGCTTTGGAGAAGATCAGTGATAGCCTAAAAGAACATTTGAAATTGCAGTTATTGGACTTGGTTTTGGACAAATTGTCATTACCAACAAGTTTTTGGGTTTCTTTTTGGCATTTACTAAATGTGCATCTGGTACCTGCACACTAAAACTCCCACATTGCTGTGGGGTATGTTTGCTGCTCCTATTTTGTTTGTGTGATATCTAAAATTAATGTCTTAAATCTGAGTTTTAGGCATTGCTTGACTTTATGACTCTGTAAATATTACTTTTAATGCAGTGTATTCATATACAGAATCAGTTTATACACTTAAGGAGAAACACAGGCATATGTGCTACATAAATGAGTTCTCATTCCATAGTCTGTAAATACAGGTTGAGTTGTAGTTTTTATACGTGTTATTCCTTGAGAACCTTGGCAATTGGGAGTAGCTGAGCAATAAAAGCAAAGATATGTGATGACAAGTTTGTTTTGTCAAAATGCTGTAATTTATTTTTATTCTTTCCATTGATTTTGGTGAAAGGTATTATCCTGGCAGCTTCTGGACACTAATAATCTATCTGTCAGTGCAGGTGTGAGAGCCAGAGCAGCAACAGTCTGGGGCTTCTCACAGTGTCCTGCTACCTCCCCACAGGAACCTCTCTAGACTTAGAAACTGGTTTGCTCTTCACACCATTCAACACTGTCCCTCTTTCCCCTCCTTGTGAGAATGCCAGATAGGCTGCACATCTTCTGTCTGAGTTAATGAACATCTTTCCACCACAAGTGAGCTGTAGTCACCACTAACTTTTCCACAGACTACTGAATAAGCATAGTGTCAGTAATTAGGACTTCTGTATCACTGGCTTCCTTTGCTCAGCTCTTTAGAGCATTTCTTTTCCTATAGACTTGACATTTACTTCCGTGGTAAAAAGCTTATTATTCCCACACATTATTTGAAAACCACCAGACCTTGAACTGGTGACAAAACTTTTGAAATTTTATGCATTGAAGACCTCTCAGCTGCTACAGTTATCAGTGGTGGTATTTTATACTACCAAGTAGAAATCCATCGGTGTGATGAAAACCTGTCTGAAAGCAGTAGAGTATATCTGGCAATATATCCTGTGCTTCTGGTAGGTCTTGGAAGTTTAATTTTCTTGAACCAGATTCGTATTCAATTGTAAGTACATTGCAAAGTAGGAGTGGAATTTACTGTATCAGGAAATTGACAATAGAAGGGTTTTCACTAAGATGTGTTTGGCCCGTCCATGGGTGTGATGAAAACCTGGCTGAAAGCAGTAGAGTATATCTGGCAATATATCCTGTGCTTCTGGTAGGTCTTGGAAGTTTAATTTTCTTGAACCAGATTCGTATTCAATTGTAAGTACATTGCAAAGTAGGAGTGGAATTTACTGTATCAGGAAATTGACAATAGAAGGGTTTTCACTAAGATGTGTTTGGCCCCTGAAGTTACATAAACTGACAATGCACATTTTGGTTGTGCTAAGTTATTTTCCATCAGTTTAAGGTGGTTGCTCATAGCGTTTGTCCTACAGCTGATGCTGAACACAATTGCTCTGTGGACTTCAGGAGTGGAAGTTGACAGCGTGGTGGTGTCAGAAAGTCTTGGGAATGTCATCTGTAGCAAGAGCAAAGCTCCCCTGGGAGGTGCTGTGATACAGAGCATGGATTTGGGCACCTAGATGGGTGTAGGAAGTTGTGTTCCCTGACTATGATCAGCTGGTCAGGATATGGTCATCTGCAAACAGTTACTTAAAGCTGAAATAAAATCACTTCAGAACCGGTGATATGGAAGCCTTTCTTCTGCAACACTGGATTGAGTTTTTCTGAGTGAGAAAAAAGCCTATTTTCTAAAATCTCAGGAAGACTTTAGCAATAAAACAACACTGGGGAAATGACACCTGAGCACAGAAACACCACAGTGTCTTAGGCAACTGCTTTGGCTACAAACGCTCTAGTACATTTTATAGGGAATAGAGCTGGACGGCTTTTGCTTTCCTATTACATTCATAAGAATGAAACCAAAACGACTGTATTTGAAATTGTGAATGCCTTGGAACCCATATAGTAGCATTCACAGTAACAGAGAATCAAGAATTGGTTCACTATGTTGCAGTGTTCAGATTTCAACGTGGTTATCAGCTTCACCCACTGAGCTTTTAAGCGGGTTACAAAATTCCCATTTGTTTCTAGCACAAAATAATCAGGTCTTTTAACATGGTTTTGCAGTAAGGCTTTTACTGATATATTTTGCACATCCTGTGCTATAGTTGTTTGAATCATCTTTAGAAACTTTGAGCTAGGTGTTGAACTGCCCCTTTGAAAGTTACTGAAATGGCAACACATTGTTCTAAACCCAAAACTCATTCCAGACTTTTGTTCAGAAATCTGTCTGCGTACCTTTCTAAGGATTTGCTGCTTATGTTTTTTCTTTTTCTTTTTTTTTTTTTTAACCTGGTACACTAGCTGAAGATTCAATTATATTTACTCAAACTAAACACATCTACCTAAAACCAATAGCATCCGCAGATGATATCAAGCCTTTCCAAATAACAGCTCTGTAGTGTTCTATATGATTTTGAGGTTGCTTATTAAAACTCTTCCCTTCTGCCATCACTCTAAAATTTAGTAAATTTTTTCCCTGTTAAATGAAGGGGGTTTAAACTACATTTATTTATTGGTTTTCTTTCTCTTAAACCATAATTCAACCTTAGGTTGCTGTATACTCCCTACAAAAAATATAACCTAGCATGTTGGGGTGCAATATGAATTGTATTTCTGAATATTTGTGTGAGTGCATACTTCAGTATTGTAATACATTTTTATCTTTGGGCATTTAAAGAAACCACTGAATCTATCATAATGCGAGAATTACATAAGAAATGCAATTCAAGTACAGATTCTGAAGGGGGAAAGGCTTTGATCAATATTAAAAATTGAGTTCCAATTATAATAGATCTTTCACATGACATCATAATAGTATATATATTCTATATATAGAATAGTATACAGTATGCATATATACATACTAGTGTACATATATAATAGTATTATAATTGTATTTGATTACCACTGCTTAGCAGAATAATGAAGTCCTCTGATTGACCAGGAAGTTCTGCTGTATGAAAGTGAAAGTTGAGACATCAATTACACTTTCTAACATGAACCAGTCACTAAAGTTAATTAATATATTGAAAAAACATCACATTTAAGACATACAATGTATTCTACTTCTAAGACTAGATATTAAATGAAGCAGGATGGGACTCTTTCATCTATATAGAATTTCTTGATACTCTGCAGAGAGCACCATAACATCTGTAAACTGCCCTTGTCCATGCATTTATCTCTTGCCTCCATCACTGGGTGGTCCAAGTGCACACACAACAACGCTGTGCTTGGATCCCGAGGAATAAAATACTTGAGCCAACCAAGGCTGGACAGGCTGAGCTCTAGAAATTCCTGTCCAGAGGCTGGATTCTGACCATGGTTAAAGGATAAAAAAAAAAGGAAGGGAAAAGCTAGGGGAAGTGGTGTATTACTGCATGCCACAGAGGCAGCACAGCTTACACCATGTACTGCTCTGTTTGTCTTGGCAGATCTGGGTGCGCGGATCTGGCTGTGGGCGGGATTCTGCCAAGGATGGTCAGTGTTCAACTCACACCATGTTTAGGTCTCTAGTTATGCGTTTGTCTCCCATGTGCCTCTCTCTGCCAGTCCACAAAACAATGGCTTCCTAGGCATTTCTATTCTCAACACAAGAGAAAAATAATAATGTAAGCACTACGACCATGTGCTAAATGTTTAGTTGAAGCTACAACATCCAATATATTAGAGATTTTGCCTGTAAGCCAGAAAGAAAATATAGACATAATAAAGAAGCTTTTAGTGATGATTGCTGTCACAAAATTAGATCAGAAAAAAAAGTAGTTTCTGCCACAATGGAATACAACATTTTATTGGTACAGGTTGCAAGGTTTCATGGCATGCAGTGCAGAATGCCTCATGGTGATGCTGAATGCATTTCATGACCTGGTTTTGGCAGCTTCTGGGACATTCTTTCCATAGCTGAATTTGTGTGCTCTCCTTTCCTCTTCACTTGGAAGCAAGGCACACATTGCAAAACATTGAAGTCCCATCTCATATCTCTATTAACCATCTCTGTTCAGTTGTGTTCCTTTGTCTCTCTGATGATGCAACAGTCAAATGGAAATGTTCAAATAATAGTGAGTTTTATATATTTACACTTGTTGCAAATTATCAGCTAAAGATTCTTTACATCTGCTATAGATTTTAAATGTTTTGTTTATGTGGATGGATAAAGTTAATTGATTGTTCTATGGACAGACAGATTTAGAGAAATAATCACAGTAATTCCATGTACTAGCTCTGAGTTCTGGAATTTACATTTAGATCTCTGAAGTGTTTCAATGATGAATAAGATTGCAAGCATAAGTAAATTTCCCTGTTTGCTATGCATCTGAGGAGGCTTCTAGCATAATTTGGTTACAGCAGGTACCTGGAATATTTTGCCTTCATAAAAAGAAGCAAAGACAAACCCATCCTGCTTCAAATATCTGTACTGTCAATGCACTGAAATTCCACCTCTCTCTCCTTCAGAAGCAATGCCATGTTACAAATCAGTTGTGCACTGAGATGCTGGGACTGTAGAAGTGCGTTTCTGCTTTTATTGAAGTTCGAGTGGTCTGTTGTGAGAAGCCTCTCAAATGCATAGGCTCTTTCACTTTCTGGGTGAAATTAGTCCAGAACCAATTGTTTAAGCATTGTGTTGGATGTGTATTCTCCTCCTCCTCCTCCTCACATTGTTTATGCCATTGTGTGTTACACTCTCTGTGTATCTTCCCTGGCTCCTCCCAGTTACGCTTTTGCTTTGTTCTGTAGTTTGCCAAAATCCTTACAAATTTTTCACAGTATTTCTTATGCTCTTTTGTGTAACCTGTATTTTAATGATCTCATTCCCTCTTTCCTCCCCACCCCGATGTTACAGTTTTTATTTTCCCGTCCACTTTGTGAGCAGACTGTTCCATATCGTCACTTTTATCCCACTGTGTTTTCTTCTTTTAGTCAAGCAGTTTTCTGTTCTTCCCTGTAGAGTTACACTTTATGACTACCAGGCCATGTGTAGGACAAACAAAGAGAGTAGCGACAGTGCCCATAGCTTACTGGACGTAAGTACTGCACATTTTATGAGCATCTTTCCATGCAATCATCAAAGAAAATTGTTGCAAATACCTCATGGCCTTTGTAAGCCCATTATTTTGATTTGGAATGCCTACAGCTCCTCGAAGGGTGGTTCATTATAAACTAATGCAAAGTGTTCAGTTTTCAATCATTTTAATGCTGGGCCACCATTTCTGAGGTTCTGTCAGAACGTTCTTTGCACTGTATGAATCTGCCTTCTTAGGAATTTGTAAATTTGGCAATAGATTGTGTTTTGTCTGGGGGACTAGAATCACATATGCCTTTTCTATGTGTAAACATGTAATTCAAATTAAAAGTTGAGGGGTTTTTATATGAAAGGAATGGTTCATTGACAAGGCATGCGAGTCAGTGATTTTAATATTTTCTTTTTCTTAACATTTAAACATGTCTCTTAAAGTAGGATTTCAATGCATTTAAACCCTTGTGTTGCAATTTGAATACAAACCCTGTCCCTCTGCAAGGCTTGAGTAGAGACAATCTGGGTTTTGCCAGGGCAACACTTCCTTGTTGCTAAATTCTATATCAGGGTAATAACCCCAAGGACACTTTATAACCATGCATCTGTTTTACTGATTGCTATAATAATCTATCAGAACTGATCACGTTCTGACAGAGGTTTTGCATGTTAAAAAGCTACTGTTTTCACAAATAGATGACAGTAATAGCATGAAAAATTCCTATGTAAAGCGAACAGCAGCAAAACACTAGCAGTTTTGCCAGCCTGGAAAAATTACCTGATAGTATTTTTAAATGCACATCTAACTAGAAAAATGCAGATCTAACTAGAAAAAACCTCCACCCTTTAATAATTTTGTACATTTGGGGATGCTTTCATTTACATATTTACATGACTCTGTTTTTCAAATATCTGGACTTCTAGCATTTATCAGTTTGTTATCCACTAAAGTCTAAACCTAAAAAAAATTACTGTCTTGACATCATAAATACTAGACTGCAATGAGACCTAAATTATTCGTGAAATAGAACAGGATGCTGTGAAGCATATTTGCAGGAAAAGTCTTAAAACATTTTACAACTCTTAACAAACATCTTTTATCCAAAGGCTTGGGGCTTCAGTTCAGTTTGCCTAAGCACTCAGCATGTAGAACTGAAGCATTATCCCTTAAAAAGTGGGCTCTAATCCAAAATATTTTTTTTTAATTCCAAATTTTGTCCAAGAGAAAAAACCCACATCTGCTGTGGGATCAACTAAGACATATCAAGGATTTTTTTTATTTAAATATTTATTTATT
This sequence comes from Corvus brachyrhynchos, assembly GCF_000691975.1. NCBI lineage: Eukaryota > Metazoa > Chordata > Aves > Passeriformes > Corvidae > Corvus > Corvus brachyrhynchos. The sequence continues at coordinate 3,965,602 of NW_008237878.1, forward strand.
TTATTATTCATTGTCTTTAAACCTCAAGTGAGTTTTGGTGATCCTCAGTATGAAAAACTAATGGAGTTTTAGGTTATTTTATTATTTTCTTGTTGATTCAATCACTTCTATCAGCCATGACTATTAATAAAGACAACTTGAATTAAAGACAGGTGGTGCTAATTCCTCGTTTTTCTTGTTTTTTGTGCCCAGTTTTTTACATATCAGGTTACTAAGCAGTATTCAGTGTAACTTCTGCTGAAGCAAAAGGTTTGCTCACAAATGTTTATATTTCCTTTTAATAAATATGGTTTTATAAATACAAGAATAGAGACAGGGACAAGATGGAAACTCCCTAAAAAGTTCCTATTCTAAGCAGCATAAAAGTGGAGAAGAGGCATCAGAAACTCCACCCCAACCTTTTATACTGTGAGAGTAAGACAATAAATTAGGGATGGACTAGACTTATAGATCACCTTGTCCATTTCTTTATCAGAATAGTATTGCTGCTTAAAAGCTATCCAGAGACTTTGTTATTTAGCACTTTTTTGTTTTAATTGGTTCAAGATCTACATGATTCTTCAGAGAACCATTTTGTTGCAAATGTAGCAGTGCCATGGGAGTCACAGAACCAAATTCTTCTGGCTCTCAGTTGTGGTTTAAATATGTGGAGAGAATAAAACTCCTGCAGTTTTTGCTGCAGTTTTTGAAGAAGGAACCGTCTGTGAGTGGAAAAGGCTCTCAAGTAAAATCACATTTCATGAGAATGAATTTATATCAATGTAATGACAAGTTTTTTCCACCAGAATTACAAAACAAAATTTTTTTTTTCATTTTCTGTACACATTAATGAATTTTTTTCTGGTATATTGGGTTTTTAAATTTTAGTTTAGTTCTAGTATTAAAATAGTTACTTAAACAAATGGTATATTTTACACTAAATAGGTATTCTTCATAAGTAAAAAAAATACATTGTTTTACACTAAATTTGCCATTATGCAAACAAAAGTATACAGCAAATTTAGTTACTTGGGCATGAAATTTCAGGTTTTCTGATTTGAAATGAAAATAAATGAGATGTCCCACAGGGTTGACATTTTATTTTCTTTCCCCTCTGGGAAAGTCTTGTAGCTCTTTCTCTTTTCCCATAAGACAGGGCTCCACAGGTGAAAATCGTTCCTGCCTCAGATGTTGTGCATTCTGCTGGGTTGTGGTTTCAGCCTTCCATGGCACTGACTGAGTTCTTTGAGTCTGTGAGTCCTCAGCTCTGCACAGAATCTTTCTCTGTGGCCCCTGGAAATTTTAAATGCCCTGTTATTGTTCTGCCAAACAGCACTGCTTCAGTGAGTGCTGATTCGGGGTGGTTAAGCGTGATTTTAAATATCTGAGGAGTCCTGTCATTATGACTTCTCTATGGGTTAAAATACTTTGTTTGTATCTAAGATAGTCTGCAGAATTTTGTGCAACTAGGACACCCTAACAAAGACAAGGGAGACAAGGAGAAATTCCAAATTTCTGGAAACTGACTTTTCTGCCTGTCTTTCTTTCATAAAAGATTAATCCTATTAATAGTCTTTTCAAAAATGAAATATTCAGAATGTATTAGAAGTACTGTAAACAGAGGATTTTCAAAGGATTTGCTATATTTGTTATAATCCAGAAAAACAGAGGGAGGAGGGAAATAACTACTTAAAGTGCTTAGACCTGGACTGTCAAATGACACAGATAAACATTTAGGTAAATTCAGACTTCAGAAGCTTTTCTGAGCCTAATGAGACTGAGGCAATGAATAGAGATTTGCATTATAGAGAGGCAAGCCTGTGAATTGCAGCCCAAGAAAACCTCATATTATCTACCCGAGCTGCTCCTCCAGCAATAGCCTGGGAAATAGGAACCCCTAGAGGTTAAAGATTTAAGAATCATTTGCAAAAACTTTCCTTTTCCCAATGATAATCTGTGTATGTGACCAAGTATGATAAAAAGGAAATTTCATTGCTATACACTTTAATAATCAGTATTAAATCAGTATAACAATATCAGTATAAAATCAGTAAAACAATATTTCTTGTTCATAAAAAAAAAAGGGTTTCTTCTGCTCCTCATGCATTTGAATATCCATAGCATTTTTTATACATGAAGAATTCAGTTAGGATGTAAATGCTGCATATTTTACCTTTTTGTTAAATGAGTTGCTTCTCTTCAGCCTTATAATGCCTTCTTTGCTGCAGTAAAGTGGATTATGACTGAACTTGTCTTGTAAGTAGATTTTATCAAGAACTTAATGAATATTTCTATGAGTTATTGAATATTTGTACTTTTGAATATTAATATTTGTACCTTTTGCATTTTGCCTGCATTGTGCTACTTTTATTACATGATTTCAAATATAGTAATATTTGTCAATTTTTTTTCCAATTTTGCATTTTTAAAATCTGACAAAATTTTGGCTTTTTAAATGCAGTTCCACTTACATTGTATTATCCATGGTCTTCACTTATATCTGCAGGTCTCTGTTTAGCAGATCACAATATACAGCCCAAATTTCTTTTTTGTGGTTACTGTTAAATTTTAGATATATGATTGGCTGTTTGTGATGCTGCTTGGGTGGGCTGCTGACAGAAGAGAAATCTGTTACCCTGATTCACTGTATTGTTTGTCACTTCATAAAATTCTGTAAGATGGACCCTTTACAGTGCCAGATAAGGTGTACTTGGATGTTGCTGAATTTTTCTATCTCCATTAATTCTTCTAAAATTCTCCATTAATTCATAATGATCATTATCTTTAAGAGAAGGTGCCTAAGAAATAACAATATCATATGGAGAAGAGGAAGCCTTAAAATGTGTCGTGTTATTAAGCTTTATGATTTATTATTGTTCTTATCTGAAAGCAGAGATGCAGATTTGAGTGAATTTTATCTTTACTGACATAGAACTGATCTTTTTCTTGCAGTCATTTTGTTTAATTGTAAATTGTATGAGCTTTTTTCAAAGTTCAGAATAAGAGTTAAGGAGAATTAACTGAATGGCTACTGCCAGAGGGCGGAGACTGATCTGAAATGCAGCTTTCAAAGTGAATATAAGGGAAAGAAATTGTGTTAAAATGAGATTGATGCTACATGGAACAGCTTTGAAAATGTCAAAAAGCCTTCTATGTTTAATAGTGTTGTAGATTCATGGGCATGTGATGAACTGGATGTTGGTTTCACATTCTTTACTCTTACAACAGTTGATTGGCTGACACCTTTCAGTTCATTCTTCCAAGTAAATCATGATATATTTTAGTGGGAAAATATGTTCTTTACAATTTAGTTAGAGTTGATTAGACAGTGGTTAATCTTTTCTGCTCTTAGAAATAAAACAGCTTTATTATTTCAGTTTGAGAATTAATAAAAGAATTTTATGTGTACTTCTGTATTGTGGCCAGGACAGTTATAATTCCATGGCATTTTACAAGAGTCATGCTTTGACTCTTGTAAATCATGTTTTGATTTTAATGGAAATTTCAAATACAATCAATACTTTAAATTAAAAATGGGCAGATCTATGATTTATTGATGGGGTTAATTTAAGAATAAGTTTTCAGAAGTAAAAGAAAAAAAACCCAGTTAAAATAGGAAAATAGCAGTAGTTGCTAATCCCAGAGTTATGCCAGTAACTTGAATTTCAGTTCTGTGTTAGCTTTTATTTAAAATAGGATTAATGTTATCAAGCTACTGCCAGCTTAGTGTTTTGAAAACATTCTGTGGGGTAATATGAAAACTAATAATTTCTCTAGGTTCCTTGTGGAATTCAATCTATGCAGTTGGTGGCACTCTGATCTAACAGCTAAAGGTAAGTGTAATTTTTTTCCTGGCATAATGGCAGAAATGTCTAGAGTAAATTGGACTTTGGGAATTCAGATGTGTGTACACTGTTTTAGATTAAATAATAAACATCTGATAATAGTTTTTTTCCCATGCCAGTATCCTCTTATTTGCTAATGTTTCCTAAAACACAAGACAATTAGGATCTTCTATGAATAACCACAAAGTGCTTGTGTGCACTCTAGGAACACAGTACACTACTGTAACAGAAAAGTTAAAATAGTAGATAACGATTAAATATGTTTTTAAAAACTTTTCCCTTCATTCCAAAACAGCCATTGTGAATAAAGCAATTGCACTGACCTTTTTCTGTTATACAACCTTTTTTTTCCTAGAGCTGCTATAAAATGTAGTGGGATTATTGTGCTGGAAAATGCCATTTCAAGAAAATTGTACAGAAATAGGACCATCTTGATATTATTTCACACAAAAATAATTTTTAAAGCTTAAGAGAGTACATTTTATGCTAAGCAAGGCTGATTAAATCTGCATTTTTTTATAATTCCATTCAAAATAGGTATTTAAATGAATTAAAATTCAATTTACTCAAAATAATTTTTTAAAATGCAGAAGATTATTTGAAATAATGGAAATTTTTAATAGTTCCACTAAGAATGGGAAGTTTTCAGTGTAAGTTGTCTGTTTATATTTTAGCAGACTTTTTATGGCATTTTCAGAAGTGTTGCTCAAAAGTAAAGGGCCACTTTACAAGAGCACTGCTCTTCAAGTGACAATTTAATAGGCAAATTGTGCTGTGTGTCATTGACTGGTGTAAGGATTTACACTGAATTCTTCATATTTGCATATTTCTTAGCAAAGCAGGGGATAAAATTGCTGCTTTAGGCTTCATTTGATATTTGCATTGCCTGGGTACTAGGCTGTCTTTATGCCAAAATAATGTCCTGTCTGAAGCTAAGGTATCAGTCAGGCCCCTAAAAACCAAGACCCACTGTCCAGTGATTTCCTTAAGCATGAAGAGAACCATCTCCAGCACTGAGGCTGTGGAGGACAGTGAGGTTTGCCCAGAAAATGCAAAACTGTTCCTCGAGGAATGGCAGCTGTGCCAGTCCCAGTCCTTGGTTTCTGCAGAGCAGCCAAAGCAGCCAGAGTAGGAAATAAATAATTGTTTTTCAAGTGTACTGTACAGCTATGCCTTAATATATCCTGACATGAAACATCCCGTGGCACTTACATTGTATGTTAGATAAAATATCTTCCAGAGCATCCCTCTTCATCTCATGGAAATGAATGTCTGATTTGTATTTTAAGAGTGCACTAACTACAGAAGAGGCAATAATAACTTACAAGCTTCCTTTTCTTAAAAATAGAACTATTAGTGCAGCACTTTGATGAACCAGTATTATTGAGGAATTTCCATTCATGTTTTAGTTGACAGTGAAGTTTTAATTGCACAAGTCACTTGCTCCATTTCTTTGATGAGTTAAGGGTGTTGGAAATACCCCCTCATCACACTCATTGAAATGTCATAATTTTATGGTAGTGCTTGCCCAGCTCATATCTGGTTAGGTAGCAAGGGATGGTAGTTTGGAGCCAGCATATTTTAGGAAGCAAAAGCAGAAGATATTTCACAAGACAGCAGGAGAGAAAACCACATGCTTAAGTATGTTCTTCTGGAGATGCTATGTTACCACTAAGAGCTGTAATATTTATGACTGCACTTAATGAAATTAAAATTAATAAACTTGCACATTTATTTTTTACTTAAAAATAATTAAGAAAGCTCAGGAAAAAAAAAAAAAAATCAGTTCCCCGAGTAGAGAAATTGCTTCCCACTCAAATTGTGACATTAATAGAATATAACATACTATGAAGATGCTGGAGGGTCCACACACACCTGCCCATTTGCCAAAACCTACTATGGAAAATACTTCTGCCCAAGGTCTTGTAATCTCAATCACGTTTAATAAATGAGTGAAAAGAAATCCTAAACCTTGGACAATCCCATCATCTTCTGGACTCTAGTGAGGCGCAGGGAGTCTGAGACCAGTGAACCTTTGTCAGTCCCTGTTACACAAGCTGTATGTTGATACAAGTGAGGGTAGACTCAAAACTCAGGTGATAAATTCCAGTCATTCTTGACAACAGATAAGGAGAACAGAAGAGAAAGGGAAGAGGTGCAGTAGAGCTAGTCAGGCAATTTTCTAAAAAATACTGAATGATTAAATATGTCGCAGCCATAGTGAAAACATCAGAAATAACAAAACTTTTCTGACCAGCTTTAGTGCCTCCTTTGAGATCTGTGAATTTGGTGGAATATTGGGTTTTTTTATTATATTCAAAAACTGTGAACAGTTCAGCAATGCATGCCCTGGTGTGTGATTGGAAATGCAGATGTGCTCGCTCCCCGGCACTGCTCAGTGGATGCACCACTCACTCTGAAACAGATCATCTCCAGGGGAAGGTCTGTCGAGACCAAGAGCCTGTTCAGTGTAATCTATTTTTGTCATACCTCATCTTGTTTTCTCACTTAGCAATTAGTTTAAGATAGGGTTAACATTTGTGCTGATGTGCAAAGTATATCTCTGTGTGAAGGAAAAATGAAGGGGTGGGGAGGTAAAAGAAAGGGAATGAGGGAGAGACATTGTGTGACAGATACTTCAGTGTGAGAGTCAGAAGAGCTGCTGTCCTGTAGTTTGACCTTGAACCAGCCCCACTGCTTCCTGGTACCTCAGTTTCCCAATCTTTAAGATGGAAATAGTGACTCTTTTTCCTTGCATTGCAAGGACTTCAGATTAAAGGTGCTATGGAGCCGTAATTATTACTATTTTGGGAAGCAGATAACAAGCATTGTTGTTGGATAAAGTAACTCTTCTTCCTCTCCCACCCACAGAGTTATTTTAACTGATGAAACCCTCCAAAGATTCCCAAGCTAATAATACAAAATAGATGTTTAGGCTTCAGTAAAATACAGCACAATTTACATATCAAATAAATGTAAACTCCCATGAATAAAAGTTAGGGATGCACAGCACCACTGAGATAAAAATGACAGTAAATCCAGCTTGAATCTGCACAGAAAGAAAAAAAACTCATGCATAAATGTAAATTAGGTTGGCAATGGCTAAACCATTAATAACTACTTTAACAGTGATGTCTTGTAAAATTACATTCCATGGATAAATTTTTTTTTTATTATTTAATTGAAAAAATAGTGTTATGCACTGCCTAGGAAATCTCACAGGGTGGCAGAAGCTGAGTAACATTTCCGTTCTCCGCGAGCTCTGTAGCACAGCATCTCATGTTGTTCACAATTTTGTGTGCTGTTCTTCTCATGTTAACATCAAGATGTTTTTTCCTGTGCCTATAGCGCAGAGGTTGAAACAAACCCTAGAGCCCTGTGATACTGAATATCCAGCCTTTGTTTCCGAGCGCACTATAAAGGAGACCATGGGGAATATTGCTTGCGATGACTGTTTCAAGTAAGCCCTTTCAATTTTTTTTTTATACAACTGTTTGTGACAAAGCAATAAAACTGAATTATTCAAGGCTGTGTTGAAGAACGTGCAAGTCTGTTGTGTTTTATCCTATGTACTGACCTCTGTCAGGGTGTCATTTCTCCTGTTACAGGGGTCACTTAAAAGTTTGATGCTCTTAAAGCTGTGCCAATTATTTTCTACCAAAAAATGTCAAAGCAGTAGAGGCTTATGTTAATTTCAAATAGTGAATGCTCTAATACTTTTCTTAAATGCAGGCAGCGTTCTAACGGCATAGTCTGTAAGATTTAGATTCAAAAAGGTAAGTGCTGTTCAGTCTCCTGTCCAGGAGTGAAACCCTGCTGGATAGGTTAGGAATTCCCTTGGGGTACAGTGAGATCTGGTTGTTTTACTGGAATGCCAAACAGAGTTTCCTTCTTAGAACTGTTAGTCTGAAAGAGTGGGAGAGGATTAAATCTATTCTCCAAACTTTCAGTGCTGGGAAGCTGAGTTAATAATAACAAATCTCACATGACAGTGCTGCAATGTCAGTTCTACCAGTGCTGCCGCAAACTTGTCCGTTATAGAGCTTAAAGAAGAGGAAGACTTCAGTCTAGCTTTCCTCTTTCACAATGAAAATGTGTTTTCTCTGCATCTGGTGCCCATGTGCTGTGACATTTTGACTGTAGTTCTGGTACCTTTTAATTGTGGAATTGCACAGGCATTGTTTATGCAAATTTCTGTATTTTGATAAGTCTCTTAATTGGATTTCCTTTATGCTGAGAGGTTGTCATCACCAGTGAGATTAGTATTTACAGCAATAATTTGTCTATCAATATAAATTTCAGGAAGAATTTATAAGTTAAACAAAAATTGTTACAACTCTTCCTTTCCAGGCTAAATTATTTGCAATTAGCAAATAAAGGTGAGAACTTCACTTTGAAGTCAATAAGTGTGCTTCTAGACTTACTCCTAAATTTTCTCCTTGATATTTTCATTCATTACTTTAAAACAGGAAATAGGAGTAAGTACACTGGAGATAAATTTTAAGTGCTAATATTCACTTTTCATTTGCTACTGACCAGCTTTCAAGTAGAAAGAAATTGTTAATGTCTAGTATGAATAATTGGTTTTATATGGCTTTGTGGAATAGAAGTATGAGAGTGCTTTGTAAATTGATGCTCTGGAACCCTTTAAGTGCAACAATAGGTCCCACTGCCTAAAAAGTACAAACTCATCAAAATCAAGCCGTGATTTTTCCACTTGACATATCAAATACAATGAAGGTTACACTGCTGTGAGTGCTTTGTGCCAGCATTGTAGAATTTAAGCAGCCTTATTTTGTGATAATTTAACAGAAGGTTACTGAGAAGTTGTGCAACAAATTATCATGCAGCCCTGGAGGTGTTCAAGGCCAGGTTGGATGGGGTTTTTCAGCACCCTGGTCTAGTGGAAGCTGTCCCAGCCACGGCAGGGGGGCTGGAACCAGATGGTCTTTAAGGTCCCTCCAAACCCTAACCATTGTATGATTCTGTTTAAATATTGCAAACAGACATGATTCCATGCAAAGAAGATTAATTTAACAGGACTAGGTTTTCTCAAAGGAATGCAGATTTTTAGTCTGTGTTCCTAGGTAACTTCAGGTCAAAGGAAGTAAGTTTCAAAAATAATAAAATTCTGCAATACTTGGAAAGCACCAAGTTGGAAACTGAGTTTAGCGAAAATTATAGTATTTCAAAAATAATGCACTAAGATCTTTTTCATAGAAAAACATTTTGTGTTCCACAGTGGAAAAAAAAATAAAAGAAAACCCTGCAAGTTGCAAACTGATCTCAAGGCACCCATTATTTTTCTCCACAAGCAATGGCAAAACCTAAAGAAATAATCCAGAAGAACTATTAGATTCTCATGGGAAAGTTGTTCGTTACACCATTTACCCACTGTCATTAACAATCTACAAATTGCATCTAAGATTGCAGACTGCATTGGATTCCAAATATTTTTGTTATAACCCAGGACACTTTCCCGCAGAGCAGCTAAGGAATTTGACCCAAAGTCCTTTGTAGACCTACATCTTCTGACCCAGTTTTCTGTTTCATGGCCTCAGTACCAATAAATATTTTTACAAGCAAGTGTATTGCTTAATATTTGTAATTTAAGAATGATGGGCTCAATCAGAATTTTGATTCAGTCTTTTATAAAGTAAGTCTGGAACTGGCACTCTGTCCAGTGCTTAACCTGTGCAGCATCACCTTGAGCCTGTGGGATTATTTTCTGTGTCGTCCTTGAATCTTGTTATAGGTTAATCTGTGACATATAATTACAAACATTTATTGCAAATAGAAAAAGATGCTTGTAAATATTTACCTGATTATGCACCCCGTGGAATATTGAAAAACTTTGAAAGACTAGAAAAGTCGGTATATTGTGAAGGGGTTTGCAAACAAAAGTTGTGCAAATGCTCTGCTTTAAGCAAGTTTGTGTCAAAAGTTACTCCAGTCCCTGACTTTTGTTCCTGCGGTGTCAGGCACTACTATAGAGCCCTTGTCTGCAAAAAGAGACTAAAAACAGTCTCTTAGTAGAAGTAAAAATGATGACTGATGTTAATTGAAACCATATAATATTACTTAGATAAGACATTTTGGGGCACAAATACTGTGTTTTTGCTAACAAAGTCACAGTCATAGCCAGCAAGGTCACAGGGTGAGGGGCAGAGGCTCAGTTTTATTCTGTCCTGGGTGTGCTGTTTCTGATCTTACAGAAATACTCTGCCCATGCTAAGGGGGACAGTTAGCAACTACAGTAATGAAAATTCATAAACATTTCCAATCATAAATTTAATCATGGGTGCTTGGATTTAAATTGAAGTATCCTAAAGTAAATCACACAGTAGAAAGGATTACCTGCTAATTACTTTGTTAATGGCTGGCTCACGTTTTCAGCAATCTCTGGGAACTCATTCAATGGAAGGACACCTATACACTTAAGCAGGCTTTGAGTCAGGCACTAAATATATACAGACATATAAAATGCACTCCCTATACGTAAACTTATCTCATACAAGCAAAAAATAAATGCTACTTTGGGATAAATTGCAATGTTTAAAAACGATTTTCAAAAATATTGTTTTTTTTAAGAAAGCAGGAGCCCAAAAGAAAATAAGAATTAACATAAGAATGTCATTAGGGTCAGGGTTTGGCTGTCCCACCCCATAATTTGTTGTTATTCAATATCCCAATGATTATTAAATTAATCTGTTATTTAAACAGCAATCAAAACCAAGTCAACCCACATTTTCTAAGCACTGTCAACAAGACAGGCAGACTGGGATTTTTTGAAAAATCTGAAACGGTTTCATATTTTCCAGTAAGCTATTCCCTTTTATAGCAAAAAATCTAAAAAACTAAACCCCATTACTTCTGAAAACTCATATGATAGACTGTTCTATCACAGCCTCAATGTTTAAAGTAATTAATTGCTAAAGAGAAATATTTTTTTCCTCATCACTCTCAACTGGCACTCTTTCTGTGGAGTCAGAACTATACTAGTGACAGATGTACTTGGTATGGGCTTTAAAGGTGCTGTGCTGCTCAGAAATGAGTTTTTGATTAGATATCAAGTTTGAAATTTCAGGCTACATAAGCATCTCAGTGCTGCTTGTAGTTTTATGAAGTATTGCCCCAATATTTTAGCCAATTTTAAATATAAGTGTGCCAACCAATGTTCTTCAGCAATGTTCACTGGGTACCTCACCAGTTTTTGCCTCCTGGGGTAACAAAATTTAGTTGCACTAAAAGTGTCTCAGGAAAGCATCCTTAGAATGTCAAAGTTGTTATGAATTAGAAAGGATAATGGCTGTTATGATATTTGATCAGAAACTGTTTGCCAATCTATTTAGTATATCCTCTCATCTCTTTGGGGAACAAACAAAAAAGGTTTTGTCTAATTGCTAATCTCATTTATGAATGAAAATTCAGATGTTTTCATTAAGATTCATTTAGGAAAATACTATTAATTTCAGTTATAACTCGGGCTACTCCAAGTGTGGGTATAGCAATTTAGTCAAATGACTATTTATACTTGAAGCATGTATGTTAAAATTTCAAAGTTGTAAGGAGCCAGTTGAGTGCATAGTTGCCAAATTTGTGTGTTTGCTGTAGAAACTGTGGGTATACAGATTAGGCAGCAGTTGCACAGCCAAATGCTTAAAAATCTGCCCTTTTAACCTCTTCTGTTCATGTGTGATGACATATTGGACTTGGATGAAGATCAAAAATCTGGCCTTACTTCCAAAAAATCCCCCTTCTCTTTTAATTGCAGCACTCATGGGTCCACAAGGTCAATACCAAAACCCCAAAGAAACTGTTTTGTTTCCAGTTGGTTCTTTGTTCACAATCTTAAGACACAAAACAAAGAGAAAAGGAAATATAAGAAAGCCATATTCCCACTAGGGAAGCAAGGAAGTATGCAGGTACAATCACCCTAACCCTGGGAAAGATTTATGTGTATTTTAATTATGCAAGATATGAAAGATGAATGTGTTTACTTTACCTTGTTGGGCATCACATGTAAATTGCCTGTTAAAATGTATAGGAACTACATATTTGAATAAACACTGTCCTGTGTATCATCTATTTGTCCCAATAGAGTGTTAGAAAGCAGACATTAGTTAACAAGGAAAGTCATCAATAAACCAAATTGCTTCTTTTGCCTTCTCATAGACTGGGAATTGAATGCTGTTTATTGTCAACAAAAGAGGTAAATGGCAATGGAAGTGTAGTTCAGGATGACAGTGAACGCTTCATGTGGATTTATAATGGCTAATTTCAGACTTGTCCACTAAATGCACAGATTTAGCAGTAACACATAAATAACAACACAAATTAGATGCAGAGTGCTCAGGGCATGAGTGCATCAGTGTCAGGAATAGTGCAATCTGCAGACATTAAAATGGTAATGGTTTTGAAAACCCACTTAATTCCGAGACATACTGCCATTTGCTAAAATACTTCCGCATTTCTTTCTCAGTAGAAGCTTGCCAAACTGCTGTACTTGATCATGTTTAAAATGTGTAAATAAATACACAGTTCCATTTCCCATGAAATAAATAATCATTTGCCTTTTCAGATGTAGTTATTTTGCTTCTAAACAAACCAGCTTGCCACATAAAACAGTCAAAGCATCAAGGGCCAATTTCTTCTCTTTCGGAGCTCTATCGATGTGTATCAGAAAGTCCTTGCATATGTCCTGGAGCTGTTAGGGCAGTAAATTATAGGCAGTCTTCTAAAAGATGTTTTGGGTTGTATTCTTTTTACTGTGTCCATCTTTTATGATCCTGAGGAAAATGCTCTCTCTATTTGCCCACCCTTTGTTTAGCCCACACCTTTTTGCACCATTGCTTTTGCAGCAGCTGTGCCAAGTACCCACATGAAAATGTGCACATGAATGGTTTTGACCCGTGCCCATGTTGGGTCACAGGTGTGCTGCAGTCAAACTGCTCAGGACTGGTCTTTAAAATGTTGAACAAGCCTTAATTTATGAGAACTTGCTAACATATGCATGGAAGTAAAGGAATATCTTCAAGGGAAACTGTATTTTGCGTGCCTCAGTGGTTCAGTGTTGAAGTCTCAAGGATCAAAATCTAAGTATATGGAATTATCTGGTACCTCTGTTTTGAAAAGCAGATCTTCCGGACTTTCAGAATACTTACAGCTGTTAAAAAGTCTTTACATTTGAGGCAACAGCAGTATTTCTAGAAACTTATTTTAGCCAAAACCCCAAAACTCCAGAAGGTCCAAAAATATTTTTTTCCCTGTTCTTTCCTTGTAAAAAGTATCAAATTATGCAATTTAAACTGCTAGAATTGTTTATTAAAGGTCTTTATACTTAGCTTAAAATGTTATATTGTGTGTTACCCACACTTCTCCACTTGCAGGCTGAGTAACTTTCTCTTCACTTCAAAGGCACCAGTGATTATAATGTTTGTCATGCAGGTGTAATTTAAAGTCACTGTATGGGCAATTTAACTCTACCCTTTGATAATGTATATTTTGAATGACCAGTTCAGGAAACACTGTAAATTACTATTTTCGCTTAAGAAAAAAGGTATATAAAATAATAGGGCAAGACATATCTAAGTTACCAGGCAGGTCTGTGCCTGCCAGTCATTAGTTTAACAATCCCTGGGACAGTTTTCAAGGCTGGGGAACTTCTGTTTGCTTGGGGTTTTTGTTTTTAAACAGACATCTTCAGTACTGCTTTTCTTTTTCTTCTTTATTTGTTTCAGAACTTTTTTAGTATGCTTGTTGAATTCTGGGGCATTTTAGTTGTTTATGCACAGAATGTCACCCTGTGTCTCCCTCTGTAAGCACTGTAAAATCTTGTAGATACCTGGGCCTGTTTCCTACCGAGTGTGTTAATGTCTGAAGTTTTGCTATAGGTTTTCTTCTCGCCAGTAGGATGAGATGTGCACTCTTTCTCTTACCTCACCACTTCTGATAAAACCTCTGCAGGGGAAGATGATGAAGATCTGCACCCATTCACTGTTCATAATAAAATCAGTACTCCATTAAAATACAAATAATAATCTACTTAAAAGTTAGCTTAATTTTATATTTTGAACAAGTATTAATAAATATTAACAAAATGATATATAGTAGCCGATGCAATGAAAGGATGTTTTGTAATGACAGGGGATTAAAAAAGTTGTATGAATGCCATAATATATAGAGCTGAGTAGTAATATATATTATTTTTGTTAACAATGGCTTGGGATAGAAAAAATTAATTGAAATTGAGAAATGATGCGACGAATTTTTAAAGCCAGGCACACTTGTGAATAATTGCTAATGCTAGAACATTAGTTTGTAATATATTCATGTTATTGGCAGATGAAAAACAAAGCAAACATGGCTTAGACATCTTCACATGGAGCACTTTCCTTTTTAAAGGGTTTGGGAGAGCTTAAAGGATGTTTAAAAGCCTTTAAGTTAGAAGAACGACATGAATATTAAGATTTGAGAGCCATGCAAGGAACATTTGTATATTACGTAAGATAATATAGAATTTTAGCTGGCTATGGAAAAGATGGCATATAGTGTGTTTATGTCTTTCAGATGTGGCCTTCTCATTTATTGCTAAAGTTTATGTTAACAGAAAGAAATTAACAACACCCTTGAAAAACACACTGTAGACACATCCAATGAGCAGTTCTATTCTAGGATTTATTATACTTTTAATGTGAATCTCCTTGTTGTTTCTGCTTTTTATACTTCTGTTTCTGTTGTGTAGCACCTCGCTAGAGTCATATTGTAGATGAGACTTGACCTAAATCTGTGGAAAAGAGTAATTACCAATTCAAAAGTTACTTTCACAATGTCATATGATATCTGTGAGCCTTTGTAAACCAGAATATATCAACTGGCTTTTTAATCTTAAAGTTATATTTAGAACCTTCCTTAGAAATCATATAGTATTTTAAAAAACACAATCTGAGATGTCTCTCAATACAAACCACAACTACTTGAGTAGAGCTGAAGAACTCTGCTGAAAAACACATATTTGCTAACATGCTCTAGTGGAGCAGCATTTTTCAGCCTGGATATCTTCTCTGACCTCTCTGTTGTGGTCTTGTTAACCAGGTGTCACTGTCAAAAGAAAAAAATCTTTAAGAGACCTCTGATGTGATTTGCTTTGTGCCAATTACTGTGTCTCCTCTGTTGGTCACTGTGAGCACAGAACCAGGTACCCACTCTGCTTGTGGAGACCCACTTACGTCCACAGAGCTCGGGTTTATTCAGGGGTATGACTGTTGACTAATATTTAAAGTTTGTGGGATTTCTGGTCTCAATTTCTTTGAAAAAAAATTGCCAGTACATTTTAACCCTGGAGGTTGGAAACTCTCCATTATCCTGCATCCTCAAATGGAAGGGTGGCTGCACTTATGAACAGCCCAATGCCTCCTTACACTAAGGATCTTCTGTCATCCTAAAGGCTGCACACTCTAAGTTTTTGGATGTTTGCAGCATTCCTAACGCGCAGTTGGTCAAGTACTCTTGTCTGAGCATCAGTTATTTGAGAAGCATCCCCTGGTGGGCAGTGAGCGAGAATGGGCACTTCTGGGGGATCCTGTCTGAAGCCAAGGGGTTTCCAGCCATGGCACAGCTCTGTGGGGCTCTGAGCACTCAGCAGGCACAGGAATGGTGAGGATGACACTGCTCACCTAAATCCTCAGTTCTAAACTTTGCTATAAGTATGTTTGCACTGATACCAAATTGTACTACAGGCAGTCAGGCTCTATGTGGTGGAAATATTTTGCTAGCATGAGGTCAGGATCTGATTACAAGCCTGAGGCTGTGAGTTTATCTGCCTCTTTTCATGTGAGAGAGCCACTAGCTGATTTCTTGTATACTGCTTCAGCTCTCAGAAATGTTGTTATTGGCATATATGTTATTTTTATAAATTGCATTAAAGGTATTTCATTCTCTATCATCATTTATTTGGAAAAAAACCCCCGAGAAAACAAAAAACAAGTAGCCCAACTTGACTGCGATATAAACATTTCATTCATTCACTGCAAAAAATGTGATAAGTGAGAGAAATGTGGGTTGGAAACGTGGCCAGCAGCCTGGAAAGCACATGATAGGAGTTGGGAAACAGCAAAGTGGATATCTGCGCTTCAGTTGAATGCTTAAAGTTTGTTCCAGGCCATAAGGGTTGAACGTTTGCAACCAACAGTTATGTGAGTAACGCATATTTGAGTGCAGCATGCACAATATTTTCCATTTACTCTACCCTGATGCTGGTATTTTTTCTTTCTCTAAAAAATAGGAAAGATCACATTTGACAGATATGAAATGTAATCCCAAAGTTACAACTCATCTTAATCCAAAATACTCCAAGTTCATTAATGGAGGTTTGCATGCAAGAAACACACTGAAAGGCCCAGAGGGAAATGGCTGAGTTTACAGTGATGCTCAGGAGCCAGAGTGGCCAGTGAGGGCTATCTAACTTGAGTACATGGAAATCGAGACACTTCCTCACATCTATGTGCATGTATTTAGGTTGCCAATTTGAAAATATTGCCCTACGTTGATTTCCGTTCAAACTACTCACAGTGAAATTCTACCACCCTTTGTAGGATTGGCATGCCTGAGCAAAACAAGTGGTATTTAAAAGATCTTTTCTATTGTCACCTAAAGATGATTGATTTGATGATGTATGTGCAGGAGTGCCATTTGCCAACACAATACTCTGATATTCTACTCATAATTTGATTTTAAGTCCCACAGTCATCACTGTGACATTAAACAACAGTAAGAGTGTTCCAATGGTCATTAAGGAAACAAATGGAAAATACATAAAAGGATTTTTTTGCCCTTAACTCAGGCTGCTAAACCTGAGCATGGAATTAAAAGTGAATCCAAACAGTCAATTAAATATTTATATTACTAAAATCCTGCCTAAGACATACGTTTGTTGTGACCACATATTCTACTGCAGAATGTTCTTATAAGCACAGATATAATGGCAGGGTATTTTTGTAAAATTAAAAGAGAATACCGATTGTAAAATACAGTTTATAGATCAGCAATTATTACTTATGAACAAGGCTTTTTAAAGCAAAGTGCAATAGTGAAGTGTTTCTGTGAGAAAACAAGAAATAATTTTTAACAAGAAACACACAGCATTGTTTTTGGACAAGTTGAATTGCTTATAATGTTGTTGTGTTCAAATCCTCCCCAAATTACAAAGAAATATCTTCCATTCTTCAGGATAATAGGAAGATATTTTGTCTAAATATTCTGGTCCCACAAGCATAGTTTTATCCTGTAAGTGTCTTCCGAGTTCCATGCTGTTTGACATTAGTTCTGTTCCCTCTAATAATTTTCAGCCTTTGCAGCTGTTTGAAGAAAATAGGGAGCCATGGATCTGAAAATCAGAGATTTCTGAATGCTCTCAGGAGGTTCCCTGCCATTCTTTTTTGCTGAAACAATCTTGTAGCAATGTCAGTAGCCACCAGCTAATGGCAGCAGGGCTGCAGGGCAGGAAAAGGAAAATAGTTCAGTACAAATGACCAAGAAATGATGGTCTTTGGGATGCTCAGTCTGAACAACCCAGTATCACTGTGTCCACTCTTACAGCTGCCTGGCCCACTCTCAGGCCATACAAAATATGCTGTGTTGAACAAGTTTCCTTAAGTTTCACTGTGTCTCGGGCTATGGAAATAGCTGCTTATTAGTATGGAAACCTCACCCCTGTGCTCAGTTTATATCCCATCCGAAGTTTAACACCAGTGGACAAGAAAATGGATTACCTCTCCTGCATGGAAATACAGAGACTAAGCTGCTCAACTGTAATATCGATCTCCTTTAATAGCAGATATTGTAGTCAAATAGTGGAGAGTAAACAACTTAAAGGTTAGGTTTGCTTAGCTGGACGAGACACATCTCTGGCACGTCTGAAGTAGAATTACCTTAGCTTTGCCTGCTATTGATCTAGGAAAGGAAAGGTGAAGCCAACAGCATTTCAGAGACAAGGTGTTAAGCCTACCACATATAGATTTTGTACCATATGATTGAGGTATTTGTAGTGAAGCAATGACCTGCATTAAGAAGGGAAATCAGTGACTCACAGAAGTGTGTGATCTTCAAGTTGGTCAGTAAGCTGGACGTGGTCTGCCAGAAGAAACAGCAGCCAGGAAGTAAGAAGGGCACAGCTCTGCTGTGGTCCTGCTGAGCCTTTTTCCATCAATATGAGAAATGCTCCAAAATCTCTAAGGAGACAGACTGCAGAGGCCTCATGGCAAAGCCTCCTCCTGCAGCAGTTGATAACCAGCTTCCCTATATCCTTTCCCACAAGGCACTGTCACTGCTTGTCCTGTCATCCCTGTCCTTTCCTCCACCTTGGAACATCTTCCTCCTTTTCCAGAGAGGTTTGTCCCTCTCCCAGTTGCCTCACTAAAACTTTACCTCCCCAGAAGTCCAGAGGTAGAAAGATGAAAGAAAGAGAAAGAAGCACAGTGTGGAGGGAAGGCAGTGCTGCAAGGGTGGTGTCAGCTCAGTCCCTGCTCCTGCACTGTATATATTCTAATTATTTCTACTTACAGAAGAAAGCAATTCTTATGAAAAATAAGTGACATTTTGGGAATTAGGTTGGGGGTTTTGGTTTGTTTGGTTGTTTTGGTTTATTTTTAACATAGTCTGGGAAGAAATTATTATAACAATAGAATATATATTATGACTCTTTAAAGACTTTTACATATACAAATTAAAGGGAGAGTTTCCATTTAAATTTAAATAAAACAACACAACAACAACAACAAAAGGAAACAAAAAAAACCCCAACCAATCAGGTTTGAGTGTAATGTGCTGTCTCTCTCAGAACAGGTGTTGTAGCCCACACTTAGCTTTAGGGATTATGCTTCACCCTGTTTAGCATGCATTCCTCTGCAGGATTACTGTTCATCCATTAGAGAGAAGGACCCTCCTCCAGAGGATGACTCAGATCCCCAAAGCCAAGCTCCTGCCCCAAATTATTCTCGAATGGTTTGTCCAGACAGTCTGAATGGCATGTCCAGAGCTGGAGGTGATCACCCTTCTAATGTAGGAACCTGAGTTATGTTCTTAAAGGCAGCAGGTATGATTGCACTCCAGCATTTGCACTACAGTGCTGTTGTGAAGCTTTCAGAGTTGTAGGCTGTCTAAAGGAGTTAGAAGGAACTGATCTTCTATGGGAAGAGTCATTCAGATACCAGACACACATTAAAAGTGTGCTTTCTTATCATGCCTTCAGAAGCATGACTACCAAATATAATTATGAATGCAGCAGTACTTGAATTCCAAGTC
The DNA here is from genome assembly GCF_000691975.1 of Corvus brachyrhynchos. Classification (NCBI taxonomy): domain Eukaryota; kingdom Metazoa; phylum Chordata; class Aves; order Passeriformes; family Corvidae; genus Corvus; species Corvus brachyrhynchos. The sequence continues at coordinate 3,984,726 of NW_008237878.1, forward strand.
TCTTCCTATTTAATTCCACAATGAATAATTAATTTCAAGGAGCAGATCAATAGGTATTGCATTTCGAGCAAATATTTACTGTTTCCAATTAAAACATGAAGATTTTTTTTCTCAAATTAATTTGCACTTTATTTGTACACGTCTCTATATGGACCAATACCAAAACAGGTTAAAAAGAAACAGATATTCTGTGTGCAACGTGAAAAAATTGACATGTAATGCTGTGACTCAAAATACAAAGTTTCCTGCAGATTTACTCTCTGTTGTTATTTTTAATTCATTAACAAAATAGTTTGGCATAACTAGATTTTCTTCCTCCCTCTCTGTCTACCCCTTTCAAGTAGTAAATTCCTTCCTTCCTCACCTTCCCCACAAAGTCAAGAAGCAGTTTGTTTTCAGGTCTGTTTAAACCCTCTGAACCTGCACATCAAATAAACCAAGCTAGTTCCTCAGTGGATGAAAGATAGAGGAGAAATTATTAATGGGTTTCTTATTGACTCAATGTGGCTTCAACAGGAACCCCAACAGTTTATTCTATTTGGAGATATATGCAAGCCTACTCCTGTGCTGCCCCTATCAAATGATGGTGATGCTACTGCAGTAAAGGAAAATGATTCAAATCAAAAGATTTACACTATTTAAAACAAAAAGAGCTTTACCCTTTAAATGTGAAACATTCTTCATAATACTAAGGCACTTAAACACAGACTTTCTTTTGGTTGTTAAAACAGCAATGAAGTTCAGCCAAACTCCTTACTCAGTCCTTGAGAGTTGGTTTCCATATTACCAGGGACACAAATGCCAGCTTTAGCCAGCAGGTGTTCAGAAATGGTTATTGTAAGAGAAACTTTAGAGACTCACAGTGGATCTTACAAAGAGATAATACCATTTTCCCTACTTTGTCAGCTACTTTATTTCTCACTGCAGCCATGGAAGCTGTTTGCTGGAGGTTTTTCTCCCTTGCAACAGAACCTTGGCATATACAGTGAAGTATTTTGGTGGAATGTCTCAGTCTCTGAAAGGCTTTGGTCTGACTGTGTTCATACACCTTTTGTTTTCTCTGAATGTTTGGTTTCTGAGACTTACTGGCATGAATGTTCAAAATGAATTTCAAAGATGCATATGCATGTCACCATGGGAACTGAAGGCTGATCACAAACAGCAGAGCTGCTGCTGGGATGATTGCGTGCTTTATCCAGTTTGGGCATGGAAGCAGTGCCATGTGAATTATCTGAATAGTCACACAGCAACTGTGGTGGTTTCGATTGGCACAAACTGCTTTGCCACTGATCTGCTGAGGGTAAGAATATCTCATGACTGTGAAATGATCTTAAATTACAGCGGCTGAAAGAAGTATAATTTGTTTGTGCAAACTATTATTAGAAAAGAAAGCGAAAATGGACATTTTTTGCCCTTATTTATTTGCTCAGCTCAGTCTCGGTCTTGAATCCTCTGTCTTCACTTGTTGATATGTTGGCTTTACAACTTCATTTCCAGATTAGGCTTGAGAATTGTGTAAGAGAAAACATCCATATACTGCTTGATGGAAGAAAACATGTTCTTCTTAATTTACTTTTAATGAGAGGATGAGAAGCCAGTCGTCTCACTTTTCAAGATATTAGTTAAGTTGTTATTGTGCACTATGGGAAAAAAATGCCAGGATGAGCCAAAAATTTCATTGTTTTATGGTTCTTTATAGCAGTCCCATGCTCTGTGGCAGCCACCATAAGCTCAGACACTTCACAAACTTCTGTACTAGTTAAACAGACTGTAGATTTGTAAGAATAGTCACTGTTTCTTAAACAGAGTCAGTGTAATTTGTTGATACCTATGATATAATTCCTAAGGTAGCAAAGAGGATTTTTTACTTAACTAATATACTGTTCTTTGAGCTTCCTTTAATTCATATTTTCCATCAATCAATGCATTTACATTGCATACATTCCCCAAATTGATGAAGTCAAAAATTATGAAGGCTTGGAGTAATAAAGCAATACAGAACATTTTGCTAGACTCCGTAGTGTAGCTGTGTAGTAACTTTTTCAGCATCATAGTTCTGTAATTGAAACATTTTTCTGGATTAACTGCTTTCTTCCCAGCTAGGCGAAGTGATAGGAACTTTTCTCCCCCCTCTCTAGTTTGGGGAAGGAATAGCATTAAACTACACAGCCTTTATGGCACCTCAAAGAATTGGGTGAAAAAAGAAACAGAATGGGAAATTGTCCGGCTTTCGTGAACTGGCACCTTTAAGCCTGCATGGATGGTACTTGCTTTCCGTAGGCTTCAGTGTTCACAAAAAGATGCATCACAAAAGAGCCTGAAGTTAGGCACACCATAGGTAAAACAGAAGAGTAATTACTCCCTTCTCAGCAAAAAGAGAACTTACTCATTTAGTATCCAATTAATTGTTAAAGCACTTTATGCCCGCCAGGTTCTCTTCTGAGCTAGTTTCAAAGATACAATAAATATAAGTTTCAGACTGCACAAAATGCAAATCATGCCAATTTCGGGGAATAAAAATAATGTTTTTTCTATCCTTTACTGTTTGATTTATTCCTAGCTGTTTTGAGAAGTTCATGCAGTTTTGGTGCTATTGCCTGCTAAAGATTTTCCCTCCTTTCCTTTATTGGCCCCATTTCTCCCACACACAAATCCACAAAGCCACAGATGCTCCATTACAATGATGTCAGTCTTGCTACATGCTCCAGCTGTTTGATAGGTACATTTATAAAGTTCAGCCTTTTACATTATGCCATAAATGTATATTTCATGTATAAACATAAAGTTAACATATTGCAGATCACTCTAAGTGTAATTTTAATGGAGGTCCAGTAAGTTTAAAAAATACTGAAAAGCATTTAATCTTTCCGTTGGCAACATTTTTATAGTAAGTTTTCCAAACTTTTTTTTCTTAGGCTAGGTTTAAATATTCCCTGCCCTCTCTGCTATTTCATCTTCTGTGATCTTTGGAAAAAGCAGGGAGTTATTATAGTAAGACAATATGTATTTAAAGAAAGATGTCTGAGGAAAAATATGTTTCTCTCCACAACTTCTTGGTGCTCAAACCCTCACTCAATGTTCTGTACATTTACCAGCAAACCACGCTGCAAAACACCTAATTCTTGGATTTGCCAGATTTCAGTGATATTCGAAATGGCCGATACGCTGCTGATAGGATGTATAAATTCTAATAGATTGTTTTAAAATTTCATTAAGAATTGGGTCTGAGCCTTAAAGCCATTCTTTGTGTTGTGTCCTGAATTTCAAAGGAACAGCTAAATAGTGCCTATTTGGCTCTGCCCTCTACCCCTTTTCTCTTTGGTATGTGCTTAAGGGTTCAGCTCATTGAAACTCTGTGCATCATTGACTGGTACCCACAGGATCCTTCCCTTGTCTCCCCTGGGTGCTTTCCTTCTTACAAAAAATGTCTTTATTTTTCACTCTCTCTTTGAGTTGCCTACTTTGTCTTCATTTGGATGTGGTGCTGAGTTATCACCATATTTGTACCAGATAGTCATTATTATTCTAAAATAAATCTCTTCGCTTAGCAAGATTTTGAGGCCTAATCTCTGTTTTGTTGGCTCAGTAATGAAACGACTCTCAAGAGGACAGATGAAAGCTGAGATCAGCAGCTGGGGTTGCTTCAAGCAACATCCAGAACACACAAAGTCCCTAACACAACTGTAGAGACTCAAGTTTGGGACTGTGAGCTGTGTGGCTGCAGAAGAACCTTCATCAGTGCTGTGGATCTGTTTCATTCCAGACCATAAATAAGTAGCTGGGTAGTCAGAATGGAGTGGAATTCAGTACTGAAATCTGAAAAAGAAAAATATGATAAATTCCTAGCAAGAACCAGTGACTCAGAAATGCTGATAATGTCACCATTATTTGTTTTCTTTTTAATTTTCAGGTCTTTTGTTATCCAGCAGATCCCAAGTAGCAACCTCTTCATGGTGGTAGTAGATAATGAATGCTTCTGTGATTCTGTCCCACCAATTACCATGGCACCTATAGAAATAAGGTATATCCTTTTATTTACAAGCTGGTCAGAAAGAGGTTCAAGATGCAAACATTGAAAATTTTCTTATCATGGGAAACTTGCACTGCATGACATTGTCACCCATTATATTTGCTGTTTGAAATGTGTTCTCACTATTTTTTCAGTGAGAATTCACTTTTTTTTTTTTTTTTTTAATATGAATTAAGCAAGCACATGTGGATCTTTAAGTAGCATAAGGTCATGGTCATCTTTAGATGGACATCTTTTGAATTATGCACTATGCAATTTTCTCATGAGGCTGGAACTCATGATATTGAAACTTATAGAACTTCCTATAATATAGATATCTCTTTCTTTTTAAGGTATGACTGGAGCATTGAAAATGTTTCAGAATCCTGCTTTCCAAAAATACAAAAATGTAGCAAAGTAAATATATCACTTGATTTTTAATTTCCCCACTTCCTAGTTTTTGCTGGTCTGTAGTTCAGGTAGTTCAGGATTAGTCTTTTCCCATAAGTTGGAATTTGTCAAAAGCAGCCTGCAGTGTGCTTTTATTGCCAACTTATGGAAAGACAGGTCAGCAGTGTAAGTGCACACGTGCTGTTGAAAACACAGATCACGGAGAGGAAAGCACTCGAATCACTTTTTCTTGTGGTGACCACACATATCACCTGGGGGTTTTGATGGAGAGGAAGAAAGGAGCTGAAAGATTTTCTCTGTATTCATTTCAAAACACTCCCATGAGAATACAATCTCTCCTTAACTGCCTCATACATAATGAATCCCTTAAATGTGAACGGTTAAAATCTCAGAAGATAAGAAGACGCCCAGAATCTTGTCATGGATTTCACCCTGAAGTAAGTTTCTATCTACCTTTCCTTTCTTTCAGACTCTGGTAAATTTTTTATTTCTTTAAAAATAGTAAATAGGAAAACTATCTTCCAAGATGAAATGTTGGGAAATATACAGAAAACTCTGTAGTAAGGGAAGTGTGCTACAAGTCTTTTTTGTGCTCATGTAGACAATGTCCTGAGTTGCTGCTTTTGCAGACTGGTTTGTATCACGTAAGAGAACTTGGTAGGATGTGAGCACTGGCAGCCAGGAATATCTGAGAACTCTGGCTCAAGCACTGACCACAGGATTCGTTGTTAGAGATGGCCGAGAACTTTGTGCTGCTAATGTTTGCTTCAGTAATTAGCTCCAGTATCATACCTGTCATGCCACAGTCATTGTGCTTACACATAATATTGCTCAGGAGGGGTAGTGACCCCTCCACTGTATATATTTACTGCTCTGTGCTCTGCATAATACTCTTGTACAGTGCCAAGGAGAGCTGATAGAGACCAGGATGTGGTTACAGTGGCTCGTACAGGATAGGTTCATATACATCCTTTTTACTCTGGAGTAGCTTTACTTCTGCCTCTGATGGGGTAATGCAATGTAGAACAAGACCTAAAGTATAAGGTGGAGGGGATCACTTGTTCATGCTCACTTTCAGTCTACAACATAAACATGTCCAACTCAAAACATGTTCTTGTATTATCTCCTGAGTCTATTCAGTTAATGGGCTTTGTTGTTTGCACCAGTGCTCTTATGCCTATGTTTGCTAAATAATCATGTGTCATAATTGAATGTAGTGGCTTGTATTTATTTTCCTTTGTTGTTGTTTTATTTTCTTTAGGAAAATGCAAGAGAATGTGGCGGTGTCTCAGGCCTTAGTGCTAAACCTTCTCTTGTTCTCCTTCCTCTGCTATTGACGATTTTCTCCAGGTGACATCGACTGATGTGCTCAACTGGCATGCTAAAACATGGATAAACTGTGAACTGGGAAATGGTGCAACATAGAGGACATGAAATATAGTCAGAGCATCAGCATTTCATGATTTTAAACTGTTGGTGATATAAATTCTTAAAGATATGTTGAAAAAAGATTTATCTTTTTACTTTGCAAGTCATGCAGATGTGAATTTGGCATATGGTAGTTGTGATTCATCAAAAAAGGACTTGGTAGATAGAGGTGACCATTGCTTTGTCCCATTGAAAACAATTTAAACTGTGTACTTTTTTCAATAAAGTATATTAAAATCACAGTTTCAGAGTGTATTTTAAGTATGCTAATATATTTGTTCAAATAATGAATGATGGGAAGAAAATAAAATAAATGGATGATATTTTATTATGCATTTAGCCTCTTTCTGAAAAGATTCAGAGAAGAAAATGGGGAGTTGGCTTTTACAATAAGGCAGAATAGCTTTTATTAACAACTTTAGGAAACACCTGTGTGCGTATGAAGCTGAGCAGGTAATATATGGTGCTGAATTATAGTGAAAGTTTGGTTCCTGGAAAGAGCTATAAAATATCTGCATTTAGAAAGTGAGTCAAAGCCTTATTAAAGCCTTGGTTCTAACTTGGGCAAGCTTTGGATCAAACTGTTTGATTTGGCTGCAGATGGCAAAATTGAGCACTTTTCATCTAAAGGAGTAGGAAGACATGTAGAGTAGCCCATATCAAAGGGTGACACTGTTCTGTTGGTGTTCTGCCCTCGAGATCTCATGGCAGACTGGAGCAGCTCATTATGATGAAAGTCATAAGCAGAGAAAGTCTGACTTGCAACACATCTGTGTCAGCAGAACCCATTATTGGTTTTCATTGAGTGTGCCTGTTGGTAGGCAAAGATCTAGACCACTGTTTTCATTCCAGGCCTTTGTAAGGGAAATGAGGTAATAGAGATGAGCATATTCCTTTTGCAATTGGCAGCGAAGTCCCTGCTGTGGCTATATTTGCTGAAGATCTTGATCTTTGAACTGTGTTAGTCTCAATTAATCTTTGGAGTTTTACGCAAAGTAGAACTCTATCAAAGGAGAACGCGTCCTACCAGCAATATAATACATCAAATACAAAATAATGAAATAAAAAATATACTGTTCTGAATCTGGTACTTGGAGATTGCAGTTTCCTGGTTGGGTGTAAGTTTGCTTTCAGCCTTCGATAAAGGCTAAGCAGATTTTCTCTGTATCTTGATTGGGAATAGGGAGCATGGCCACTGAGAGGGGCTTCGTTTTAAAGAATACTATCCAGCTTGTAAGAGGAAGAACTAGTAAAGTAAAATTTCCTCTCCAGTGCTTTCATGGGTTCAGATGCACTGGTATGTCCTCTGATTCTGAAGCCATACAAGTCTTTGGACTCATAATTTTCTTTTCCTCACCTCTTTTTTTTTTTCTTTTATTGGAGGTTTTTCCTACAGACTTCACTGTCCTTGCTTGTTGGTCTCAAAACTACTCACTATGGAATAATTTTCCAGCTGACATTTAGTCAAACTGTTGTCCTAGTGACATGCTCTGTTTACTGAGCAAATTGGGAACTCAAGGCATTTTCTCCACTTGGGCTGACATGGATATCCTGCTGTTCTTTTCTTGGTTTTTCACTGAGCACCATTCCCCCTTACCCTCTATCATTCTCGCAAAAACTAATGTCAAGACTTTATAAATAAAGTATTTTAGTTTCTGATTCTCCTTCTGAGTTTTCAGAATTCACAACAGTGCAGTCTCATAATGCTTTTGTATGTCTGATGCTTGTTCTTCTGTAATGCTATTTAATGTTTATAGCCAATATAATACAGGTGATTTTCCTTGTTAGTAGAAAGTGGAAAAAAGCATCTTTCTCATTAGAGCTATTGAAAAGCTCTGCACACAACTATCTGATGTGTTAATCATCAATGCTTATGAAGAAAGGAAATACATTAATGGAGAAAGTTTATTTCTACAGAAGTTAGATGAAAATCCGTAATAAAATTCATTGTTCATTTTGGAAAGAGGTGGCCATTTTTTTAATTGCAAAGAGCCAGGGAGTGACAAGAGAGATTAAAGCATGACAGCCTCACTTAATATTGAGAAAGATATTAAAATATGGGTATGTGAATGAATATTGCTCAGAGAAATGTGACAGCTCATTTTCAGATACTAAGGCAAAGTTATGAAGGCAGAACGCATTGGTGTACACAAACAAGTCACTGCGTGAAACAGAGTAATCCAAGTCAATTGCTAAGTGTAAAAACATTTTTATGAGTTGCCATTTCTCTGCTATTGAAGCCATCTTTTTATTTTTGTATCTATTCCTTTAGAAGTTTCTGGTGCAACATGAATCCAGGTTGATAAAGCCAGTCAGGAAAAATGGACACGAGGCCAAGGGACTTGGTGGTGAGTGTGCACCAGTAAGTCCCTTCTCCAGAGGGAATGGCTACAACAGGAACAGCCTGGTCTGAACAGGAAAATGATGGTTATGAGTTTCATGGCACAGAGTTCACTGACAGGACTGAAATCCAGAGGCTGGTTGAAAGAGATTTCCAGAAAAGCTGCTCTCCTGCTAATGGAGAGGAATGTTCCTGACTGTGTTTGAGTTTGCTGGTCTTTGTGTCATTAGCTCTGAAGGTGTGAAGACACTACACCATGAAGTGGGTCTGTGCTGTCATTCCATAACCTGCGGCAGGTCACAGAAGGTTATGGAATTCAATTCGATTACCTCACTAATCTGAGATGCTATTCCTCTTAAATCCTAAAATTATTATGCAAGTTCTCATGCAAAGTCAATTGCAGTAAATAGCAAAACAAGTATGTGTGCATATGTATACATACAGCTGCATATGTGTAAGCTACATACATTTTTAATAAACAGGAAGTTCAGACATCTTCTGTATCTTTTATCTCCCTGAATCTGAAGGCAAATCCAAGGAGAACTGGGACAACTGTACAATCAGTTTCAGCACAGCAAGAGGCAGAGCTAAAAGCTTTAGCTTTTTCAGGGCTTGGATCTTTTTCTTCTTTACTCTCTGCTAATGGCATTGATTTGCAACTTATTAGCCCCAGCTGCCTCATCTTCCTTTAATCTTGATAAAGTAAAAGCTGTCTGGGGGCTCAGGCTGGCCATGGACACACCATTTTTTAATGGGTTTGTGTGGGAAAACTGTCCATAACTGTCAGTGCTGCAAACTCTCCTTTAAAATCCTGTAAGCCACAAAGCCTCAGGCAGGTTTCCACAGCTGTGCTATCTCCTCTCATTGTTTTTGTGACACTGAGACTGCCTGACCCACTGTGTTTTGCTGCCAGGGCCAACTCTGCAATATGTGTGTTCGGCGACACAGGTGGTTGCCCGGGGCAAGAAGATATTAAAAGCAGCAGTAATTGTTTCATTGCCTAAATGGCTTCAAGAGACTGTTACAGTTTTCTTCTGATAGCAGGAGCCCCAGAACAAGGCACTGGCCTGTTTAGCCCTTTGGGTTCACTAGGCAAAATAGAAGTTTGGCTCAGAAGGTTTGTGGCTGGAAGATTCCAGTTATTTCCATGTGTTTCCTGAGCCCTTTATGGCCCCCAAGGACTTTTATATCTTGGGACTTTCTGTGCCTCAGAAATTCCAGCTCGAACAGATTTAACGTAAATAGGCACTCAAAATTGGAAACTTTTCTGCAGAAGAGTGCATCAAAACCTTTTGCCCATGGAAAATATTTTTATTTAATTTTCCTATTTGATTATTCTTTTCCCTGAACAGCTCCAGATACTCCCAATAATATGCAGCCTTTTTTTCTACTCGTTCAAGTCCTTCCCCATGTGTTTGATTTGCAATTTATCTGGTGTACAGCAACATATTCCCTGTGACAGGACCAGCTGCCAGGTATCTATTGAGAGAAATGGTTCCCATGTCCTGAGTCCAGAAGGTCTCACTGGAGTTTATCACAATCCAGTCTCAAGACAATTTTCTTCTCTTGTCCTTAGCCTTTGGCCCTTAAGCTCAGATCATATTTCTTCCAATATAATAATATTCTTACCACAGTTCCTTGGGAGGATTTACATCCTCTTCAAGATTCCGTTCTATGTTTCTTCCCAAGAACAGTTTTTGGAACTGGATGTTTGGCTATACCAAGTCAGGGTCTATCCTTGTGATGCTCTGAGTGGAAGGATATGTCTCCAACTCTTCCAGACTTTTTTCCCTTCTTCCCATGGTAACTGGGGAAATGCTATTTTATTGTTTGCACTTCAGTACAAATTATTTTTGAAGTCCACAGTTCTGCCAAGCAGATGCTTTGAAGAATTTCAAAGCACAGTGTTAATTTAGGAAGGACTCATTGATTTTCCTTGCATTAGACATTTTTGATTTTTTTCTCCTAAGTCTGACGGTGTTTTAATTAAGAGTAGTCAGGCATTGATTGATCCAGCCATCCATGTGATGAGAGGCTGAAACCTCAAGACAATTTCCTTTTCAACAGTTTTAGCAGATTTGATTGCTCATCATTGTGGCAGGAATAACCAGGTAATTGTGTTTGTGTCACACTACCCTCTAACACCTCACCAGGTGTCAAAAGCTCCTGTTTGTGCTCTGCTCTGCTGCTAACAGTTTCTGGAAGTAAATGGGGTGTGTTGACTATGTAGAAATTTGTAGGTAATTCACACAAAATCAACAAAATAGTATTGAGAAATATCAATGCAGTATCACAATAAGTGGTGTGAAAGCAACTGTGTTCCCTGTTTCCATTATTAATTGCAAGTCCTTTGTTATCTTTAAATGGAATTGAGGCTGAATTTCCAGTTAGTCATGTCAAAGTGCTGTAAAATCCAAGATGCTTTTGAAGAGTTGAGCTCTAGTTCATTCAAGTAGTGCAGAGTTTGGTTGTCTTTTACTTGAATTCTTTTATCAAGAGGTTATAAGGAGTTGACAGCTAGTAGAGCCTCTGTAAGATCAAGATGGAAAGCTGTTTTTTTCATTCCAGATGTGGTCTTGAACTGCACTTACATGTGTTTAAAGCAGCCTTGTAAGAAAAGGTTACACTTGACAATTCTGAGTCAAATTTGAACCTTAGCACCAGAAGTTCAAGTGGTTAATGCTGGGTTTGTTTGACTATTTTAGGATTTAGTTTGCAACTTTAACATGCTGGGTATTTCACTTCCAGGGGAAAGGGAAGATCAAATTTCAGTTCGTGGTGAGAAGTGCTTTGAGTCAGCTATTTAAATGTTTTAGGCAGAGTGCTAAATGTTTAATAGAGGAAGCTAGTCGGGACTAGCTGGGGTAGCTGAACTAACTGAGAATGCTTGGGGCACACATGCAAATGTGCAGATGAATCCTGAAAGAGGAAATAAAGAATTGTTTGGGTTTTTTTCTTTGTTATTCATTTGGCATTGGTCAGTTGGATTTAACTGGAAAAATGAAATACTATTTTTCATTTGCCCATGTTGTTTAGGGTGGGGGGGGGGAGAATTAATTTAGAAGCAGTCAGATGCATTCCTGGATTCTTCTAATGCTTCCTCTGAGATATTACTGTGATAAGTGCAATAGTTAAGGGAGAATCCCGAGTTTCTGACAATATTTTTTTATCTGTTATAGTTAATGAAGCTGTTTAGGTACATCTGTTTCATGTCTACAGATGTGAGTGAAATAATTAGGGGAAAAAAGTAATCTATTTACATTGCTAGTTACTAAGCATCAAAAACAAACCAGAGCAACAATTAATTTGCAATTCCATTATCTCTAACATATTAAAAAGCAGGACATGAAACCTGCTCATAAAGACTCTAATGGAGACTTGTGATTTCCCATCATCAGATCTTTGTGGGTTTCAGAAAGGCATTGTCCTTTAAATCAGACATTCTTCCTGCTCTTTCTTCTTTGGTCTTTCAAAGTCTAAACCCTGAGAATTTCAAGGACTCCCAGGAAATCTGTCCTCTGGAGAAACAGTAAACAGAGTATTTTGAATTCTGCTTAAAACCTGGAGTTATTGTGATACACATGAATTCATACAAGTATGGACTCAATAAAGAATATCTAGTTAATATCCTTTAGGTCCACTAGTAATGATATAAACAGAGATCTCTGTAGGAAGATGAATATTTTGTAAGATATAGGAAGGTCAAGAATTTTTATTTTCCACTGATAAAAGTTTTCTTGGCAGAAAACCTCCAGATTTTATTTAAAAGAAAAAGCACTTTAAAAACTTGGGTTTATGAGAACTCAGAGGGGCATTGTTTAAGTCCAGTTTTTAACCATGAAATCCTTTTGACATATGGCAGTCATTATGTATTTGCATCTGTCTATCTTGGAGGATTTTTTCTAATAGAAGATACTTAAAAGTTCCACAGTTAACATAGTTTTCAATAAACACTTGAGAACTTCTTAACAGTAAACAATGATCTTAAACTGCCTTGCCAAGTATGTAAATGATCTACAGCTTCTAATACACCAAGATTGTTGCATATTTTCAGCCCTGCATTTGGGACCTCTAGGCAATGCTGTTTCAGATTAGGACAAACCATGAATCTCTTAACTGTTTCACTTGAGAGAAGAAGGCTTTATCGTTGTGATACTCATGGCAGAAAACCTGGAAATTTGTCCTGCCCATTCCTTTCCAAATACTGCAACCCTAACTTCATTAGCATCTGACAGATTTAAGATTGGTGGAGGATACCCTAATTCAAAAAAATTAAATACTCCGAGTGAAATAAACAGGAAAACCCCCTCTATGTTTTATACTGCTTTCCCATCTGTCCAGCTCTTGCCTCAGTCTTACAGAAGAAGAAAACTCCCTTGTAGTGTGGCAAGCATAGAGGAAAGATTATGGCCTCTTGAAAGGGCAGACTGACACATTTTTCCCCCTGTCCTGTTGTAGCTATCAATAGAAATATTCATGCCACATTCTTGGAAATATTCTTCCTTTCATGTAGTCCTACTGGTAAAGCTGGCTATGAACAGGGAGGGCATACAAGATTCAGCTTTTTTATGTTTTAGAGAGTGAAATTAAATTTTTTTTTTTGGACAACATTTTCATGGCTTCAGTGTACAGCTGTTCTTATGAAAAAAAGATACAACCATACATTATTGCAGGCAGGGCCTCAGAAATAACTTGCAGAAAAGGCAACTTGGTGCATATTTTTGTCTGTGACAAGGCAGCTGATCAGGAGCCACGTTTGCTGTTTAAGAGTGGGCACAAGCAAGGACAGCACAGCCTGAAAGCTGAGGCAGTTGAAGACAAGGGAACAGGGAGGGAAGCTGATTTCAAGTAAATTCTGAAAAATGGGGAAAAAAAAGACAAGTTACCCACTGAGCTTGGTTTGCTCTTGATTCAACAGAGATTTCCTCTGGAATTCTTCTACCATATTGTCCTCTTTTTACAGTTTGGGGGATGAAAATGCAGAGAGCTCAGGATGTGAATCCTTTGAGATTTTGCATTTGTGTTTCAATCAGGAAGTAAGAGTAGTCTGGTGCTTGACCTGACTGGGCTGTAAATACTTTGCCCCAGAACTGCTATATTGATCAAATCAGGAAATAAAACTGAGGAGCTCAGGTTTCAGTCAGTTGTGTGCAAGCAATGTGAAGATATGGCTCCAAAGAATTTCACCTATCAGCTGCATGTTCAGCCTATTAAACTGCAGTGTCTTGAGAGAAGATCATTTAAATCAATACAGAATAAAAAATCAAGTGTAAAATCTCCTATATGTCACAAATGCTGGTAGAGTCTCATCCATTTTTAATGGAAATAACAGCATTATAGGTGCAGGTATCTTTTCCATATCTTCAGTGAATTTTGGCTGGAGTATATAAAGTCCTTCATCTAAAGTATCTGTTGTTTTAAAGTCAGTGCTATAAGTAAAGAAGCTGATTTGAAAAATAGTTCTTAAAGTATGTACATTTATCATGCTTATCAGAAGTCTCATTTTCTCTCAAAGAGAGAAATCTTGAATGGTGCCTGTAAGCCCTGAAGTGTAATATCCTAAAAAGTCTGCTTTCTGGAAGAAGAGAGTATTAAACTAATCTTAAAGCCTTAACATAAGTAAGTAACTGTGAAACATTGCAAAATACTCCCAAAAAGCCTCTTGGCCCATTTGTTACTGAACTTCTAGAGACATAAATTTCTATTACCAGCACTGTCTTCTGGAAGACATTTGCAGCTCATATAAATGAAAAAACAGGCGCTTATCAAACAGACAACGCTTTAACATATCAGTAGATCAGGTTTTGGTTTTTTTTAGTGGCTGAATAATCACTGAAGAAGCACAATCACAGTATTCATGAAGAAGAAAAGAGAAAGCAAATGGATATAAAATTGATCTATCATTCTTTGTTCCAGTCTTTAGAGACTGCTGGACTCCACATCTGTTTCTTCTCCATAGTTTTATCATGATGGATCATTTCTGCTTATAGGGCTCTAGGTCCTTTTAAATCCTTCCATTTTGTGTTTCTATTCCTACTTATTTTTTTCCATGAGTTTTGAAAAACAATCCTAAAACACCCAACAAACCACCAAACTCTATTATCAAATGGAAGAAGAAAAAGATCTAAGTGCATCTTTTCTGAGTTTTCATATAATCTGCTGCCATTAGAACCAGAAGGTTCAATTTAATACTACTATAGGGGGTGTGTGTATATATGTATTTGTATGCATTATAGTTCTGGGAAATGGTTGTGCTGTAAGGAGCATTATTTTCCTCATGCAGGTATTGATAAGCAACATGTCATCCAAGCACATCCTTACCTTCTGGTTCTGATTACACCCTCTTAACCCAGCCTATACCTATGCACCAGAGTGCCATAACTCACGGGATATTATGGGCCATGTATATTTCATGCTGGCTTCTCAAGTGACAGAATAACTCTTTTGAATCTCCTGGTCCAGTCTTCAACAGAGAATGTAAATCCTTGTCTCCTGATGAGTTTGAAGACTGTGGCAGCATTCCCTCTGTCCATGCACTGCACAATAACACTCCCTACACTTCATTCCATCTCTGCTCCCTGCTGCCTCTGAAGTGTCTAACGTATGGGCTGGGGGCTAGAACTAGGAAAGAAAATCTGTTGAGAAGCCTCAAATGACAGCATTTTTTTCCAGCTCTCTTTGCTTTCACTTGATGTTTTTCAAAGATTTGTTGGGGAGAGTTAGCTTCACTTCGTGTTTATACATTACATAATGTGTCTTTTAGCACTTGTGCCCTACTTTAAGTGGATTGGCAGGACCATTCAAAAGTAATTGAATTCCACGGTGCACTTTAAAATTATCTTCTTGAATGCAACACAGAGTGCAGTACTTTATCTCTCAATTAATCTTTCCTTTCGTTTCAGGGAAAGAAAAGACATGGGTTTTATTTTGAGGCTTGACTTGAACAAAATGCTATTTTTCCTTCTGTTTCTCCTGAGTTTCCTGGAAGCTGGATTGGAAAGGACCAATGGCACCTACTTAGAGCAATCTGAGCAGGGAATAAAAGTACATATGGGTCTGATTCTGTGATCCACTGCAAGCATTGCGTGATTGAAGTGGCCACTGGTGACTGGAACATCGTTTCTGGGTTTCTGCAACTTAGAGTTTGGGGGTTTTTAGCAGGGTTTTAAATCATGCCTTATTCTCTTGGCTGTTCTTAAGATCTGCAGTCCTGTGCAGACTTCTTCAGCTGCAGTGAATTTAACCTCTTGGTTAGCACAATTGCAAGAGAAATGCTGTGTATATCTGTGCTGCTGCTGTGTTTTCACCCTTTTTCACCTATACTGTTCTCAAAGCTGACAGTTCTTAAAAGGATTGGAGAACATCATTATTCTTTTTTTTTATTCAGTTGTCTCAGGTTAATAAATGACCTTTTACCTTTACTGAGGAATTTCCCCATCTGTCTGCTCAAAGAATTTCCTTGGATGATTCTCTGTGGATTTCATTCCATGTTTTGTAGAAGTGAATTATGATTGGATTAGAAAGGCGTAAATCTTCCTGAGTTTTCGGGAGATTATTTCCTGGATTTCCAAAGTTAGCAGTATGTCATTCTATCTTCACCCATGCCATGGGCCCTGTATCCCTGTTCCAGGTGGAATTGGTTTCTGTCTGTCTGAAATTAATTTGCTCTAAGTCAGAGTTCTTAAATTTTAGCAATCAAGAGCAACTGAGATCAAGCAAATATAAGCAAGTGGCTTTTGAATACAACTGTTAAAGCTATTCAGAAAACTCAGTGCTGAGAAAACATAGCCTGGCTAATTTTCTGTCTGTAGAGAGCAGCTCTCTGTCAGGTGAGATCTATTTGATCCAGTGGAATACAGTGAAACATCCAGAGCTTAAGCAAAATATTTGACAGCAAATCATATATATATATTTTTTTTTTAACCTTTAATGTGAAAGGCTTATAAGGTATTTCATGTTGCTTTTTTTATCAATTCCTTATAAAGAAATATGTATATTTTTCAAAATTCTCTTGAAAGTATAGCAATTATTTCTGGTTATTTTTCTATTAAGAAAAATAATAGATATTGCCCAGTGAAATGTTAGGTTAAAAATGTTTCTCTAAAAATTGAAATGAATAGTCTCATAAGTTTTTCAGTATTCAATGAATTCAAAAAGATTCCAGTTTCTGTGCACCTCTGCCAAAGTGAAGAGCAACATTAATTGCACCTGGAGGGTCCTGTCAGTACATAAGATCTGAGACATCAGGAACGTATTAGTGAAAGAAACGAATATTAGAGATGCCAGGTTCACACTGCAGATGCTTCCTAATTTGAGGAAGTCAAATATTAGAGCTGCTTCCTAAGTAAACCCTATTTTTACACGAGTGTCCCCAAGGAGCACTGGGCAGCTGGCACATTTCCCTGCCCTGAGCCAATGCTGGGCAGCTGTTCCAAGTGCTGCTATTTCACTAGGAGTGAGTAGAGCTCTTGATCAATTCTGATTGAAAGCTGGCATTTTGCACAAGTAAAATTTTTTCAACTTAAAATATTTGTAGCTGGTGCTAGCTGTATCACCCACTGTCATTTTAAATATCACCTCCATTCTCAGTCATCATCCCCTGCTGCACAATCTCAGTTAGTCTGAAGGGCATTTCCTCATGAAGATGTCTGTCCAGTGGAAGTCCAGGAGCTTCCTTCTGCTTTCTTATGCTGTTAACCTGTACCTGAGTCTGCTGGGAAGGGCTGTGTGGAGGGAACACTCGTTGGCTGGGTTATACTGGTACACTTATATCAGTTGTAACTACACCAGCCCGGCCAGTAAAACTCCCCTTGTGGATATATTTAGTATAAAGCAAAGACCTCTTTTTCTCCTCAAGCAGCTTTCATAGTGACATAAACTAAACCAGACATAAGCACTCAGAGTCCTTATATGAATGTAGAAATAGAGATTTATATTTATATCTCAATTATAACAGTTATAATTAAGCCACTATAGCTATGCTGGTAAATTTCCCAGTGTAGTGAAGCCCTTAATTAGGAAGTAGAGTCTGAAAGGTTTGCAGTTGGCTGATGCCACCCAGGTCTAAAACAACACCGTGTCCAATTCAGCCAGCAGCCTAGTTCAGTGTGGGGTAAGTCTGAGGTCAGAGGGGGACCTTTATGGGCTGCAATGTTTTCCTAATATAAATGAAAATAGAGCTGTAGATTGAAGCAGGGGCGAGTGGAGGATTGGACGGGAAAGAGATGATTTTGCCAACCTGGTGTTTCCCCACCTTTTAAAGAAATGCTTAGTCAGGAATTTTTTGGTCAGATTTGTGCCCAGCAAGGAGCTTAATTATTTCTGGTGTGGACCAGGAGCCTTTGCCTCTTCCAGATAAGGTGGCTGCAGTTCAGCTTTGATTAGGCCAGAGCTCCAGCAGAACAGACTGATAAAGAAGGATGTCTCCTGGTTAATAGATGCTGGTGCAATAGCACAAGGCCCTGCTGCTTTGTAATCTACAGCTATTAACTCCAGACTGAATTTAAAAGGACAATAGTTTTGATTTAGAAAGCTCCAAACAGCTTTGGACTATCCTGTATGCTAGAATGACTTCCCAAGTGTCACACTTTTGTAGTTAAAATGAGCACAAGCATCCCCTTTCACTTTAAAGAGAGGAGACAGGTCTCTATAAACCCTTTGTTAATGTCATGCCTTACTAGAAAAGCCTCAGGGTGCTGACTGATCTTCAGGACATTTTGCAAAATACATCCTTTTCTATTAATTTTAGGGGTCATGTGTTATAACGGTAACTGGAGTTCTCTGAAGGTGGAGGAGTTTACCACAAGCCTAATCCCTGGTTGTTAAGGAAGGATGTGAATATTTAAATCTTGTCTGGGTAGTTTAGAAGGTACAGAAAGATTTTGGGTAAGTGCTCATTCTTTGTGACAATTTCTATAAATATTTAAACACATACTGTCAGATACACTGATAACCTTTGCCCTCAGAATTGTTTATATTTTAATTGTACATAGAATAGTTTAATAAACTGTATATATAAATTATATACACTTAGAGAGCTAGCTGTTATGGGAAACACCCTCTGATTTTTTCATAGTAACCTATCAATCTCTGTTCAGGAACAAACATTGTACTAAGCATGGAAAAATTGCTGGAGGGCTTGGATAGTTTTGGAACTCTAATCTTGATTTTCTAACATTAGATTTTGGCCACTGAAAGTACTGCAATATATCCACAGAGCTTTGTTCTCTATAGAGAATCCAAAAAAAGGTGAATAAAACTTCTAAATTACTGGACATATTCAGAAGAGAAGGACTTCTAAACACATTTCAGCTACTGCTGCAGACAACAAGTACTCAGAAATCAGAAATCAGATAGAAACTGTAGCAACACTTGTAGATAAAATCTGGAGCTGATGAACAGGCACACGCATACCTTGTGCTGATTCAGAGAGAAGCGTGCCATTGATGAGCTACTGGGATTGATGCAAAAGCTTTCATTGAACTCTCTCTTGCATTCTCAGCTCCTGAGGTGAGCAGTGTCAGGCAGTGGGTGAGCAGTGTCTGCCCTGAGCATTTCTGCAGGGGAGACTCTGGCAGTGCTGTGCCTGCCCTGTGCTACTCTGCAGAGACAACGTGCTCGGTTCCATTCTCCAGCCACAGGTTCAGAGCTGCTTTCCCATCCTTCCATCTTTCCTCACTAAAAGCAGGGCCCAATTCTGACTGCCTTTGCAAAGGGAAGGAAAGCTGAAGGTAGGAGAAATTTGGCTGCTGTGATACAGTATAGAGTTAGTCTGATATCTTTATAAAGTGCTTCAGAATCCCTTGGGATGAGATGGGCTATATAACTTTCAATTATTATGTTTTAAACTGTTCATTTAAAAATGCCTGCTTAAGGTTTTGGCACAGTGAGGCAGGACCTGTTGAACCTAAGTTGCAGACCTGTGGAAAAGCAAAAGCAAGAGGTTGTAATGAAGTTCTCCCAAGGCTCAACAGCTTGAAGAGGTTCTTAGAGAAGTGTGCACTGCCAGGCTGGTTTTTTTCCCAAGCCCTTACAGCTCTAGTAATATGGTTTGAAATGAAAATAAAATACAGAAGCTTAGTTAATGTATGCCACTTCCTTTGCTGTGTTTAACACACAGGCTGAGTCCTGAACTTACTTGGTCATTTTGATGATTGGCCAATTATGTATAATACACGGTACACTTTGGCTTTTTATTTCCTGTTTAATTCTGGAAAAACAATTACAGTACCTCTCTAAGAAGCAATTGTAGTCTTTTTAAATGTCACGGCATATTAAACATGCTTTTATTTTGGCAATTGCCACAATGCAGTACTGCTTAAAAAATAATTTATGCACATTACAGATAAAAGACACAATAGATTTTGAGGAAAGACTTCATGCCACAGAAATAAGTGATGGCAGTTGTGCAACAATATGGGTAGCTGTTAAATTGTATTAAGATGTGGTTAACATTTTTGGGCAAAACATTTTAGTATGGTTTTGTTGTAACCTTTTGCTTTCCATGGAAAATATTTTTTCCTTGAGGGGAATAAACCAACATCCTTTTCTAAAAAAAGAAAAATAATTTAAAATCTAAACATGCTTGCTTTGAACTGACATTATGAAACAAAATGAGCAGTTGCTGTTCTGTTTAAAGTGTGTAGTTCTGAAATCAATGTAAAATGTTTATTAGGATGGAAAATGCTGTCTTTTTGTTGACTACCTGTTCTCCTATTTTTTCTTACTTGAGAACTGTAAAGCTACATAAAGTTTTAAGTGTATATAAATAGCATCATGTTTCAATAGGGAAATATAATTCAGATCTGCCTGATTGTTAACATTGGGAAAAGCAGATGAGGAATGAGACATTTTCCTGAAAGAAAATGCTGTCTCTGCTCAGTAAGTTTTCCCCTTCATATTGCAGTGCAGCAGTCAGTGGCCCTGATCCAACAGGCACTAAACTAGGTTTGCCCAGATTCTTATACAGCTCCATCAGCTTTGGTAGAAAAGCTTTTTTGCTAAAAATTAAGCACATGCATAAATGTCTCCTGGAGCAGAGCCGAACTTAGCAAGGGGCTTTACCCCCTGGCAGGGCAGTGCTGCGCAAGCCCAGCTCTGAAGCTGTTTGCACAATGTATTCCAGAGCCTCTCATGTATCCTTTGACTTCAATATGGGCTCGTTTGGGATTCTTTGTTCCAAAATGTGGATTTGAATACAAATGAGCCTGAACAAAAGCCAACGGAGGAACCTCTGTCTGTCTCAAACTATTAAATGTCTAAACATCTTCAATTTAAAAAAAACTAAAGAAGGGACCTGACACACACTGACTGGAGCTGTAAAAGTCATGTGCTTCTGTGGTTTTATTTATTTTTCACATGTGTGTAATTGAGCACTATCAAAGCAAGCCCAAAACAAAATACAGTGGGACGTCAGCATTAACATCTGTCTGCCCCATGCTGCTCAGCAGAGGCAGACAAAGCCCCTTTTCCCCCACTCTCTCTTACACTCTCCTCTCCTCCTAAGGGAAGAAAGTGGGTATGGGCTGGGCTTTGGCCATCATGCTCCTGGTTCAAGTAAGGTACAGAGTCCTCATGTGTGCTCTCAGCTAATCTGCTCAGACAGACACCCGTGTGATTTGTGTGTCCTGCATGATCCAGAATCCCAGATCAAAGGGAAAGGCAGGCTGGTAATGTCAAAGCACACAGCTCCCAGACTGTGGAAGTGAAGAACAGCACCTTGAGCTGCAGCTGTAAAGGGAATCTGCCATAAATCCTGCTGTGGCGTTAGAGCAGGGTAGGTGAAAGCCACCCACTGTGTTTGGCTTGTAGCTGCCACTTGGCTTTTAAGAAGCCTGTTCACCTTTCTTTTTAAGATACTTTGGAGGTCTCTGTTATAGTACCATGTGGTTCTGTACTCTTATAAAACCAGTGACTTGCATGCTTTTTGCTGGAAGCTGAGAATTTTTGATGACATGCACATTTATGTCAGGGGAGTGACAAGCATCAGTGGCAGCAGCCAGGACTTTCAGTCAAGAAAGGGACAAGCTCATTTCCATTCCAAAGCCTGGTGCATTATTTAGGCCTTGTGGCTGGACCAAAATCCTGGCAAACCATAGGTAAGTGGAAAAACACTCAATAATCAGGATTAGGTAATAAAATTGAAATAATTTAAGGGATATTGGTGGGTCCTGGGTGTGGAGACAAATTTCCCTCCCAATTTCCATTGAATTAAAGCATCTCAGAAAAGAGGCCGAGTGCCTGAATGAAGATAGAATTATGGAGAAAGCAGTAAATGTTGGCCTGAGGGAAGCTGGTCAGTGAGCCTGTACTGTCAGTGCTCAACAGGGAATGCCTGTCCTCAGAAATTGGAAATTTTGGCAACAAGGATATAACTCTGTAGGAAGGAGGTGTAAGCTTACCATGCTACAGCCTGCATCCCTTTGGTAGGAAAATCTTTGCTCATACTGCAAGAGATCTCCTCAGTGTGGAGCTGAGGCAGCCTGAGTTACCTCCTCTGGAAATTTCTGCATCCTCTCCCCTGCCTAAAATCCCACATGAATTTTGCTTGGGAGAGAGGAGGTAGACAAGAAGAAGACAAGAATGTTTCTACTGGAAAAAGTTATGCTGGAAGTAGGCTGAAACAAGCCAACATCTTGATCCTTGAAGTCCTTTCAGCTTTGCATTAGCCACAAGGAGGAGTGGTTATTTAGCTCTACAGTCGAGTGAATGAAGTGGCACCTGTTGCTCTGGGGAGTCCATTTGGTGTCTTAGTGACTTTCCTTGTGGGATCATCACAGGCATTTTCTGGAATCCCAAAGATGTAGCCGGACCATCAGTCAGTCAGTCAGGTGGCAGAAATGAACCCTAATGCTGGAAGGTGGGGTGGACTCCAAACAGTTTCAATGGTGCCTTGGACAAGACGCTCTTAAGCTTGGGATAGTTGGGTCCTTTCAGAAATGAAATGAGTGGAGACAGTTCCTGCAGGAATTGCCACGCTGCAGTGACTTAGTTAAACAATGGAAACAGACAGGCTTTTGTTGTGGGTGCTTTGTAACAGATAATATTCAAATGATTAATGAGTTACTGGAGCACCAGTAAGGACCTAACTATCAATCTGAGTGGCATTCATGAACTGCCTGGACATGGCTCTTTGGCTGGAGAAAAACTCAAAAGTCAGAGCTTTGGAAAGCCAAAGCACATAAAAATATGACACTGTTTTGTGTCTCCAGGAAGCACATAGTGATGTGAAACATCCATCACATGTTTAAGTTGTGTAGGCTCATTTATATATGTGGGTGTGTGTGTATTTATAGGGGGAGAGAGAAATAGAACTATGTGATTCTACTGTTTTAAAGCTGTTTGCAGCTATTCTATAGCATTTTTGTAAAAGGAATGTCTATAATGAAAGAAATGAAACCCCAAAGATATAAAAAAATTAAGTAAATCAGATTGTCAGATATCACGCTG
Organism: Corvus brachyrhynchos; assembly: GCF_000691975.1. Classification (NCBI taxonomy): domain Eukaryota; kingdom Metazoa; phylum Chordata; class Aves; order Passeriformes; family Corvidae; genus Corvus; species Corvus brachyrhynchos. Next base: position 4,007,363 of record NW_008237878.1, read on the forward strand.
GTCTAAAAACTCAATCTACAAGAATTAATTGAGGAACTGGACCATGAAAGCCAAGAAATTGGGCCTGAAAATAAACTTGATTAAGAAGATAGTGCTCAAGACACACAAAGGAAGACTGATTAGCATAGACGAGAACATCAGTGAACAAGCAGAGGAATAAATCTCACATAGACAGCTGCTCAGATCAGATCAGAACATATTTAAAAGATGAAAGACAATATAAGGAGCAATTTCTCATTTAGACCAGAGAGGAAGGCCTCCAACTGATCTATTCCTTCTATAAATGACTTTTGGCCAAGACACAAAGCTCAGTCCACAAGAAAATATGGTAGTTGGTTTCCTTTTATCCTGAAAATCTGTAGACACACCATGACAGGAATTCCATTATGAGAGAGGAACACAAATGATGAATAAAACAAGCTTAATCAAAAAATACATTTAAAAGCAGCATAGGTAATAGATTTGGGGCATGAGGGTGGGAATGAAGTTATGACTGATAGCTTATGCACAAGCGAAGTAAATGCCCCCTAAATCTCATAGTAAAGCTCTACTGGTATTTATTTTTTTTGTAGTGAAAAGGCCTTCAACAAGCTGTGGAAGAATCACTGAAGTGCAGACTGCTGCTGTTTATTAATTTATTAACTCTTGTGATGAGGGTATAAAAGTGAGAGGAAGTCTCTATATGATGGGTCATTCTGCCAAAAAACAGAAATACACCTTCTCTGCTCTGAAAGACAAGAACAAGACCAGAAGAAGGGTGTCAGATACATAAACTACAAGTACATAAGATACGGAGAGAGCTAGCTACAAGAGCATTTTATTTTATTTTATTTTATTTTATTTCATTTCATTTCATTTCATTTCATTTTTTAATGGACAATAGAGGCTTAGAGGAAGAGAAAGAAGAGTGACCTGAATCTGCATTTTTCCCAGGGTAAGTAAACACATATATTTTTGTCCCGAGAGGAAGGAACAAGGAGATATGGAAGATCTAATTTGTCTAATGCCCTGTTTTCATTGTTATACAGCATTTTCGTGAGTCTAAGTCCAGAGGGACACTGCCATAGCATGGCCTCACAAGCCTGATGTGCCTGGAGACGTGCACGGCTGGGTATTTTCGGTCAGGCACAGGCAGTCACAGCTGTTGCTATTTTTGCCCTGACTCCTCTCTAATCACTCAACACATTTTAAAGCAAGATATAATGATAGACTATGTTGCCAGGACAGAAAATCAACAGAGTATCTAAGGGAATATGAAAAGAAATGAAAATTCAAAATGTATCTGGAAGAGAAATATAACGGACAAAAAAACTTTTGATAAAGGTTGTTCTACAAACTTGGCAATGTCTCTGCTATAAGTAAATATGACTGCCTGCCTGCCTTGCTTTATGTTCAATATGTCCAAAATTGGGGGTGTGTGGAGGAAATACAAGGAAGTCTGTTCTCTTGGTGTAGCCAGCTGAGTTTCCAGGCCTAATCCATTCTGAAATTTAAATTAGCTCAAATGGTTGGATTCTATCAGGAAGCTTAAAATGGAGAATTTCCTTCATAAATATGGATAAGAAGAAGACAACTTTTTGGATGTTCTACACAGTGACTTCCATTAGAAAAATAAAAATATCTCTCTCTTCTCCCATCAGTTTCTCACGGAATTTCAGATATTATTTTATACATTATTTAAGCTAGAATTCCCTGCTGCTACTGATGAAGTACCTGTGGATTTATAGTGGTATTTTGTCCTTGAAATTGAATCTGCTCATATGGCAGCAAAGGACAAAATTGCATTTTCTTAAGCACTGCTGAATCAAACGTGAGAAGTAGTGGAATCCCTTTGGTCCAAACAAGTTAGGAAACACCTTAATTTAGCACTCCCCTTCTGAGGAATAAAATCCCCAGTCCAAACCGACATAGGTAGAACAACTTGTATTTCTGATATCAAAGTGATTTTGTTGTGACTGCAAATCATGGTGAGTTAGGAATAATCAAGCTATGCTTCTCTGTCTGTCATTGTAAATACTGTCTGTCCATCTCCACTGGGGGGTGGAATTTGTATTTTTATTATTATTTTTGATAAATAGTAGTATTTAGAATACTTAAAAATGTTTTCTGGCAAAGAAATTGCATTGGGATGGCAAAAAATAAATCTCCTACTGAATCCAGTACTCCATCTACCAAGAATTCTGGAAGATAAAATAAGTGACTTTCTGGAAACAAACTACTGGTAATTAGTAAAACATCATTTTTGTTTGGAAAACATATACTGCATCTACATTAGGAAGCCATTTGCTCAGCAGGACAAAGTCTGTACCTGCAGAGCTCCTCAAATCCCAAGGATCACCTGCCAGCAGCTCCAGTGCTTTACTGGGGCTTCCCAGTCCCTTTGAGGGTCACACAGAGCCTGGGTTCCTCCACAGCCTCAGGTGAGCCCAGCCAAGCAAGTGGGGGGGGGGTCACATCAACAGGTGCATATTTGATCCTCAACAAGTGCCAAAGTGAGGGCACACAAAACAGCTCTCTTTGCTGCCAGTGTTGCTGCTAGACTTTAAAATAGTTTCTGAAGACAAAACTGTAGTGTAAAATATATCTGTGGATGTTACTTGCCAGAGTTCCTCATGAATAAACTGCACTTCCTCTGTTTGAATTACAAATTGCTATAACATAATAGAGGAGATTGATGGATTACACTGAAACTATGTGAAAAAGGAGAAAAGGCTGTGGTTTACAAACTGTGTAGGAGGTCCATACTAAGTCAACATGGAAGCTCTTAAATTTTATATGTAGGATTTCATAACCAATATATCAGATTGTTTCAAGTGATGCAATCAGAATTGTTTCGCTTCAAACCCACCTGATTTACTCATAGTGACTGAACTAGTGACACAACTGCATTTCAAACTGGATTTTTCAGATGACGTTGATTTTGGATGTTATTCTGGGAACTTCAAAATTTTACCATTAGCCAAAGTACCTTTTTTAGATCCGCCTGAATATATCATGTGAATTATGCTTGCCATGGCTTGGCTGATGCAGGGGTAAAGTGTGGGGGTGTTTCCCAGTAAATGCAATTAACAGCCTCCTTTTTGGCACAAATGATGATGGCAAAACCCAGGCAATTTGTACAGCTTTGCGTATTCAGTGTATTCATTTCCTTAAAAAACTTCTCTGGTTCATCATAGTACCAGCTAAGCTTTAATCTCAGGACTGTCTTTTTGATTTCTTTGTTTAACAAAAATGTATGTATAAAGAAATAATAATAGCAGTAACTCTTATCACACCTCTAATATTGAAAAAGAGCTTTTAAAGAGGAGACTCAGTTGCCAAAGATACTTTTAATACTGGGAAGTACATCCTGAAAGCTGTTTCTTTAAAAACAAATACATAACAAACCTCTCTTGTACCTGTGAACCCAGTGATAACCACTATCAGCAAATCAATATAATTAAATCTAAGTAATATCATTAAATCTAATGTTATTGAGACTAAACATAGGTAAATAGTTCACACTCTTAACTGTGACATCTCTACTCTCCCCTAGGTCCCACCATTTAGCAGCTGCAGGACAGAACAGGGACAATCTCCTGATCCTGTTTCACTGTTGGGATTTCTTAGCTGTGTTTTAGCTCGGCCATCGAGGGTCTTCCATTGACTGGGAAGAATAACTCTTAAGTGGGCACACATATGAAGATTTTTATAGGGTGAAAAATGTTCAACTGATTTATCCTAAAAACTGGGTAAAGACCCACAAGGCCACTGGGATGCAAATTTCAAGTTAACAACCTTCTGAAGATCTTAGAGGTAAGGGGGACAAAAGTGCTGATGTAAAGTCAAATATCTCTACATAAAAGTGAAGTTTATAGGGGTATTCACTGTGGTCATTTTTTCAGTCTTATTCTAGATCTTGTGCTTTATTTTCCTATGTAGATTGCTTTTTAAAGTGCCATGTTGAAATATTTCTGCTAAGTGTAAGGGGATTAGATTAGTTTCTTTAACTGCATCATGTATTTGTTTCCACTTGAAACAAGAACACTAAATGACTAAAATTCCAGTACCTAGTATGCACCTACACCTTGTTGTGTAAAATCATCCTCAGGTAATACCTGTGCTCATATAAAAAAAATAGAAGTTAAGGCAAAAAGGAAAAAAGTATGTAAAACAGCAACAGCATGTGATACCAATTATGTTACAGCCAAAAATAATACTTTTTGGCATGTTATGCTTAAGCTATATTCTGTTAATGTTCCTTGGATATAGGCAGAGTTCGATTTACACTTAGAAATATTGGAAATATTTCTATTCGAGAGCTATTAGGAAAATATTTTGAAATTACAATTTGAAAGCATGTGGAATGGGTTACCTCCCACAGTTATGTGAACTACTGTATAGCAGAGCTGCATTAGCTTCCCTGCAACTAATGAACCATGTCATTAATTACAGACATTCAAAATAAAAAATTACTCCAAAGCAAGACTAATATTTACTATAAATAAAAGGGTCAAGAATTACAAAGTATCCATTTTACTCTAAACCAGTTGTATTTAATTTTTATGCTCTTTCTCCTCAAATTTAATTTGAAGCACATTAACTTGATTTCATATGTCAAATCTGACAGCTGTAGGTGTACCCACAATGAGAGTTCCATCAGGGACCAGGAATCACTGGAAGATTTTCAGTGAAAGTGTTAACTATATTTAAAGATGTGTTTATTAAACTCACATGACTTGTTCTCAGGATAGGTTTCTCCTAGAAATACCTAGGAGGATTATTTCCAAAGGTTTCCCTTTGGTTGTCTCACTGGCAAAACCACCTTCAACTTCCAACATTGGGCTGATCAGTCACTGCAGCCTCTCAGATGCCAGAGAAGTGGGAGAAGGAGCTGCTGACTCTTTCTCCTCACCCACTGCAGTAAATGGGTCCCAGCAGCTGTCTGACATCTGTAAAAAGCTGCTTCCCACCACTGCCCTGGTGTCAAAGTCCAGCAAAACACAGCACAAATCTTAGAAATTCAGCTAGGGCCAGAAGCTGAGTGCTGCTGTTGGGTTTGGTTGAAGGTGCTGGGGTGGAACATTCACAGAGCTCCCTTCGGTGCATCAGACAGAGCCTGGCTGTGGCTCAGTGCTGGTTGCTGCAGCTATAAAAGCCACAATTCTCATCCTGCCTTCAGGAAACAGGTACCAAAGACATTTCTTTTCTTCCTCATTTCGTGTTGCTGCTTGGCTGCTGTGTCTGGCTCGGTGGCAGAGTGGGGCAAATCAGTAACACTTTCATATAAATCTTGCTGTGGAGGAGAGTTTTCCTTGCCAGGCCCTAAAGGGAAGCTCTCCCAAGACCCCATCCTGCAGGGAGAGCAGTGGCTGTTGAAGACGAGGGCACTCTAACTTGGAGCTTCTAGCCAGGGCTAAGCTCTCTTCACTGCCACCCTACTAATATTCTGCTTGTATGTCTACTATTTTGAATAATGTGATTTTTCCTTGGTTTGGGTGATATACTTAATTTTTTAGCAGATAATATACAGTCCTAAACAACACAACAGTATTTTCTTCTGTGAACTTGTTATAATGATTTGTGTCAGTCACACGATGTTACATTATTGCTAGTTACATCATTGAATATTTTTATTAAGCATAATAAAAAATATTTGCCCTCTACTTTCTTTTCTTTTTCCTCTTTGAATCACGTCGTTACCTCTCCAAAAGTCAGGCATGAGGGTAGACAGATGCACTGACCATATAGATAGCAAGCAAGAAGATTCCTCAATTAAACAGCCACATAAAAGTTCCCCTAACGTCCACCCCCGTGTTTGTAACCAGAGTGTTTGGCATAATAAAGATAAGAGCAGTAGATAAGTAGTTTATCTACATATATTGCCAAGAACAAAAGAGGATGATAAAGCATTGCTGCTATCAGGAATCCAGAAAGTGCCACAGTTCAACCAGGTTCTGTATAATTTTGAGTCAGCCTCAGTTATGTTCACAGGGATTTTTAACAAAAATGTGAAGAACAAGAAGAGGAATTGAGTGGAAGAAAATAGCTCAAGTAGGTTTTTCTGGAATGTGGGAAAGTTGCTAGAAGTCATATTAAAATCAACAAAAGTATTCAATACATGTCTTGGAGAAAAAGGTTATGTTTAACAGAAAGGGTCAGCTGTTAAAAAAAATATTTGAGCCATATGAAAAATTACAAATCTTTTCATCAATAATTTGGGGCTGAATGCATGAGAGTGTACAGACCTAACAGTGACAACTTTTACAGCTGAACAATGCTTTTGCAATGGAATCCTGGCTCCATTCAAATCAATGGCAAAAGTCCCATCCGCTTCAACGGAGCCAGAATTTCATGTGTATCTGTCTTTTTTCATTCTTTCTTGATATTTGTATCCCAACTCTCTGGCAGACTATTGTCTGTACAGGTCAAAATTAAAGCTTTCTATTCATGTGTCAGAGTTACTGTCTGTTTTCTCACCAAAAGAAAAAAAGGATGAAAAAGTGTGGCACATACTTGCAGTGCTGTATCACTCACTTCATTGCTCACAGTACAGAGAATTGTTTTGCTGCATCTGCTAGGAGGACAAAATTTCAGTGAAAAAGCTAAATGCTGCCTGTGTGTAATTCCTAACTCCAAGGGTTTTAAAGAGCTCTTATTTTCAGCTCTACATGTATTAAATTTCGGATATGGGTGTCACGGGATTTAAGCAGAGGCAGAATTACCTCAATGCTGTCTCCTCTTAAAAATGCTTCCTGAATATGGAAAAGTATTGCATGGGCAGGAAGGAAGGTGACTTTCATCAAACAAATCTGTCATGCAGTGAGACTATTTAACTCATCAAGCAAACCCTGGTATTTGTGCCTCTGAATATAAGCATTAACCCAGAAAAATGAGAGAGATTAATGAAAATTCAAATTGAGAGAATGAAAATAGGAGATAAACTGCTGCTTTGCAGATGAATGAATTTTTAAAATTGCTTAAATCCACAGAGCTCGTCAAAATGCACCAAGAAGTGCCCTGGTAAGTGAGAAATGACACAGAGATGGTAATAAATGTGAATGGGGAGTTTTGTGTTCCCCCAGTGCAATATTTGTACACCACAAAAGCTTTAAAAGAATTGTAATTCTACACTCACTGTTTCTTAACTTGGGGAAAATACATACAGCCTGCAAAATGGCTGTGTCTATTCTGCTTTAAAGCCCATCTGAGAGCACATGGACATTGCAAACAAGGACATTTAACAAATATAATGGGGAGCCTTGGAAAAGCAAGGATATATTCAGACAAGTGACATTCCCTTAACCATAGTCAAAGCAAGTTAGGAAAGAGACAATAAATCAGCTGACTTTAGTTTGTGGATGGTGTGACGGTAGATGAAACCAATACCCATGGTAGATAAAATATACTTGGTAATACATGTGTACCTATAAAAGACAAAGGAATATGTCAATAGTGAGTGAATCCCACATCAGAAAATGATGATTACATAGTAGTGATCTCCAGAAAGAATTCAGCTCCAGGCTAGATACAGAGTGAATCCAAGAACAGACCAGTTTTGTACAGTCAGTGAATAAGGACATGTTCATAGTTGCGACACCCTCCAGTCTCTTAACTCTTCTTGTTGCTGTTATCCCAGACAGAGCAGATGAAGTTACATCAGAAACATTGTTGTGCCATTAACTGACTGGACAGCTGATCTGATAAAATATAATTAAAATAAATATGCACACAAATTCTCAGTTTGGTCATAGTTAAATCTTGCACATCCATGACACAGAGGTTACACAGTCCATCCTTCTTGGAGGGCTGCACAAGCATGGTATTTCCTCTGCAAGTGCTGTTGGAAATACTTGTGAGCACGTCGTCAATCTTCAACGGCCAGTGGTCATTTCTGAAGCTGCATCAGCAAATACTTCTGCTAGCAGTGTCTTTCTGCAGCATATTAGCATAAATTTAACCCACTTGGGAAGTGCAAACAGCAGGGTTGATGAGCCTGGGATCAGTGCCAGGTTAATGCAGCTACACAGCTTTTGCACCAGCTCATATCCTATGAGCTTTGTAAGGAGTGAAGGAGAATGCATCCCTCCATGCAAGGGATACTTGAACACAGCCAGAACACTGAAGCAAACATCATAATTGTTGATGGTAAAGGATGCCAAATGTAGCATCTATACTCTCTTCTCAGCCAGCCAGTGGAAGAGAAATACAAATCCTTCCACAGTTGAAAAATTCATCCTGCATTTCTCTCTTCAGTTCTTCAAGTTCTCTTTCTCCTGATTCGTCTTTCTCAAAGGGATGCTGAATTGTGCTTTTCTTACTGCAAATATGGATCAGGGAACTGTCCTTTTTCCTTTGGTACATTTGTTAATTTTCTTAGATTTATATCTCTTGGTAATGATTAGAATCGTTTTAAACCTAGAACCTTAAACTCACAGAGAAAAAGTGCAACAAACTTTGGAAGCTTGCTGTGAATCTCCTTGACTGCACAAATTTAATCTGGAAGCCACAGAGAGGCAATAAACCCAGTAACCCCTGTTGCCAATTAATTTGTTGCTTTTAGAAGTACAATACAATCACAGCTTAATTTGGTTTACCTCAAGAATCTCTTTGTGATATTTCCATGAAATTCAAGACCATGAAAGTTAGTAATTCTGGTTTAGGAGCACAAGTTACTGGTTGTTGCCAAAAAATTGTGTGCTGCTTAATTGAGTTTTGATGTTCTTGCTGCTATCTACAAACCCAAGTTTTCCACATGACTTTGTGATGAGATCTAAATCTCTGTATCAAATGCTAAAACCCTTGGCACCTGCAAAACAGAAAGATTTATGTAATTAGCAGTGGCTGAGGAAAATAAGGTTATTCTCACTAGGGAAAGGAGATATTTTTGTTACCAAATTGATGCTTTTCCTCATGCAGAAGACTAATAAAATTTACCTAGACAAAATTTTCCCACCATCAAAAACACAAAACTGAGATGACATAATGCATATCCTAGGAAATTAGGAGTGGAAACTTAAGAGGAAACTACTGTATTTCATCCAAAGGTAAATAAACATACTGAACAGATTATAAGAAATGTCCTTTAAGAGTGGCAAAATCAATTCTTTTAAGTGGTAGTTAAAGAAACTGTAGAAAGAAATGATTGAAGAGCATTGGAAAAGGAAGTATCTTTAAATGGAGGAAGAGGCAAAAGGATTTGTTCCTTTGGTTTCCATGTACCTTGAATTTCTGGTTTTAAAAAGACACTAGTTCAGAAAAACAAAAGCAGGGAATTATGTACTGAGATATTTCAAGTCTAACATCCCAACTCTGAAATGCACCATTTTGCTCCAATTATACACAAATACATTCAATAGATATGGGACCTATATGGTCCTTTCGTGTAG
>NW_008237878.1:4017038-4032375 GCF_000691975.1 Corvus brachyrhynchos
TGTTCCTCAATTCTGATTTTTAATCAGGTTGGAATCTATTGAAGATAATCTGGATATTTTGACTAGTTTAATCAGGTCAAAAGGAAGTTCATTCGACTTAAATGTTTTTATGACCATGAATCTTTCTTCCAGCTCTAAAGATACATGTTTGTAACCACTGCTAACAGGTAAATTAGATTAGAAGGACTGTGTACATAATGAATAACAATTTAGCAGTTTATCATCTCTATTCCCTGACAAAATACTGCACCAAGTCTTTCTGAAATCGAGGCTGATAAGTGTGCTTTAATTGTGTCCTTCTCCAAAGGCATTGCTTCAGTATTGCAAGGAATTTATATGCATCCATGCAATTTTACCCTTCCTCCTAGAAATGGAACTTTGCTAGAGATGCCTGGTGAGAAGGCACTGTGCAGCAAGGGAAAGGGAAGAAATCTCTAGCTTGAAGAAGAACTTGAAAATAGCCGAGAATCTGGAAGGATAAATTGTGTATCTATTTTCTGTTGCTGAGTTGAGCCTTTGTGCTACTTTTTGAAGTTGGTTATCTTCATTTCCCTCCACTGTCCAATGCCTCTGTAGAATTTGTCTTTTGAAGCAGCACCACTGGGCATCCATTGGGCCCAGGACAGGGAGAAGGCCAGCCACCAAGAATGCCATGTCCCTTTTCCCAAAGTACCTGTGTGCTATGCACTGGAGTATCTGGGCAAAACACATCTCAAGAGGCAAGAATGAGGTAAAGGAGCATCACTGCTGCCTGTTCAGATCAAAGGGAGTAGATTAGAGACCATCCAATGGTTCCTTCCCATTCTAACAATTGGGAGTTTACTGGACATGGAGGACTAAATTTACAAAGAGAAGCATATGCTTCCTTGCTTCTCTGGCTGAATCAGAGCCTAAGTACCTGAAGCAGTAGGATATGCCGCAAAAGCTGACTCTTTCTTGCCTTTTCTGTATCTACTTGTGGATACAGTGTGGTAATACCTGCAGTTAACTACAGGAAATTAAAAAGAAGGTCACACCCCTAAGAAGAAAATATTTCACCTTCTTACTCTGTGTTAAGTCTTCCCTGGCAAGGAATTCTGTTTTTCTGCTGTTCTGGCAGATTATTTGACACTGAGCAACAGCATTAGCACTTCTGGAACAAGGAATAAGAGCTGAGAGTGTGAAAAAGTCTTGTGGAAGCCTTCCTGCTTGAGACATTTAAAAATGAAATGATGGAAGCTTTTAGAAATTTAGTGGAATAGACTGATGCCTAACTAACAGGGAAATAAAGCAGATTGCCTCAGAGCAATTTTTAAGTTTCAGTTTTGTCATGCCCTACTGCTGGCTTGGGCATTTAGCTGAGCTGTTCCCAGGTAAATGACTCTGTTCCTGCTTCTAAGCGGGCTCCAGGCAGGAACTGGCAGGAAGAGGAGGCAAGAAAAGGACGTAGAGGGCACAGTGACTTAGAGGGCACAGTTCTCTGAAGGAATGAGTTCAGCTGGTTTCTGGGGGACAGTGAAGGAATGAGCTCAGCTGGTTCCTGGGGGATGGGGATCAGCAGAGAGCAGCACTCCAGCCACCAAATGGTGCAATCGAGCTTTGAGCCACAAGAGACTGGGTTTATAAAGGCTGGCAGAAATTGAACCTTCTCCCTTCCCCCAATCTTCTTAGCACAGAAAGGAAGGTAAAATAGAAAAAGTATCTGCTTAATATGCCACAGTGCAGGAGGAATCAGTCCCCTGAGAGCCTCTGGGGCGAGGTCCAGCACAGCTCTGTGACACAGCCAAGGGCCAGGCTGCAGATGGTCAGGAGCAGGAGAGGTCAAGTGTCTTCTGGAGGCACTGGAGACCTTCAGCTCTAGTAACATTTTCAATTAACATAAATCTCCATATTTCAAAATCAATTTCTTAAGGATTCCAATATAACCACATATTAGGCCTTGGACATTGCTCATGACAGTCATGTTTTGAGGAGTGACAAGTAAACCTTCACCCTGCTTTTAGCCTCATCTGCTGTGTCTTGCCTTGTCTTGTCTGTGCATCTGAGCCAACAATGAGGGAACTTTCTTTCCTGCTTAAGCAGATGTTTACCTTTCAGCACCTAAGACAACCTTTTGACTTGGGCCTGAAATTCTGGCCCTGCTGAGATGGGTGGAAGTTTTGGCACTGATTTTGACAGAGCCAGTATTTCATTCCAGGTGCTTTGCTCAATAAAGCATATAAAATTACAAAACATGGGCCTTCCCTCTTGCTCAACCTCTCAGTCATCCCAGGTATCACTGAGTGATAAACACAGAAACCTGGAGGAAACAAAATGGCATCTAAGAAAAAGGCTCCTACATGAATAATTAAAATACCTTTCAATATATATAATAGGTACACCTATACACACAAGCACACACATATAGAAGATGTCAATGGGATCAAAGCTTTTCTCCAGCACTTTAATAGGTGGCATGCACCCTCACTTATCTGCTAAAATCAAAACCTGTACATGCACGTGCAGGTGCTGGGAGTTGTTTTTTCATATTGTTGGCACAGGGCCACATAGTAGAGCCATGCTCCTTCATTTTTTAACAAGCCTGTGTTTTCTCAGGTGTTCATTTATCTCTGTGAAGAAGTTTCTCAGACCTGTAACCTCAAGTTTAGCATGCTAATAGGGAGAGGTGCTCTTGTTGCCAATAAACAGGCCTTACTCTTGGATCCAAGGATATAACAAGAGATTTTTTTATTATTACTTATAAATAGTCTTTGCAAATATAGCGATCATGAGCATGGAACTGTAACAACTGGCATTTGAAACAGACTGACAAGGGATGTGGTAGGTTTTCTACCACTGTGAGTTCAAATTTGGATGAATTTCTAAAAGATAAGTTTAGGTTGAATCTGCAAAATGCAGTTCCAGAGGCATGAACCACTGTATGAAAAATACGGTCTGTGTTGTAATGGCTCTTTTTAGCTTTAAAAATCCAGGAGTCCATGCTGGTTTTGGTAACAGAGATACCATGAACAAAGGCAGAAAGCAATTAAGGATTATTTTCTTGGGAAAAAATATTGCTTTGAACAATGAGCTAAGGAAGGTGCAAATAACTATCCATGTGATTGACATAAACTCTCTGCTCCACAGTGTAACAGCCTTTTAATTCACTGTTAAGTTTTAAAATTGCAGCATGGATTGACTGAATTATTGTGTGAGTGATTGAATTGTTTATATTGAATATCTTTTTGGCAGTTTAGGAAGTGAGTCTGTTCTTACTACTTAAGCCCCATTAGAACACTTGTGATTTTTCTGCAGGCAATATTGTCACTTCCCATTTCTTTCAATTCTCTTCAGTTTGACAGCAATGAGTCAAATTATGGATTTTTTTCATTGTCTGAAAGGCTTTTGCTTTTCTGCAGTTGTCTACTTCAAGGCGTTCATTTCTTCTCCTTTGCAGTCTGTAGAGTTTTATTGTTGCTTCTCACAGGCTAGAAACAGGGCTCTGGTTTTTCTTTTGTGCATCTATTTGATCCAAAGAGCTGACTATTATTATCAAAACCAAAAGTCACTTTCTCATCCATTAGTAATTTTATGTTAAAGATCAAAAGTTTCAGGGATTTGTTATTGATCCTAATCTCCCAACATTTTTCTTTATTTACTGTTCTTGTAGATTCTGTGTTTGAGAATTTGCAAAACTTGCTTTCTATGTCAACATTTGAGTACTTCCCATAAATAAAAAAGCTGGAGTCACTTAAAATAGTTCCAAAGACTTCCCCACACAATCTCAGATGGAACAGCCCATAGTTTCCTGCTATTAATCCATGTTCTTATCTTACATTGTAGTATTATGTTGCCACTTGTTTTTTCTAGTTCTTTTGGGTCACTGCTGAAATGTGTAAAGTTATGAAAAGAATTTCAAAGAATTTAAATCTTTAAAGAATTCCAAAAACTTTCTAATTCCTGCTTACTTTTATGGGTACTCTGGAAGATGTGCTGCTTTCAGATTTTATTAGAATCAAAAATGCTCAACTCCTACCCACTTCAGAGTTTCCTGACTGAGCCTGAAAAAAAACAAAGAAAAAACAAAAAAGATTACTTAAAACTTTATCTTATTCTAAGTTCTAAAATGAGAATAGCTCAAAGAGGGGGAGGACATATGACAGAAAGAGGCTTTGGGGAAGGAAACAGGAGCATTCAGGTAGCCAGGCATAGCCCAGCATGCTGGGGACGAGTTAACATCACTCGTGTGCACTGCAGGGAGCAGCAGGAGCCATGGAAATCACCTGGGGAGTGGCTCCCCCAGGGCCAGCTAAGCCAGCACTGCCGGAGCTGCCTCAGGCAGGGCCTGGAATGGTGCTCTTGGCTCCCTGGCTGCCGTTGTCCTACTGCTGCTCCTGGGGATGCTGCTGCATCACCTGCAGCAAGTGGTACCCACAGGCACAGGGAGGGACTAGGGACACTTCTCCAAAGGTTTCCTGCAACTGGCACTGCAGGTCACCCATGGCCCCTACTCCTGTTTCTCCCAGGCCATCTCTCCTGCAGGGATTACTCTCCAGTCTCCAGTAAGGATTACTTTGTCCAAAGTCCACTTTTCTCCCAGAATACTCTTTGAGTAAAGCAAGGTGAATAGTCCATGAGAAAGGATTTGAGTAATTCTGCTGGTTTATTTTGGTGTTTGCAACCAGGTACTTTCTTGAAATTTTCACAAAAGAGATTTAGAAATTATTAATATTAATTAATAATATTGGGCATAGGGATAAAAAGAAAAAAGACTGTAAATGTGTTCTAGGCAAAATATTTGCACTGCAATTCCACAGCTGGTTATTTTGGATACAGTATCTGAATTAGGTGCTCTCTAGTCTGGGAAGGGATTGATAACATGGGGGTCAAGTGGACAGTAATTATCACACACAAGTGTGTGAAATATTGCCCATTGCCAGTAGCTTTTCAACAGTCCCTGAGGTGGGTTATACTTTCATTGAGCTAAGAGGGGATTTTTAAGTAAATGCTTTTGTAAAAAGTGCTGAAGTTAAATTGAAAAGAGTTTGTTAACCAGGGGGGCTGTGACTGTCATTTGAAACATCAGTCAGGAATAACTAGCCAAGGTCTAGTTTTTATGGTTTTTAAGTCCTGATATAGGCAAGCTTCATTTCTACAGAGGAATTTTCATTTAATCCTCTTTAAACTTCCCATGAATTTTGTTTATGTGCTGGTTTGGGCTGGGGTAGAGTTAATTTTCTTCACAGAAGCTGGTATGGGGCTGTGTTTTGAACCATCTATTTGTATTTTTCAGGTAGTGCCTTTACAACATGCTTTATTCTTTCACTGATGTGTGTCCCTCCACAGTAAAAACCACAAAGCAAACTAGATTTCAAAATGCATGTCCTCTGAAACACTTTCCTAGGAATTTTGCTGAGCTTAAATGTCTTCACTGTGCGTGAAAAAGTAAATATACATGTAAAAAAGAATTCTTCCTTCCCTGGGCAAGAGTGTGTTCTAGCAGGGAAAAAACATTATTCTTGGCATGATAATTAAAAAGAAATAACACATTTGAATAATACCAGCCCAAAAAATCCAGGGCTTACAGCTGGCAAGGCAAATAACAGCATTCTAGGATGACATTTCTTTTCCACTATTGTAGCAGTTACATGAGTGTTGTGTCTGGAGCCTTTGGCTTTGGTTAGTTTCTGTAGTAACATTAATACAAGTCAAACCATAAAATTTTATTTTACATATTAATTCTGCAGAAGTAATTTTCTTCTCATTTAACTGGACAGTAACAAGTGAAGTACACAAATACCTAATCCAGAATAATTTAATGTAATAATTTAGTAACATTGTATATGTGTATATACATATAAAATAATAATTGAATATCTATTTTTTTCTATATTTTTATATGAGATTTCTTATAACGACCCCAGAAAATTAGAGATAATATGTTTATGCATTTTCTTTCTTTGTCCTTCTTTCTCACTTTGTACCACAGCATGGCTTGTCCAGGTTCCTCCTCTCCTCCCAGGCAGAATGGCCCTGGCTGCAGATACCATTCTGAGCACTGAAGTATCTGCCACTTTCAGGGGTAATTTGCACTTTTATTAAAGATCCATAAAAAAACTGAGAATTTAGAATCCTTCAAGTTAAACACGGAGCCTTGGGGAATCTGTGAAGCTCTGAAACCAAATGTTTGGGGTTTTTTCTTCCTTTTTTTTCTGAGCAGTGGATTTGCACAATGGCCTCAGTACTGGCACATGGGTAAATACCAGAATCTTGCTTTAAGAAGCTCTGTCCCCAGAGAGCACAGTCAGTACCAAGGGCCTTATGCAGGGAACCTGTTGAGGGAATGGAGCAGTACCACTGCCAGAAACAGCCAAGGGTGCCCCAGCCTCTGTACTTTTCTACTTTTTCTGCACTACATTCTCATGTTCCCTGAATACAAGTGTGATCAAAATATCCCCCTAATGGAAAAATCTATTACAGAAAGGAAGAGGAAAATATTGCAACTCAAATTCATTAATTTCAGAGTGCCTTCTCTTCTCCCAGCAGTGGCCGGGAGCTGGGATGTCTCAATGGGCACACTGGCGAGGGGAGACTGGCAAGGACATTCCCCAGGTGCTCTGGAATGAGTATCTGGAAGGAGGGACCTGGCCACACCTGCCAGCAGCCTTAGGAGAGGCTCAGTTCTCCCTGCTGGCAAGGTGAGGGTTCTTCCTGCACTACACTGACATTGTGTCTCCCACAACTCTTTATTGCAAGTAGTCCATAAAACAAGAAAGACCAACATGAAGCCCTTCTGGTGAGGTAAAAAGTGTAAAAATATTCTTCCCTGCTCCATTATATAACAGTTTAGTGTGTTGCTAAGCATGCCAGGAGTACTGGGAGCAGGAGGAGAGGAAGCTCATGTCACTGCCCTGTGCAATCTTTCTCCTCCACCACAGGCAGGATGAGCTGGGCTCACAGCAGCTGCACAAGGGCTCAGGACTTTCAAGAAGAGGAAACCTGCAGAGGGATAATATGTGATGGAAACCTGAGGGAGCCTCTGCATCTGCAGATCGTGTAAGGGCTGCTGTTTCCCCATGTGCACCAGATATGCACGAGGCTGGTGGGTTCCTTGGGGACCAAGAGCCTTTTGCAGGTCACAGTGCATTTTAGAAGGTTTGCTTTTGACATCATGTGGCCAGAGTCATTTGGAGCCCAATCACGCACTAAAAGAACATGTCAGGAAACCACAAGGCATAATTTCTCTGTGTGGCAATAATCTGCAGGGAGCCTGGATAGCTGTAATGGTACATTGCTGCTTGCTTTAAGTCTGCCTCTGCATTAACTCTTCAATTTGCTTGCTTTGGCTTCCCTGACTCTTAAATACATACACACAGGATCACTTTGACATAGTAAAAATTCAGTTTCTGGACTTGGCTCCTTAGTTTCCAAAGCATGGAACTCCTCGTGCCAGTCCTGCTCCCACAAGCTGCATGGGGTAAGTCTCCATCTCACCTTCCCTTCCTAATTTGCTGTGACATTGACTAATTCCAAAGGTACTGGTAACGAGCTAGGGATTTTCATCTGAATGAAATTTACTATAAAATTTACAGGGACTATTTTTAACTGATATCAAATGAAAAATAGTTTTTAAAAGATCTCTCTCTACCACTCCTGGCTTTTCTGTGCCAAACTCCAGCAAGCAGGGGACAGCTGGCTTTTAAACCCTTTTTATAGTTTTCTACTTTTACAATCCACTTCTACTAATGCAGAAGCTTTGGCCTTCCTGCCAGGCCTGGAGTGTTCCCCTCCACATTTCCCTAGTTCTCTCTTTTGATCATTTAGATTTAAAGAGACTGGACAAAATCAGGTGGATGAAACACCCAAAATCTGTCTTCAGAAGAGAGGTTTGTTGTCCTCCTCTCCACACAAATCAGGATGATGCTTGCAAGGCTGCAGAAGCACCGTTTCTTGTCTCATCCCCAGCAATTTTAGATAATAGGGTCTCTCAGGCCCAAGAGAAGCAAAATGTATTGACCTGGGAAATAAGATCCCCATGAGCTTATGGTACTGAAGAAGACAGTGAGTAGCTGTTGCTCAATCTAGTGTTTGTTAGAATTTACTGCTGCTTTTATTTAAGAAAATGTACTTTGTGTACTTTACATTCCTTTCATCTAGTAAAAACAACCAAAATTGTATTTGATAAAAACAGCCTGTTATTTGAAATACATTTTTCTTCAATGACTATCATCAAAAATGAACTTCAAAAAAATTAATTCTGTACTTTTCCATACTGAAACCATCCAACCTCAGATTTATGCTCTCTGTGACTTTAAAATTAGATTGAAGAGAAGCAGGCAAAGATGAACCAAATATTAACAGCAGCAGGAAAAGAAACCAAGTGTCTGGCAGAGAGCACAACAGATAAACACCTTCCTACCTAACCTGCTGTTTCACCTCCACTCATAAAACAGGGACTGGCCTGAGAGCTGGGGGACCTGCAGATACAGAAAGACATAGCATGGAACAAAAAAAAAAAAGAATCAGGGCAGCAATGTAGCTACGTATGGCTGAAAATATTTGGCTTGGCTGGAGTGTCAGCTTAAGCATTTCTTGATTTTTGTTCAGGTTGGTTTCCGCACCATTAACAAGGACTGTACTCTAGTTAGCTCAGTCACACAGAAGCTGCTCCCAGGATCTCAATATTTTGAACTATGCTGAAGGTACAAGTCAGAATAAATAGATGATGTTTATAATTTATACTTGAAGTGAATAACGCTGCATTGTCAAATCTCAATTAGCCATGGTTGCTTATTTGGTCTAAGGATTATCTTTGCCATGGACCCTGAGATCTTGGATTTGGCAGATTTCTTAACTGAGATAAAGTGTTGTGCAAACAGGGCTCCCCTGCCCTCCGGGCCAGCCCAGCTCTGGGAACAGCTCATCCTGCTGGGTCTGGCCTGAGGGTCCTGCTCTGGGCAGGCATCGACCCTCGCCCTCACCCCCACTCCCACCCTGCTGCCACACAGCTCCCCCGAGCCTCCTGCCCCGGGGGAAGGCTGGGAGTTCACCAGTCCTTATTTTGTCTTCCACCAGGACAATGTTCTTTGAAAATCTTTGCAATTTTGGGTCTGATTCTTCATAATTCTACTCCTTAGAGATTTTTCTCCCAGTTCCTTATGAAAACATGAATGAGGATGAAATAATGATTGGCAATTATTGTTTTATTATTGGGGAATGAGGCAATATATCTCATGAGTGATAAATTACTCTCCTTGTCATGATCTGTCAGGGTTAGAGGATACACAGGGAGCTGCAGAGCACCCTGGCAGGCATCATCCCAGATTTATGTATGGCACAACGTGTTGTTACTCACACAACAAGGGTCTCTGTACAATATGAAGGTTTGCAACTAAAGATGTGCAACACACATTAGAAATCCACATCACCTTAGCGTATGAGAGAAAAGGTTTTCCCTTGTAAACAGGCACCTGAATTAGAAGTTTAAAATGCCTTTTGTAAAATACTGTCAAAACATAAATGCTTTCCTTCAGATAGTGCAGATGCTTTAAGACTGATTAAAAACAAAACAAATGCAAACAAAAACTCCAGATGAAAGCAATCCAACAACATTTTTAAAAGCCCTTTCTTGAATTCTTTGGACAGGTATAATAATAAATAATGTTTCTACAGTGAGGGCAGGTTAAGCAAGCTCAGCTCTGATGGCTCTATTTACAGCTCCAATAAAATATTCCAGTGTGTCTTGCAAAAGATCCTATAAATGTGAATACAGAAAAACTGAACATTCTTTTACACAGGCAGGTCTTTTCCTCAAGCATAAATATTCTTAGTCTGTTTTTTGGAGATAAAGACTGTATCATTACCAGACCAATGGCTGGAATTTCTTTGAAAAGAAATCTTTGTAAATGCAGCGTCTCTGAAGCCAAATGCTCTTAACTTCCAGTGAAAATTTCACTGAATATTCCATACAAAGAGCAGATCACACTAACTAGGACCTTTCAAAGTTTATACAAAGTTAATATTATATAATGTTGAAAAAGGAGAAGTTATAAAGCTATTTTCTGGGTAAATAATTTTGACTATTCATGAATACATAAATGCAAGTCCCTTCAAGATTTTTGAAATTATTTATGCACCTAAATCCCATTGAAGTTAGGATCATAAATATAAATATTTTTTTTTATTCCATATTTTAAATTTCAATCATCTGGACATTTTTAGAATTTTTTTAATTAATTCAACTTTTTTTAATTTAAAAGGAGAAAAGTGACTATGCAAGCAATCATGTGCATAAAGACAAATCCACCAGCTAAAATTTCATTAAAAGAAAAGTCAGCACTATAGCATATTACTATCATGTAAAACATACAAGAATATCTTATAGTTGCTTTAGAAGATTATTTTCAACCAGCACTGGGCTTTAAACTACATAGGAAAATAAATAAAAATTCCATTCGATCTGAATTTTTTTAAGTTGTTTGTTTGAAGATGTTTGGCTTGAGTTAAAGGGCTTTAAGATATGCTCTCCCTTTTCTTATGACAAGTAACATAAAAAAATAAAAGATTTCCCCATATAACAGTAGCCGCTGGTGTCCTGTGTCAGGGTATTAACCTTTTTAACCCTGTCAGTTGGCTGGGGCCAGGAAATATGGACTAGTCTTTTACTACCCTTCTGTGTGTCACAACTTTATTATGCATCACATTTTTCCTCTTCTGAAGTGTCTATAGCACTAAAAAAAAATAGTCTTGTAAAGAGAATGCAGTGTTCCAAGGCTGGAAAGGTATATAGAACTGAATATCATATATTTTATCAAAGAGATGTCCCTCTTCGTCCAGAGCACATTATTGTTGCTCTGTAAAACCTTAACATCAAAGAAAGACTCAGGGTTCTGTTTCATGTTTTGTAAAGGTGATCTCAGAGCATTTCTAGTTGAGTTATCCAATAGTTTGCTGTATATCATTTTGCTGATGACAAGAAAGCTGTCTCCTACCCTTACTTGTGTCTGTGCAGAGCTGGCTTGTCTTTCAAGTTACTGTAAAGCCATATAGAGCTGATTTGCAATAAATATTTCAACTGCTTATAAAGAAATATTAGTTCCTACAGGCACTATTATTGTTATTGTTATTCCTTATACAGACTATAATCTTTTCAGAGAGCTTGTACACATCCTCCATGAAGAATAATACTGAAAATTATACAAGCACTTAAAAATCTCATCAAGGCAAGATGGCATCATATTGTGAGGAGAATCAAAGACACTCTTTAATTCATAGACATCCATAAACTTTGCTTTATCTCTTAATTGTAAATCTTCAGAGATTTGCACATTATTTTCAGCCATCCAGATGCTGGTAGAAGAATGTTGTCTTCCACTAAGTATCACTTTGTTAAATACATAAGAGCTTTGGTCATTAATGGCAAGCTGCATCCAATTCTCTCCTCATTGCTGGGGTTACAGCTGATGTAATAACTTGGCTCCCTGCTCCCTCCTCGCATCTCCATTTTTTTCCCACCCATAATTTACTATTCACTCCTATGCACAAGGTTCACCTCCAAGCACTATTTCCTCTGACAGCCATGCCAGCAGCTGGTTGCAGTGACTTGGAGAGAATGTACTCGAACCATAGCAGTATCTGCCTGCAGGGGCACAGCATTCCAGGGAAAGGAGTCCTTTCTCCTGCTTGGACACTGACCCTGTGGGGCAGGCAGGTGTCCCCAGCGTCACCCTTGACTAGGGAGAGCTGCCCTCCTGCCTGAACTTCCATTGTATCCCTGCCTTTGATTGCACCTCTGTCACTGCTCTCCTCCCTTGGAGCTGGAAATGAGCAAGGATCCAATCCATCTCTGGCACAAAGTTCGTGCTCTTTGATGGAATAACCTGACCAAGCCACAGGTGAGCTTCCACTTCCCAGGCCAGACTTTTTTTTCCCGGTGTCTGTGGGTGTGTTTCTGCCTCAGCAGCCTCCTTTGACTTCATTCCAGTGTCACACAGATAACCTGAGGGAGCTGTGACATTTATTCCCTGTAACTCTGTCATCCTCCACAGCAGGGTATTGCTGATGGGAAACTTAAATATGATCCAGGAAGCATTCAAATGAGATTTCACCACAATTAAATGGAATTTTGTTCCCAAAATCACTCTGTTTCTCCTTAGCAACTTTAGTCCTTTAGAAAACAGTGGCAAGGACTGTGGCAACCCTCCCTGCAAGGCAGTTTTGTGTGCTATGGTGGGATTTTGGCTTCATTCCAAACTGTCTGTGCACCTCTGGCAGCCTTTGGTAGACAGCTTTTTGGGCCAGGGAAGCTTTGGGGATGAATTCCATCAGGAGAGCTGTAAAGAATAAAGTGAAGGGAAGTCCTCCTATTTGGTGAGATGATGCAGCACTGCAATAATCTGGAAATAGATGGATTGAATAGCCTTTTACTTGCATGATTTATAAGTGAAGTAGACAAAATAAAGGAGAATATACTTTCATGAATAATTCTACCTCAGACTTTTCATCTGAAACCAGTTTAAGTTGGTCACTATTCACATTTTCCGTTTCTTAAGCTAATCAGTATTCACAGTTTCCTTTTTTTTTTATGCTTAGAATTCAAAATGCCAGATTTGTAACAAATACTAACTCATTCTGATCTGCAATAAGCCACAGCATTTTTCAAATTTTATGCAAAATCAAAATTCTGTGGGCAAAAAATATGTTTCCCCAGCATTTTTATTCTATGTTTGTACAAGGTGTTCTCAATCTTTAACTGATAATTTAACAATGTTTTTGCTGTTATGAGCCAGTTTGGCTCCTCACTGGTTTGTGTTGTCAGTAATAGCAAACTGATCATACAGTAAGTATGGTCTGTTCATTTTTAACTAATGAGAAGAAGGACTCAGCTGATTAAAAACATTTTATTTCCCTTCATTCAGAGTGGGTGTATCTTAAACCACACCTTACATACACACTTTACATCAGCAGAAGAAACCCCACAGTGATGGGTGTGTCTGTATGGTCCAGAGCAGAGCAATGACAAGAGGTTCAGGAGGGTCCTGAACTCAACAGAGTTTGGCCAGAGAAGTTGGTGGGTCACAACCACTCTGAAATCTTTGGTCTTCTTTTCAGTCCAAAGCCTTCTCCACTTCATTATCTTTTGTGGATGCCTTAAAAGTGGTGCAAAGGCTTCTGAGGAGACTTGTGGAATGCAGGTTCATGTCTTTCTTTTCCCTTTGATGCTCGTGCAGCACATTTCCTTCCATGCCAAGGCCAGCGAGTGACCACGGTTGCTTTGTGTTGTGCCAGGCATCAGTAGTTTTGTACACCAGGGACGTCTACTGACCTGCCAGAAACCAAATTAAGAAAAGGGCAGCGAGAGAGAAGGATCAGGCACATCTGGTCTAAATAGATTGCAAATAGAGATATAATTTAATTATATTTAATTATAATTTTCTGATCTAAGGAGTATTCCTTATCCACTTATTTTGTGGCGAGGAAAATTTGTTACCCTTAACCTGTTTTCTGTATCACAGAGCTTGTTTACTTGGGAAATATGCTTTGAACCTTCATGTTACTTTTTAAGCACAAAAGCTTTTTAGGTTTTATTGAATACAACACATGCTGTACAAATAAATGCTGCCCTATTTTACTATGATAATCAATTTTACCCATGCCAAAAATGGAATTTCCCTGATCACCATTTGTACCTGAATTTTTTTTTTTAATTTTAAGATTTTGCTTTCATTTTTTAACCAAGTTTTATGTTGAGAGTAGTTAAAATTGGAACACATTTGGTTCCAGCAGCCCCTTGGATGCATTTCAGGCATTACACTCCCTTGCTTTGCCTGGCCTTACCTTTCCCTCCTTTCCTTTCCCTATTATCTTTTTTTAATGCAGCAAATATAATAGTTTTCTACCAAATACCACACATGATTTTTTTTTACAAATGCATATTTTTCTAATTTATTATATATATATATATATATAAAATATATTTGTCTATCACTGCTGGCATAACTGAGAGTTTGGAACTTGGTTTTAGATTTTTGTCTATACGCAATTAAAAGCAATCAACTTTCAGTAGTAAAATTTTGGTCACTTAGTTCTAAATGCTGAAACAACATATCCTGTTTTAAGGTTTTGGGTTTTCTTCAAGACACTAATATGGTGTTCATTATCAAAGGACAAAGGGCACTCTGAATTGTAATAAGGACTTTCTGGTTTTAAATTCCATTACTTGCATTAAAACCACTTACTGCCACTAAGAAAAATGAGTATAACTTTGTGCAGTTTGTGGCAAATAGGCAGTCTTTTGATATCTTATAGCAGAATGTTTCAGTTAATAGGCCTGTACTTGAAAGTCCCCTTTCACACCAATGCTTGCAAGTGTGTTCTGTGTTTTTGTTTAAGTTTGACATCCATGAAAAGACAACCAAGATCTGTTTCTTATTGTGTGTTAAAGAGGATTCTTTGGAAATTGCTGAATAACTTAGCAATATGCTCTGTATCATTTTTACTGATGACAAGACAGATGTCATCTCTAGTTCATCTGTCTAGAGTATCCTCTTGGATAACTTCTACGTATTCCAATCTGCTTCTTTTCTTCAAGTAGGAAGCACTTCCAAAAACCCTGTTAATTGGCAAATGCCTAAATATTTCACTTATTTGCGAGAAACAAAAATGGAGCGTGCTGACTCTTGGGAAGCAATTCCCAGTAAGTATTCCATTTACCAAAAAAAAGAAAAGAAAAAACACACAACACTTCTACACAATTCAAGGGCAAGACTGCTTTTTCAACAGAAATGTGTTGAATCATTTTAAGGTTTCAGGTCTTTGCCTTGTTGTGTTTAAAGACTGTAGGTCAGGACAGCTGGTCAGACCTGGAGACTGACTTTTATTGTGTTTTCATGTTTAGATTCATTTTATGCTGTTTATCACTTATGTACTTGAAACAAAAATGGGGTCCTTTCCAACTAAAACCCTTTCAAATCAAGATGTACGTTCCCTCTCCCACTTGTAAGGCCACCATCTCATCAGGCTCCATCAGATCCAGCCCGTTGTGCAGTCCTTCCCCCTGGGCTGTGCAGGATGGGTGCAGGTGGGTGCTGAGCACAGGCAGCACATGCCTGTGCTGGGAGGCAGTTGGGGTTTAGCCACTGGTGTCTCTTATGGAGAAAACTGCCAGTCTGCATAAAAGCTTGGTGTAATGTGTGTTTGAGGGGCAGCATAAAATAAGCAAGTGCTCCAGCTGCCTGCTGGTACACTCAGCATAGAGACCTAGGTGAAAAGAGGGGAAGTTTTCCCACTGTTGAATGAGGCTGAATAGTTCTGGAACAATATGAATTCCCTGTAAATATTCCCCTTCCTTAGAAACAAAACAGCAAGAAGAGCAGGGAAA
>NW_008237878.1:4032438-4081625 GCF_000691975.1 Corvus brachyrhynchos
GAGGAAGAGAGACAGTGGGAAGGAGAGCAAAGAGGGAGCACCTCCCTATGTGAGCTGTGCATCACCCCCAACATCTCTGAGACAGGCTCAGCTACCAGGGGCTTTCAAATACAGAAGGGACAGATGGGTGGAGGCCATTGGCCAAAAGAAATCTGCCCTGACTGGGAAATGGACTTTACCAAAAGTGAAGTAATTTCCAACATGTTTAAGTCAATGATGCTACTCATGATGCTCACTTAACACATTTGTGTTGGATTTAGCCTGCAAGTATATGGACTGGACATTTGATGGTATCTCAGGGAAGAGTGGCTCTTTCTTAATCAAAAAGTCTCAGTTTTAGGGTATCCCTGTTACATCTGGGGTGGGGTTGCAAGAGGCTGCTTCTCTTATACACATATACTTTGTTTTCTTTTTTAACAGCCAGTTCAGGCAACATCTCTGTCATTCTGACTTACACTGTGATTTTAAGATGTCATCAGAAACATTTCTTTTAGTGACTGCCAATCGTTAATTGCTTCTCCTGTATGTCTCCATAAACATTACATGTACATATATTGGTATATAGTATTCACGTGTTTATGTTTGTATAAACATACTGTTAATACTGTGTTTCTCCAATAGAGAGCTCTATAAATCTAGACCTCCAGAGATACCTTATAATGACTTAAACATTACACCAAACAAGAGATTCCAAGGGGACATGATCAGGATGTAATAATGGGCCAATGTCAAAAAGGATTTATGATTATTATTCATATGACTCAACCATATGCTCCAGCTACTGCTGTAATCTTGCTAGTCTTGGTCTGACATCTGTAGTGATAATGAGTAAAATTGCATTACGCCACAGAAAAAAAATCAAGACACTTAAAAAATAACTAGTGGGCTGCCAGGAGAAACATTGACCTCCTCTGTAGGGTCAAGAGATGGTTTTAAAATATGCTGGATGCTCCTGACAAAGCTGAAGCACTCTGAGGATCTGGCAACCAGCTGTTCTAGCTTTATTAGAGAAGAACTTAAATATAATTGAATTCCTAAACCATCTGTATTTATCACTGCACTTAAACACCATGCACGGTCCAATTGTTTCCTGTTTCCTTTTATGTAGGAGGACAAATGGAGATTGGGGAAGATACTTAAATTATGTGTATTTCCAGGACCACCTGAACAGTCATGGTACCTGTCTGCCTGTCCTGGTTAAGCATCAAGTGTTTGAGTGTCTACGGTGGAAAGACAGATATTTCTGGTTTGTTTCCCTCCAACAGTCTTGCTCTGACTTGGTCTTTTATGGAGCAGCCCTCATCTCTAGCTGTATCTGAACCTGGTGCTGGCTGGGAAACAGTAGCTTATTTGTGTCACTTCCAGGCTTCCCTGTCCAGTAGGAATTTAGCAAACATGCAAATACCTTCTGGAGAGATGTACAGACACTGAAAACTCCCTCCTGCTTCTAGACTACTATATAGTGCTGTGCAAGGTAAATATGAGTGCAGACTTCCTTAGTTTCTGTCAAAGTCCATTAATGTTCTGTTACTGGCTGCAGCACTTAGGTGGGAGGTGAAAAGTCATTTGTTTCTCACTGAGAAAGAGAAAACTCAGGTGAAATGGCCTGATGTCAACCCTGTAATCCTGCAGTGGTGGTTAGCGGATGGGCAGCAAGCAAAACTCAAAGCAGCTCATACATAAAGTGGGCTAAATCACAAACCACCAAAGTTGCTGTAAAATCACGGCCAAACATAGCAGTAAAGGACAAATATTTAGGCAGTGTCAGTCAGTCAGCTAATGTATGTATCAGCATATTAGTGAGGAAATCCCCAGAAGCTCAGTGGGAGTTTTTCTTTTTGATCTGCCACCACCTGCCCGGCTGCTGGCACCGGCACCGCAGCCACCAGGCAGGCGGGAGCAGCTCCCCTGGGAACCCAACAAGTTGCTCCTTAAGGCAAATAACCACTTCATTAATGCACAGGCAGACTGAGCAATCAGCAGCAGGTGAGGAGCAAAAGGGAACCAGACTAGAGACAAGCTTGTCTGCCTGCCCCAGAAAGGTGTCAGCAAAGCTCCTTCTCTGCTTGTTAGCAGCAGCAAATGCTCTTCACTGCTGTCAGACCTGCACAAGCTCCATTGCTCACACCAAACTCTGGTGCCTCTCCTCCTCCTGCTGAGACCCTCAGCCAGGAGACACATTTGACATCTGTGAAGCCTGCAGTCTTGGCTCACATGAACACTAGCATGGGTAGACTCGAGATGCTGGTTTAAGCACCTGACATCCTCCATCTGTCTTCTTTATTTTTAATTATTTCTTGTCTATAGAGTGACCTAATCAAACAAGCTCCCGTGTGATGTCAAGGTTCTTTCTTTGCTTTAATCTCTTCACATTTCTATATAATTTCTTTTTCCTCTGGAACTATCAAAGAATTTTCTTTAACAAGCCCATCAATGAAAAACAAAGTCTGCATTCTTGAATTCTAAGTCACACATAAACCG
Organism: Corvus brachyrhynchos; assembly: GCF_000691975.1. Taxonomy (NCBI): domain Eukaryota; kingdom Metazoa; phylum Chordata; class Aves; order Passeriformes; family Corvidae; genus Corvus; species Corvus brachyrhynchos. The sequence continues at coordinate 4,034,920 of NW_008237878.1, forward strand.
TAAAGATGCTGTTTGCTCAGTGTTGACAGAAGCAGTCGTCTGCCCTAATTTACCTTCATCGTATGTTTTTATTAGAGCTGTGGGAGCATGCATAAACTCACCAGGGGGACATGCACATTACAGGGCTCTTTTCTTAAACTCTCAGCTCTAATAAAAACACACAGGCTACAGCTCTGACTTATATTGGACAGCAATACCTCTCTGTTCTCTGTTCTTTTCATATCAGAACAATTGTCTTTGAGAATATTTGCTTACTGGAAGTCATCACAACATGAGGGAGGAATGGTCTTGGAGAAATGATCTCAGGGGGTTGTCTCTTCCTTGATGTTCTTCTGCTCAGTCCTACAGAAGACTTTAGTGATGCTTTACCTCTAACTCAGGTGTCAAGGCTGATATCCCTATTTTAACACAATTATTTTTCAGGTGCTTAGGGGGAGAGTGGTTCCACTCCACTACCACTACTGAGCCTCCAACAGTAACTAAAATGACCATATTGCTACAGGTTCACATTATTCTAAACAGGATTTCCATGTAAAATTTTTGAGGCCCTACTGATAAGGGCTTTTTTCGAGGCCCAGCTGATAAGTATTAGATATGGATGTATACATCCACATGCATACACATCAAATGGAGACAATCTGAGCTCAGCAGTAGAGTGGGTATCACTGGCTGATTGGGATGCTTTGTATTCAACTTGCAGAAATCACCTAGATTAGAGAAAGGTATCATTTGATCTTCCATTTTTCCACAGATGCTGCCAAATAGTTTTCTAAATCAGTCCCAAATGTGGCCTGGTCTCTGTGTTGGGCCAGTGTGAATATAGTAGTGGTTTTGTTCCTCCTTGCTACCTTTTCTTCTCCCCCCACACTTCCTCCCAGACTTTGGGGCGAGAGTACTGAGCCCCAGAATATCGCTCGAGTTAGACAAAACAAAGCTCCAATGTGCACTAGATATAATAACCTGCAATGTCTCCCCTGTCATCCCAAATTACTGGAACACACGGTGCTCCAGCCCTGCCTGACTACATTCCTGCCTGCTGGAGAGCCGTGCTCCCTCCTCCTCAGCTGGGCTCATGCAGGGTCACTGTTGGCTCCTTCTTGCCACAATGTGCCGGCACCGCGCTCCTCTTCCCTCGGGGATCACGGGCAGGTGCTGCTTACCCTGAGCACCTGCAGGGACCTTCAGGAATCACACAGCTTCTCAGAAATGTGTGGGGCTTGCTGAAAATTAGTCACTGCCAGCGAGTCAGGCAGACCAGGCTTCCCAATACCTGCCTTAGGCAGTGGCACGAACCCACCTCCTCAGTGGGAGTTAGGGGGAAACTTTTCCTTCCATGCCAGCTGGAAAGGCTGCACACTTGGGAACTTTGTTTCAAAAATATCTCTTCTGTGACATGTTATGCAAGCCATTTCTGTAAAGATCCTGACTACACATTCGGAAAGCTCTCTGCTGTCATGAGGAGAGAGGTCTTGGCAAGAAGTGTCATCAATTGATTGCTTTCTTACTTAAGTTCATTGTAATGTTGGGCTTTCACCTTGTGTTTTCTGGTGGTTGTTGAGAAACAGCTGCAGTCCAAATAAATATGCTCCTGGCTCTCCTGTGCAAGACACGTATTGCTGCAGTCTGAGGTGCCTGTAAGGGCTCATGTACAGTTTCAGCCTTAGAGCTCTTATGGTCCTAAAATAAATCAGGCCCATTGAAACAGTCTTTGTAGTAGGTCTTCGAAGAATCATCTCAGCCATGCAGGAACAGCTTAGAAAGCCCTTGATAAAACATGCAGCAAGTGCCAACAGCCAAGTCACCACAAGTACTTGAAGGTAGTAGACTCTTCCATTCAATTTGGTGGACCAGAATAAAATGTTTTATGGCAGTCCTGTGTGCCTGAGAGAAGGTTGAGGGTACACAGTGACACATTGCTAATCTCTCCTGGTGTACTCACTGGCACAGCTGAAAGATAAAGGTGTAAAAACTAAGATTTCAGGTAAATCAATGAAAATACGGCAAAAAGTGGTAAAACATGTTCTCCCATAAATCAGTGAATCGCAATATCACTTGTATTTTTTCTCCACATATCCCCTCATAGACTGCATACTGCATCCATCAAAGGGCTGAAGCCTCAAATAGCTCTGAGATTGTGTATGTGGTGTTTTTAATCAGTGATGTTTTGTGCTCTATTCCCTTACTGCTGCCTTGCTCTTACATCTACTTGTCTTTTTTAAGAAAGTTAATGATGGAAAGGATTTTATTTTGTAGGATGGCCTTTGCTCTCATCTTCCATCATTTTTCTTCTCTTTAGCTGATTGAAAAAACCAGCAAACATGGCAAAATCCCAAAGGTGTGATCTGACACAGAGCCAGCGAAGACCCACCCACCCAGCAAACCAGATTTTTTACAGTTCTTTCTTGAAGCGTGAGTATATGAATTTGGAATTCTAAGGGATCAAAAGGGCTTGTTTTGGTTTTATTTGGTTTGCACAATATAATATTTTACTTCCAGCAACATTATTTAATGGTGATCATGGCTATGCCAAGAAGACTGATGCCAGACACTAGGAAAAACAGACTTAATGTTGCTTTTCTTTGTGTATAGGAATGATTAAGTATTGTCAACGGTGGTGGAAGAACAATATCACTTAAAAGTGCATTTGCACAGGGTTAAGAAAGGTCTTTTGGTACAATTCAACCTGTATTGTTGCCACTCTACCTAAGATTTCCATCCAGGAGCAGTGGCCAAAACCATCCTGAGGAAATTACCTCCCAGTGGTGACAGTGTGAGAATAGTCACTACCACACTCATATCACAGGGATCTCATGTCTTTCAAAGAACGTTCTCTCATCCTTGCAGTAGTGGTTTGTGAAACAAATGAGGTCCTGTAAGTGAAAACATCAGTAGAGAAGTGACCTTCATACACAGAAGTATAAAATAACAAATCCAGCATCGCAAGGAGCCAACGCTGCAGTGCACACGGATGGAAGCAGACAAAATAAATTAGAACAGTGTTGATATCTGCTGTATGCCCCAGTATCTTGGTGGATATGTAAAGTCCCCATACATTTTTATTTTTCTAGTTACCTATGCTCAGATTTTTACAAGCCCAGAACCTGCTTTATAGATGTTTTCCCTGTCATTAGTAACAAATTAAGGGAAGGACTACTGTAACTTCAGTAACTAATTGAGTAGTAATTTGATCATAAGTTAGATGGCAAAAGGGTTTTTTTTGTTTGCAGTAATAATTTTTACTCCGTTTTGTGCCCTTTAATTTAAGATTAAAACCACTTTTTTAAACAACCACCTTAAAATTCGGAACAAAAAAAAAAAAAACCTCAGAAAAGGAAGTAGATGAATACTAGTTTCAGGATGTTTTTATTAGAATACTTTTAGAAGAAATTGTTGGTGAAATATTGTTCTTGTAACTCAGTTTTCCTTACTACTGAGGAAAATCAGAAGCAGAAAAGGAGGTGGTTTCTGGTCACACCACAAGCCTCCAGAATTAGGGCTCAGTCTTACTGTTTAAACTCGTAAAACGTGTAGGCTCATCGTGTAATTCAAGGGACTCACTCCAATGGGCTGGAAATTGCCCCAGCCTGTTCACCTGGGCTCCCTCTGACCAGATGTGCCAGCCTGTGTCCCAAATTCCCATCCCCATGTCCCAGCTTTCAGTACCTGTGTCCCCAGTGCCAACAGGAAGGAGCCAACACAACTCAGCCACAACAGAGTGTCGCGCCAGAAGAGATTCCTTTATTCCAGAGATTGATGTGTTTTATAGCAGTAACAGAAATATCTTTACGTGTAAATTCTAGCAATGACCCACTGAGCTCAACAGATTTAACCCAGGAAAGAATTTGAACAGCACATCTGAAGCAGAAAAAGCAGAAACAGAAAAACAGAGTGGTTTTGGTTACTTTTGGATTCTTTTTATTTTCATTTTACTGTTTTATATGCTGAGTTCTGGAAGTTTAAATGCCTCTTCCATGGGAAGAAGACCCAGCAGAGGCCGAAACTAGGCACTTTTGTATACCTGGTCCTATGTTTTCACCTAATGCATGTGTGACACTTGGCATACAGAGCTACACAGCCAGCCAGCTGTGCAAGCAGCATGGCAATAACATTTTTGTTTTCTGTGTTTATTACACACCCTTCCATCACCTGCGAGTGGGCTTAAACCAAAGTTGTAAAACTACTACTGCTACACAAACAAGATAAAACTCTAAACCAGGGAAAAGTTAGGGTGCTGCCTTAACAATTCAACCAGCTGAAATATTTTCTCTCTGGAGTGAAATGGGCCTCTCCCATTATCACACTAAACAAACAGCAGGTTATTAGGTGGCTCAGTGCAAGAGTGCCCAACTCACTGTAAGAAATTCCTGATTTGTATTCAGCTTCATGGGGAGCAAAACATAGATTATGCCTGGAAGTTGCTTACGAAATTTCTCTCAGTCTGACCTGAAGATCAGTTTGTTTCCAGCTTTAGCAGCCTCTTGGAATCACCTATTCCCATCCCTGTGCTGCCCAGAGCTCCACCTTGCCCGAGCAGTGAGCGTCCTCGGGTGGCTGCTGTACCACGGGAACCCCTGGGACTGCCCTGAGGGATGGGGAGGGAGGAGCTGCAGGGACTGGAGCTGCTGAGCCAAATAAACCTATTTTTATTTTGTCAGGTACTCTCTTTTTGCCATGCAGTTTCCTGTTTTCCTTGGAGGTATCCTTGTTATTAAAAATGTCCTGTGATTAATGAAGCTGCTGGAGCAGACCCCACAGAACCTCTCCAGTCCTGGTGAGTCCACATAGGGTTTCTCCAGTACAGCTGTGGCACTTGTCCTGCTGCGAGGGGCCAGGACTGGAGGGGTTAAATGGCTTCTGCTGTGGATTCTCCTAACGAGGGGTTGTGTCTGTGGGAGCTTGTAACTCAGCTGGTGTGCACCCACATCACTCGGGGCTGTGGGAGCCGCCTTTGCCGCCAGGGCTGAGATTACAGAGCAGTTTCCTCCCTGGCCTTGTGACCACGCACACACACGTGCATGTTTCCAAAATAACCCACTCTGGGGCATGAGGGGTTTTTTGGTGGATTTGCTACATGACAGAATGCGCAGCAAAATCTTTTGAGCTTTTTGGGGTTATGAGAGGATAGCAAGGATGCGCTTCCCATTAGTCAAAAAATTCCAGCCTCCCTCTATTCCAGTGACAAAAAATCCAACTACAGTGAGTCACTTGGTGTGCCTCTTCCCAAGCCTTCTCTCCTCCAGCCATCCACCTCTTTGCAGAAAGCATTGCTTTCACTTCCCTCACTGCAAAGGCAAAAACTATTGCCCTCTCTCTCTCTCCCTCTTCTAATAAAACCTGTTCTTCGTTTTTCTAGAAAATCCTTGCTTCTCATTTCCCCCTCAATCCTTTTAATACTGTCTGCTCCCCTGCTTAGACCAAACAAATGAGTGGAATTTGGCCCCATATTGACCACCTAGACAGGACCCCAGACTCAGGGTTCACAGGAAGTCCCCTCGAGCGTTTCAGCGCAAAAGGCACTGTTCTATTCTCTCCCACACCACTGTAAGCAAAGGGCTGCATTACTCAGTCACAACAGTATTTCAGCCCCAGTGGTCCCACAGTTTCCATGAAGCATTGGCTGGAGTATCCCTGAGAACCCTCCTTTGCTAAGGCCCCTGCACTGATTTTTGTTTTCTTCCATTACCGTGATATTTTCATTCAGAGAAGTCAAACCCTCTGTCTTCACTCTGCCTCACTCACATGAGCAGAGTTGGCTCATCTGGTTGTCAAGGAAAGATCTGGTCCTGTTACTCTTTTGGTATCTTTTTCTGTTAATTTTGTCTTCTGCACTTAAGGCTGCGTGAAGACATCTGACATTTTAAAGCAACCTCTGTAACATCTCTAAATTAAACACTCTGTCTTATTTATTAGTTTGGTTTATCTTTGCTATCATGTACCATAAAGCTGCAAGCTCTACATCTTTTCAGAAAACAAACATGACTGACAGCAATCCTTATACAGAAAAGCTGAAGCAAACCATGCTTTGAAGGATTTTCTGTTGGGGTTCATAATAGCATGGAGTTAAAAGAGAGAAATAGGTTCCTTGGAGCATAAGATCGTAAAATGCTAATTTCAGTGACACAGTGGTGGACTGAGTAAATATAGAAAGGATTTATTATGAAGTTCTTTAGTGTTGTTGGCACTAACAGCAAATTGCTGGGCAACATTATATTGCCAAAATCCAGGAAATAGCACAAACATTGAACCACTGTATTTTCAATGACAATAATGACTGAAGCTTTGGTATTGGTTGGCATCCCCACAAAAGGCACATGTTGGCATGTTCAGGAATGTAAATGATAGATCTGCTGCTTGAAGTTTATAATTATTTAATCAAACCCAGACTGCAGAACCTGGAGGGACATCATGTATCCTTAAAGAAGAAGAAAGAGGGAGAAAGAGAGAGAGAGAAAGAAAGAAAGTCATACTTTGCAAATGACGGAATGTATTGGTCCTCTGGGTGTGCCCACCAGGCATCTGGGACTGCTGCAGAGTTCGTGGGTGATCCTTCCTGCTCGCCACATCACCATGTATTTAAGTAGCCCTTCAGAAAACAAATTGCCGACAATCTCTTTTATGTGCTGATGGAAGTCAGATCAATTATCTCTGTTTCCTTTCATGGAAGAAAGAAAATCTACAGATCAGGACAGGAAACCACTCATTTGATGAACTATTTCTACACTACTGTACACAGACACACAACCTCCCTCCTTCCCTCCTGCAGACAGACATGCACAGAGCTACAAGGCCTCCCTCTCTTCTAGACACACACAGAGAGGCACATTATTTTCAGCTCACATTTCACATTTAGATTACTATTATGGAATTTCAAGAAGACTTATTTTGTTTCCATTTCTTGGTTTAGAAAAAAAAAGAAAGAGATAATGAACATTCCGTTTTGAGAAATAAATCTCCTTGCACTCTGTGTTCTGGCTGTAAGAGCCTGAGTAGCAGAGCTCTTCTGCATTCCCAGCCCGGGCTTTGCTGCCGACTCAGCTTTCAATTTAGTCCTAGCGTGATGGAAAAAGAAAAAAGTCTTTCAAAAGCAGTAATTGTGTGTTTCTGGGGAGAGAGAACAAATTACTAAATCAAATTAGCATTACATTTCATTCCTAGACCCTAGGAGATTCAAGGATTTACATAATATACTTTCTTAAATTACGTTGTTAGTGTAAATATTAAGATTCTGCACAAAGTCCCTGAGAAGTGATGCACTGTTAGCTGATGTCATCATGCAATGTTTAAAAAAAGAAAAAAAAGGGAAGAAATGCCTTAGCTCCACATATAAACACATGATTGCACTATTTTTAAAAATAAAAGTGCAGGATTTAAATATATTCTGAATAATGTAATGTCATTAGTCCATTCACTCTGTATGCTAGGAATACTTAAATTGTTTTTTCCTTTTCTGTCTTCACAGATGAAAATATTTGCTGTAGGGTATTTCTGGATGTTGAAGATGAAATCCAGGCCCCACATAAGGCTGGAAGAGTTACTACGGGTTTCAATGGGGTCATCATTTGACTCCAAAAGGCTGTTTTTTAGAACATAATTGACTTATATCAATAAGGGTTCTCAATATTACTCCATTTCCCACCCCAAATTTTCATATCTAGTGACCTTTTCCTTATTCATATCACCAAATTCTCTGTAATTCTCTCACACTTTATTGATTTCTTTCTTACAGCACCAATTTAGGGCCATGTTTCCATGCAGGGCCCCACAGCTCATTATTTCCCTGTGGGCAGCTCTCACACACTGCCACACCAGCCAGTGGCACCAGGCTGCTGCCAGCTCAAGTTTTAAAATTCACTCTGACAAAAAAATGCTGCAGTGATCAAAATAAAATGAAAAAAGTCTTCCAAGTCTGGAGCATGTGCATTTGATAATTAATCAGAGTATAATGGAGAGAATGTTATTGTTAATTTTATAAGTTTCAGGTTCACCAAAGAGCTGCAAACGGTACCAGGAGAGATGAACTAAAATTGCATTTGTCTCCTAAGACCATATAAAGGATAGTCAGTGCTGCTGTAGTTGTTGCATTAAAACTACCCAATTGAGGAGTTAAGCCACAACAGCATAAAGAAATACACAACCGATGTTTAATTCTTTATAATTTAAAAATGACTTGAAAAGCAATACAAAACAAAGACAGCATTGAAACCTACGTGAGTCAAAAATCTTCATAACCCTAAAAAAATTACTGTAGTGTTGGGTTTTTTACGTTGGTTTCTGTAGTTCTCTCAATCCTAGAATGCTCTGTATGTGTTTTCTGTGTTTCATACAACAAATGCTCCCCACAAATTTGTGCAATGATATGCAATATATTCAGGAAAACTAATTACTGAAGCAGAGTAGAAAGGAAAGTTATCTCTAAAGCCAGAGGGATAGAACCATTTTGTATAATGAGAGCTCACAGTCCACACAAAATTTCTTTTATTTAATCTACCTGTGTATAGAAGCCTATTATTTAAAAAGAAATAATAATTGGAAGAATGAATTCTGCAGCTGAAAGACATACTAAAGGCATGTAAATTGTGAAACATAAAGTTGCAGACGTTTTAAAACTTTTTTACTAACAATAATTATGAAGGGTGCATTTAGAGTTGTAGTATATTATGCTACCTTCTACTACCTGGCAAATGGGCATTTACATTAAAAGAGCATTAGGAAAAAATGGACAATGACCCTTTCTTCTTATCTTTTCTTTTAGCTTTCTTTTCTTGACAAGGAATGTCGAATTTGCATTTAAATTTCCTGGGGTTTGTCTGCTTGTCAGCACCAAGGCCATCTCTGTGATTCACAGGTTTTGCATTTAATGATTTTCTCAAACAAAATGAAAAACTTTCTTTTTTAGTTCTCCTTTTGAAATCTCCGGTACTAACATCAGATTTTAAATTAATGCCTGACCAATGAAAGACGTATGTTGATTTTTCAATTCAGAGTTCTTTTGAAAAATAAATTAATTATTTATAAAAACCAAAATAAACCAAAACAGGATCACTCAGGAAAGCCTTCACTCAGCAAGTAATTTATAAGGATCAGCTGGAAAGGTGAAGGAATATCTACAATGTCTGATTATACTCATATGAAAGTCATAACCTATGCACTTTTTTTTCACTGTGTTGCAAAATATTTCATTTCCTGCTAAATTTTCTAGGGGTTCTGGATATCTGCTGCTCTTTCTCAAAGCCTGAATTTTTAAATGAGGCAGATCCATTACCCAAAGCCTCATCCTCTCTGCAGCTGATCCCAAACCCAGTGAAATCAGGGGAGACCATGTGTGAAGGTCAGACATGCCACCTGTTCCATGCAGGCACGGCTTCCCTGAAACCAAAGAGCCACTCCACACCAGCAGGATAACTCCACACAGAGGTTGGTTTCAACTGGCATTTCAAAACTGGCTCAATTTCTCAACACACATAACTCTCCGTATTTGAATCATGTAGAACATGTATTTTGCATATCAATAGGTTCATTACTAATAATGTATCAAACTGTATCCCCAGTGCTGAAGACAGTCCCTGGGTAGCCCTAGTTAAGTATTAATACAAATCGAGAGAACTGGGCTTAGTTCTTAGCTCACTTATGTTCCAAAAATGTATTTCCATTTCAACACTTTCTATTTTCTTTCTTACATTTCCAAAATGACCTTGTTCTTTCCCAGATGCTGCTGCAGTCTCTGCCATAGGACAGACAAGATCAGGATCATGGGCAGCTTTTAATCAAAAAAGGTACAGACATGCCTTTGGTGGAAAAGGTGTGAGCACTGGCAGCACAAATGTACTCCTTTACTTCAGCCAAACCATGCAGATGCCCCTGGCATGGCCTTTGGAGATGTCTCAAATACGGAGTGTAACTAAAAGTGCAGTACACTGGTCTGATTGCTTATTGGAAAAACTTTTCTACCTGCTTAGAATGAGCCCTGTTGATAAATTGAGTGCTGCTGAATGAACCAGTTTGCTCAGCCAACCCTTGGAGATTGTGGCTATGCTCTTGCTCTGGAAGGTAGCATTGCATGGAACTGAGCAGACACAGCACTGTAGTGCCAAGAGTATCTGGGAATATCCAGAACCCTGGGAGGATAGATTTTGTCCCTGGGAGGACAGGAGTACAAAGCATTTAAAAATCTTACGAGGTTGCTGTTAAAACTAGAAAAATACCAAAACTGTGGTTGAAGTCCTATTTAAATTCTATTCTGCACTGTTTTCCATGATGTTTGAAAACCTGGTAATAGTTCAGCAGCCTATCTAAGAAAAAAACCTTACTTTTCTGAAAGTGGGAGTACTGACAAGATTACAGCAGCTGGGTGTCTATTACCCTAAGCTACATTGTACAGAGCTAAAATGGATCTTCCTACAGAAAGCTAATCAAGGTGGAAGAGAAAAATTGGGTTCATTAACAATCCCTGTCACTGAAAAGTCAAATCATTTTTCACTCTTTAGTTGAGTCCAATTACAGAGATATTGCTAGAAACTCTTTTTCTGTGACAGAGAGCTTTGACAGTGGTTTTTCTTTTTTGGCACTTTGCTTATTGCTCACTCACATTGCACCCATTGCTGAGTGGAGATTAACACCTGTTCCTGTTTTAACAGAAAATGATGGATGGTGCCATTACTGGCACAGCTCTCTGCGAACAAAATTAACGTTGTGTGCATTAACTTTGTAGTTACAGCAATTACCACAATTACTTTCGAATCACAGCTTGCACAGACCCTGCACCAAAGCTGAAAAACTGAGAACAGCCATCCTCCCGTTTTCTTGAAAAGGGTTGGAGGCAAAATGCAAGCTTGCTCCATGCCTCCCTTGAGCCAAGGGAAAGCTATAAAGCACCCCTCTCACTTTGCCCTCTCAGCTAGGGATTTTCATAACACTCCTCTCCAATATATATAAGGTTCTCACATTTCAGTTTATAGCTACATTTGACTCAAATATGAAATGGATATTTATAAAGCCTGAGTCAAATCTCCAGTGCTTATCTGGATTTTTGAAACCTGACCCATGTGGCTAAGTTAATGGGCACAGTTGTATTTTGGCTTTAAATATATGTGTCAGTGGTACCACTCGACATAATTCACCTCACCTGGTGTTGGCTGTTGGAGGTTTGAGTTCCAGGCTAAGCTGCTCATCAAGGTTCCCTCTAGAGCCATTGGGGATCAAGACATGTCACTCTAGCAAAGACAGAGTGCTGGTATTCGTGGCATCGGTTGCCATTCAGAAGAACCTATTTCTTTCCTGGACTATAGAGGGAGCCAAGACAACTGGCTTGGACCAGGAGCCCAGCTGTTATTTAGGATTAAATTCACAGCCATCTGATGAGGAGAAGGAAAATTGCCATCCCTAGACAGTGACTTGCTGCCTTTGAGCTGGAGCAGCCAGGTAAGCAGCTGTCTGTCCCACAGCAGCATGTTCTGCTGGATACACTTCTCTAGCAAGGTAGAGGAGTCCCTGAAAGTAACTTTTCTTCTTCTCTTGTTAGCAGGCTGAGCTCCTTAAAGTGAGATGTATAAAACTCTTAACTCATACTTTCTGAAATGTGATGCTTAAAAAGTTAGTTGTAAAAAGATCTAATACTCTTTAGATTATTAAATCTACAGCTAATAAAAACATTAGTGACAATTTTCTTCTCTGCAGCTAACTGTGAAACTCAACATCCTTTCTTTGTTTTGTGGTGAGACCAGAAAAAGTAACTTTGGGATTTAATCTGATATAAAATTTTCTCTATCACACTTTGCATAAAAATTGTTCTCACAAATATATATATTTTCCAGAAAGAAAAAACCAAAGCAATTCCCATATCACATTTCAACTAATTATCCCCATTCATACAAACCAACACTTATATCTCCCTGTTGACAGCGCTGCGTTTTCATTTCTTTTCTTCTCTTCTCTTTTTTTCCTAGTACATTTGTAGCATGTGGATCAAAGGTTTATGGATTCTCGTCTCTTCTTGAACCCACAAGCAAAGTAGCAACACAGCCAAGTTTTAAAAGTTTGCAAATCATTAAGAAACAAAACAGACAAAACACATGGTGTTCCCAAGAAACTTGAGACATGAAAGCATCTGTGCTGTGATGAACGTACACAAAATCTGTTGGGACTAGACTTGGTTGTTTAGTAGGGCCTGGAATGCACCATGATTCAGTTCTCCTGTTGCAACTTTCAGGGATCAGTCCATATATTTTGCCACAAATCCCCCAAATGCTCTCTCTGCAATGGAATTAAACTTGTCCATTACTCTGGACTGAACCTCAAATTTTTGGACTGTCTGATCTCCATCCAGATTTTAAGTACGTGCCTCATAATACATGTACTACTTAAAGCTCTGCAGAATTTCCTAGGTTTTGGGTTGTTTACAAGCTTTATGTGAAAAACTCTGTTTATTGAAGCTGGGGGGGCTTTGCCACTGCGTTCAGGATTTCCTGTTGCTGTTTCCTTGCCGTGGCCTCTCATGACAGACTGCTCCTTGTCTCCTTTCCTGTGTCTCTACCTGACACTGGTTAGCCTGGCTGCACACAGGAGCAGTGTCAGGCAGGAAGCTGAACGTGCTACTTCATGCTGGTATTGCCCTCTTTTGCCACTCTGCTCATAACCTGCTTCTCTCAGTGCCAGTCCTTTAATCAGGCTGCACTGAGGGACTAAACTGACTGTCTTATGAAAGTCTTACACCTATGTAGTTGCCTTCATCAAAATGTTTGGCAAGACTTATTTTTCCATATAGCCATCTTGACTGGCACCAATTATACTGTCATCCTTTAATTTTATACTAATTGAAGCTCTTATCAGCTTTTCCATTATATTGCTTAGGACTGATGCCAGAATAACTGCCCTGTAATTACTGTGATCCTTCTGCTTCCTCACTTTGGCTTCTGGCAGCATTGCATATTTCTACTGCTCCCTAACAACCTTTGGATTTATAGTGCATGGACTCTTCGATATAAAAATATTCATCTCAAATAGAAGGATTTTAACAGTGACTTCTCAGACAATGTGATGCAAGGGAGCTTGTTATCTTTGGGCCATTTATTGTATCATCTTATTTGTCTTCAAGTACTAAACAGTAGAGTGTGTGTGTGTATCTGCATGTGTCTATTACAATATATATTATTTCTCTCTTATCTATAGTGTTAATAACACTGTTGTTTTAAACAATTCTTGCAATCTGTTCATACCACTTTAAAGATTTGCAAGGGAGACAATATAGTCCTGAAAAACACTTCCTATTTTTCTTAGTAACATATATTTCCCTAGATTTCTTTGTCATATTTCTACATTTCTTTAATTGCTAATTTATGGTACCACTGTTTAATTTGATATACATATATGTACATCCATACAAGCAAAAGAACCTTTTCCATGTTATGCAGCAATGTCGTGGCATGTTTTGGTGTTTTCTGCCAAAAAAGGGAGACATAATCACAAACATTGCTCATATGTAATCAAAGCATCAGAAAAGATGTTCTGACTGAATTTAATCCATTCTGTGCTGAATGGTGTTATTTTACAGCCCAGAGCATTTATTCTGGTGTGTTCCAGTAAAGACATAATAGGAATAATAAAACAAGATACCCTCCACTGGAACTCCTCATTTTTTCCCTTTTCCATTGTCCTTTCTTCTCCCTGTGTTTAAACATGAGTTGTTTAGCAATTCTACTTGTTCTTCTAAACTCATTCACTTTTCCTTCAAATGGTCAGTATACATCTGTCACTGCAGCAATGCACATCAACAGAGCAGCTTGAAGCTTCCCAATGACATCCTAGCAGCTGAAGCCTGCATTCTCAACTAACTGGGGTTTGGATCTCTCCTGTTTACTGCAGTTTCACAAGAGAATGGTATTTTATAAACGCCTGGTAATTTAATTAAAATAAGGAGCTGGACTTTTAACAAGAGATTGGGGTTTTTTTTAAGGTTTGGCATTCAGAAATAAAACAGATGTATATTGCGCTTTTTAAGGTTCCAGGAGATCTTGTCAAAAGTGTCTGGCTTATACAGTTATTTTTATGTTATATCTAAGTGTATATTATTCTTTGTTTTCATGTATTAATACATGTATATTATTTCATAAATGAGTTTTGTTTTCTTATTATGGAGGAGTACTTTTGGTAATTGCCCACAGCTCTGCATATAAATGTGCTCTACAAAGGTGTTTTGATTAAAGATGTCTGGCTGCAGCTTCATTAAACAAACTGTTAATTAATCTCAAATATTATCTAGGATGCCAAAGGCTTTTCCTTTGTAGACAAGTAGGTTTATCTGTGGAATCTCCAGCCATTGGGGCTTTCTCTCCTCCTGTATATGCCAAGCCCATGAAGTTTTTTCCCCACACAGAGCACTGGCTATTGTGGTGCAAGTGCAGCCAAGAACTAAAGCTTTCCCCTGCAGCTTTGAGCTGCCAGACCATGTTCCCCACCTGGACTGGACTCCTGTCCTCACTCTGTGGAATGTAGATCTCACCTGTAAAGCTGCATCAAGGAAAAACACAAGATCAGCTTGTCTCGTAGGACATCAGGCTTTTTCAAGCATTATTCTTAAAAGAGAACATTTGCTAAGAAAGGAAATAGTAGCCATTCCCACAAAAATGTTCCCATTAGATCCTGCAGATTTCACCAGTTCCTGATCTCTTGGCTCAGCTCTTACTACTTAATAATGATGGACAAAACCAAGAAGGATCAGTCCTTAAAACATCTCAGAAGACAAAGTTTTGGGCTAGACACACCATCTAGTGTGCCAGGCTCGCTCTCAGTCAGATCCTGCCCCTGGTTGTGCTAATTTAAATCTACTGCAAGACTGACGACTTCAATAATGCTCTAACCAAGGAAGTGACATCCTGAATTTTGACCTATTTTTCTTTATTACATCATCTCTGCTAGCTTTAATCTGCTTTGTCTCAGAGTATGTTCTTGTCTTTTGCATCAGCTACTGAGTTCTGTCTGAATCTTAGTTTCAGCTTCTGTTTGCCTCTGATCTTTTTCTCATTCTTCTAATGAAAATACCAAAAGATGGTAAAAAAGGGGGTTTTTTTTCTGGAATAAGCATGAATATAATAAGAAGGAATATAATAGTTCTTTCAGTCTCCTCTGATTACAAAAACAAACAAACAGAAAATGTTATGGAGCAGCTAGTGGAGGAAAAAAGACAACTACAAGTGAACTTAAATTTAGAATTATGAGTTTGAGCCAAAGCCCTCTGAGGACCATGAGAGTCTTTCCACCCACTTCAGAACGATGTGGAGCACACCTTGTCCTACCTACCCCACTACTTAGCACAGATTTGGGTAAGAGCTGTGTTAACAGCCCAGGGAAACATTCTTGAAGGTTAAACCCACCTTATTTTCAAAGGGAAACTTTGACAAATTTTGCCAGACTCTGGACCTTAATTAAAACACTGGAACATTTCAAAGTGACATCTCTGTTAATGTATTTTTCTTCCATATTCCTTCTCGGGTGGATCAAGTAAACTAAAGTAAAAAAGAGCATCTCTGCTGGAAGTTTTTCTATCATTCAGATGCCTACCCACACCCCAGTCACAGAGAGGAAAAAGGATTTGACCTCCTCAATATCTTATGCAGAACTAAAGTTATTTATACAAGTTGCCCTGTTATTACAGGAACACATCTGCTGTCTTTAAAAATATATTATTGCCAGTCATACTGTTCCTGTGATGATCTTGTGTATCAGAACTATATTTAGAAGCACCTTCTGCTCCAAATAAATGCAAAATGAGTCTGTAATTACAGTTTAAATCTAACTTAGTGAGAAATTGGTTACTGTGATCCACTAAAAAGATTTCAGGTCTACTCATGCTCCCCTTTTGACAGGACCAGCCACACGTATTCTGCACCACTTGTGAGGTGCAGGTGGTGCCCCTTTGGTGTCATTGGGTACTTTGGGTCAAGAAAACTGGAATTTCCTGTTTTCGTGAAAATCACATTTTTTTAAAAAATAAAAACGTTTGAGGGTTGTTGTGTTCCAAAGCAATGACTGTTTTCCAATGTTTCTGAGGAAATGGATGTTGTGGAAGAGTACTGGCTCGAAAGCAATGCCCCATGGTGCTGCCAAAGCACAACGTGCACATGAGGGTCCAGAGAGCATTGAGGGAGCTGTCCCAGATCACACTGGCTGTGCTTCTTTCTGCCATAACCAGATTTCCTTTCCAAAGTCCTAAGCCTCTGTGTGTGGGGTTTGTGTGCCCAGAATGCAGGTCTGATGGGCTGCCTGGGGAACCCTGGGCAGTTTCACCCTTCATCTTTTTCCTACTTCAGCACGGGATGCTGTTCCCTGTGTTCTTCAACTTTGTTGTGAGGCATGTACTTGAATCTTGCACATAGCAATGTATGTAAATGTAGGTCTTTATACATTAAAAAAAATACAGGCTTGTATATAGACATGTATTTAATTATATTTATATTTAGAACTATTTTCCAACATTGAGCTAAATTTTCAAGCATTTCTCTCTGTTTAGATTCCCTTTATCACATGTGGAGATTCACTATTTTCTTGGATCAGGAAACCAAAATAAAAATCAAGAATAAATTCTTTTCTCATCTCACTTTATAGCATCATCTGATAAAATGGAAATTTCTGCTCTAGATAAACTGTACAAAAGTGGAGCCCTTTGCCAGAACCCCTAGAGTGCCTGTAAAATACTTAACAGGTGGCTTGTTTGACAAAACGTTATCACCCCTAATTGTCAAATCCATTCCAAACAAAGGTGGGAGAAGATGGGTAGGTAATAGTTTCTGTCAGCAGCCAGGACTTTGGGAACTTCATTGTGAACCATCAGAACTAATTTTGAACTTTTTTTATCAGTCACTGTTTCATGGATTTCATTATTTGCATGAGTTGCTTTTTTTCCAACATTTTAAACATAATGTTTGACTCGTGGTGAACCTGGATGTGAGAGGACAGTGCTTGGGAAGAGAACGGTTGAGCTGATCCCATGAGGTGTGTGCAGGCTTGGACCAGCCCAGGCTGGACAGGGACAGGGCTGGGCAGCAGTGACATTCCTGACAGAAAGGTCCAGACAAAACAGCCCAGGTACAACAAGGGTTCTTGCAGTTTCTGGAGTAACATCTGTTGGGAATGATGTTTCTTCACCCTCTCACACTGCCCACAAGGGTAGCATCTTCTCCTCTCTTTGTCTCAACTCCTTTACACGTTGTTTGGAATTCCTTTGAGACTTGCTCCCCACACTCTTTTCTTTCTTCAGTACACTGCTGCTTAGAAGTATTGTCTTCCTTTCTCTAAGGTTATTGCACTTTTAACTGGAATTAATGGCATTTGGGTCAGACAGCCAAGAGAAAACTGGAACCTTCCAGTTTAGGGACCAACTTTGTTGGTGTTGTAGAACAACCAGCCATGGGGATTGTTGAAATAAAGGGAGGCCACACACTCATCTCTGCCTGGATATTTTAAAGGCTTTATTTTCAAACGACTCTGGTTTTGGAGAAAAGAAAAAACCACAGGATACACTTATGAGGGAAATAATTTCTAAAGCTGTGCCAGATCCCCAGCTCTTTCCTCTGACCCAGCACTGAGAAGCAATCTTTAGGCTGCCTGCAGAGGACATCTGGTGATCCTGTGGTGTAGGGGAGTCATCGTGCTGCTTTAGCCACTTCAGGACATCTGCTCTTTTGAGCTTTTGGAGAGTGATGGGACACAGCCAGAATTTGCAGTATTTCGAAATAGATCTGTCAGCAGAATTGTCCCTGGAGAATTTTATTCCTGTGGTGTAATTTCAGGTTGGTCCTCTCTTTGCTGTTTTCAAATCAGCCAGAAACAACCCAGTTATCTCCAACTGAGAACTCAGAGAGGAGTTTTCAAGCATCTTTTACCACCTCTGTGGACTCTGTCCAAAAAGTAAGTTTTCAGGCAGGACAGATCTCTTCTGAACACTGAATATAATTTTTTTCTGAGAAATGTCTTAGCCAGTAATAAGGACAAGAATTGTGTAGCTTTAGAGCCAGCAGAAATCCAGAGCTAGAGATCATACTGAGCCATTGAGAGGACAAGGCTGTTGGTACAGCTCTGAACTCCCCTGGCCATGAACTCCATGTGAGACGATTGCAAGTGCCTGATGTGCTCCAACCATCAGCACTGCCCCCCAGACCCTTGTGCCACCTTCTGCTCCACTATTCTTGGATTCAAAGCACCGAGGACTTGGTTGCATGGAGTTGTGTTTTATGTACTACAAAGCATGTACATAGATTTGGTCTTACTGTTCCTATTGAACAAAAAAGCAGAGTAAATCATTAACAAATCCATTGTAATGGAATGAGAAAGAGGTAAATCTGCCTGAAAAGTGGGTGGATCATGAATTAGTTGCCTTCTCCCATTCTCTGCTGCCCTCTCTTTTGGTAAATATGGCCCAACCTTTATCAAGAAAATAAGATAATAAAAAGATATCATAAGATAAACTTGTTTGGTATGATTTCTAGTGGGATGATATAGAATTTTCCATCGTCTCCCATGCTATATATAGCAGATGCAGAGTTAGACAATTTATTTTGTCACATTTCTAACAAATTATTCCGTTTCGTAAGTCTCATAAATGCTGAAAATATAATGTGTTAATCAGGATTGATCCCCAAAAAATCTGATGGTTTTGACTTCAAGGCAAGTCAGCACTCATAGAGAAAGCACTGTAACTTCTGTATGGATGACATGGACTGGGACCTATGGAATGGCATCATCTCTCTTTGCCCCAAACTGAGTTGGTATGTACCAAAAAATTTAATTTATTTTTATATTTATAATCTAGAATGAAGGGACAACAAGGGAGTCCTAGCAAAATTGTTAGGAGGATTGTGTCTGACATGTATTATATTCATTTAAGCCTGTCCTAAACAGATAAAAATTCCTTGATTTCTTTTTTTTAATGTATTTTGGTTATTATGCAAAAGAGTAGGTTAGTCCAAATAGGTATTAAGATGTTTCTTATTGTCCATTAAACTACAGTATTGAAATTAAAAGGACAACAGTTTGTGTAAATGTGAATTCCTCTTCAAGCATCTTAAGCACTGAGAAGTAAACTGAATTGTGGAATAAGCCTGTGTAATAACCACTGCCTTCAGAAAAGATTTGTGTTGTTTATGCAGTCACTGAATTTGGTGCAGAATCATTTAATCCAGTAGATCTGATCTCCTGAAATCTTCTTTAGATTTAAGCCTCTTCTGGAGGTCTTCTGGGGACAGACACATTTCCAGAGACATAAACTTCAGAATTTTAATCACTTTTTAAGACTGCTGGCACCAGTGATATGCATAATTCACGAGTTTCACATTGCAGACATGTTGAGGCAAATGAGCTGTTGCAAACATGGAACTGGTTACTGTGCACATACAAATCCAGAAGTAAATAATGTTCATACTTCATGCCCAGTGCAAATGCCTTTTTGCTATTGAAGTAAAGAGGCATCATTTTATGATTTCCATGGCCACTAAGAGATACAAGGGTAATGGGTGGATTTCAGTATTTTTGTCATGATGGAGAAGGCCACACATTTTCCTTTCCACAATACATAAATATTAGAAGTGATTAGAATTTTAAATAGAAATGCATATTTTAATGACGTTTCTCCTCTGTTTTTGTTCCTCAGAATCCAATATCCATTTCCTGAATTGACTCACAAATGCAGCAGAAGTTTTTGAAGCACTTCTTGTGCAAATCTCAACCACGAAAGAGAAGCAGTCACCTCTCAGGGTCCTGAACCGCCTCAAGGAAAATGGCAACGTCAACGTTTACAGGTGAGGTGACACAAGATTTTTTATATAGGGAATTCCTACCATTATTAAAGACTCCTATGTGTCTCCAGTGCCTGTGAAGGGAGACAAGATTCTGGTTGTTAGTCTATGGCTTGTTAGCTCATTACCATTTATCTATTAACCACTACATGGAGCGACACTCTCCATGTGTGCATCACACACCACAAAAAGCCACCCATGCTTCTGAGAGATGCTCCTGGCTTTTGTGGCAGTGCAGGGCAGCAAGTGGGACAAAAGGCTTCAAAGCAGGCCAGTTAAGAATGATCTCTAGGATAAACATGTATTAGTCAGTAACATTATTTAAATTCCAGGAAGTCTGAAGTCCATACCTCTTGCTTGTGTCCTCCAGAGCCTGACCTTTGTCTGCTGTCAGGTTTTCAGTGTACGACTGGGGGTGACTGACTTTTCCATTCATTTCCAGGCATAACTATTTTCTCGCTGTTCAGTCAAGCATTGGCATGAATTCCACCAGGTCTGAGGAAGAGAAAGATGTTGCACATTTCCAGAGAGACAACTCAAATCACCATTCACACCACACTATTTCTGCCACACTCCTCTGTCCCTGTCCAAAGTAATCAAAAAACTTCACCTTTTGCACCTTTAAGTAGCCTCAGCGATACCTGCTGTATCTATTGATTCACTATTTCTGCATTTTTCTTTATTTTTGTATTTTCTATGTACTCTCTTCCTGTTGAACAAAGGAGATGGAAGAAGGAAAAAATAACTGCCTTCAGTTATTCTGCTGGGACTGAAGATGAGTAAGCTTGGAATTTTACATAGCAGTGACATGAGAAGGGTGCAGGAAGCATGAAGATTTCATTTATTGAATACGAAAATATGAATGATTGTTATAAATCATAAGTTTACTGCAGTTATCACTTGAGTGGAGCTCACTTTTGACAAGGTTCAGTGAGAGGAGCAGGGGAACAATTGTTTGCCTTTTGGGTTTTTTCCCATTCATAGGAGAAAAATATGCAAATTAGAGCCCTGTCAAACGCAGGAGATCCATCTCATGCAAGGTCTTGTAATATGGCTTTGTTCCAAATTAGAACAAAACTCCAACATTTCCAAATGTTCAATGAAGAAAATTGTCAGAGAAAAACAATCTAACCTATGTTCACAGAATTATTTCACTTTGTCAAAACTGGTGCTCTGTTTTCACTTTGAATACTTCATATTTTTTATATAACGCATCTAACCCGATGCTAAATAAAATACCTCATGCAAAACTTTCAAGTCTAACAACACTGCAAAATGGCAGCATCCAGGAATAGCACTTTGAAAGAACAGTTACCAAAATCTTCACAGATGTCTACTGAGATTTTTGAAAAGTGAATTTCAGTCATTTATTGGTTTGTAATTGCTCATTCAAATGAGTAATGTTGAGCAAGTCATCCACTATGAAACACCAAGAAGCAGGGAGGCCACCTGATGTACACCCACCCCTGCCCAGTAATTCCATCTCAGTATGATCCCAGCAGTGCCTAAGGAAACCCAAGAAGATGTGAGGAAGGGTCATCACAGTGTGAGCTGTGTGCCTCTAACCAAATGCCATCAGCCACTGCTCCAAGTCCCAAACATTTTCGGATGAACAGTCCTGGCAGACAATGTTAATGAGTTTCCTTCATTATTTGAGTCAGGATGGACTGCAGGCTGGGTTTCCATAATCTTGGAAGATGCTCCTGTCAATTAGCTTTGATTTGGAACCAGCAAGACCAAGGTCAGCAGATGTGCCCAGCCCACACCAGGTGGGGTTCTACATGTCCTAGAATGGCCATTGGCTATAATGGAATATTTAAGGCTGCATTATCCTTTCTGCAATTATTTCCAGTACCTATCTAGCATGTAACCTGGGTGTGGAAATGGGAATACATGTTTTGAAACAACTGAAGCCAACCCTGGGAAAAGGGCTGTGCAGCTCTTTCTCAGCTGCCACAATGTTGATCCTGTGGGGCTTGTTTGGTTTTGTTTGTTTAGTAATCAAGCAGGGACCTTTTTAGTCACCGTGTAATCACTGGGGCATAACTTGCTCACATGTGGTCATGACACAGCTCCCTCACAATCCCTCCCTACTGAGTACCTGAGGTGTGACCACAGCACAGCCTTGGGGGGCATTGTTCATCCCTTGTTCCACGCTGCACTTACAGCTTGATCAGTGCAGTTTAATCACTGATATATAACTGTGTCAGAGCTCAAACCACCACATTTCTCACAGTAACCTGGTGGTACAGAGTAGACCTCTGAAATGCAAAGCATTGGGTTGGAGAGTTGGTTGACTCCTGCCATTCATTTCTTTTCTCACAGAGCACTGATGCACTGAAATTCCCATCACAAGGAGCTATCATTAACTAGTGCACATTTATTTGCTTAAGGAGTCTAATAATCACTCATCAAATTTCTGCACTTGTTTTCTGGCATTGTATTTCATCACTTGGTAGAGTATGAAACATTATCATTCTTTGCACAAGTTTGTTAATGGAACATTTATTTGAAGAGGTTTCAATATAAATAAAGATTTTCTGCATTTATTCCTTTACACAGATTTATTTTCATTTCAACTATTTGCTTTCCTATGAAAAATTTATGTGAAAAAATAATCCAGAAATGTAAATGGCATGAAAACGGAATTATCCATCAGATGGAAGGGGTGATCACTCCAAGCCAGGTATGTGGGTTTGGGTGGGGTATAGCAAATGGCTTCATTGGTTTATATGTTTGGGGGATTTCTCTGCAAGCCCCTCTATCCCCACTACTGTAGTTCATTTATTCTTTGGGAAAGAAAAGGAAGGCTGGTACAAATTAGGAATGGTAATGTAAAAGCTTATACCCACTGCATAAAAGTTTTTCAAATTAATACAAGCACTAAATTGCCAAACTTTTTTCTGTATACTGCCAGTATTAAACATGACATGCCCGCTAGGGTTGGTATAAAGTTTTGTCAACATTTTTGGCATACAAGGTCTCAGCCTGGGGTCAATATTTTCTCGACCAAATTTTGTTGTTTCAGTTGCCTTTTTACACTCATATATTTTAACTCAAACATTTTCAAAAAAATGAAATTTGGCAGGCTATTAGTCCATAATGTGGTCTGATGCCTTTGGGTATTTTTTTTAAATGTAAATCATTGAGATATTTAAGGTCTGAGGTTTAAGAACTGTGCACACACTTTAACAACTTCTTTTAAAAATATTTAGTATGCATATTTACTACATATGTATCTTATAGAGACTAGAGATTAAACTGGAGATTACTTGCTAAAATATGCAAACTGCTGTCCATGAATAAACATCCTCATGGACTCCTATTGAAAGTTTCTTATTTAAAAAAAAAAAAAATTGTTTAAAGCTACAATAAAAGCAAAGGGAAGTAAGATGAGGGGAGGAAAAAGCAAAGTTTAAATAATTTTAATGGTTTAACTTGGCCACAGAAAATAAAGAAGTTCATTTTTTTTTCTCCTGGGATCGAAGCCAAAGCCCACTGAGGCCAAAAGAAGGCTTTCCACCTATTCCCATGTGTGCTGGATCTATCCTCTGCTCTGCTGCTCCCTCACTGTGTTGTGTTGATGGACTGAAGCAGCAGCTCCCACAAGTTTCCCATTCATCTGCCTTATGCAGTACATGAGTTTGGGGTCAGCTACTGGTGGCAGAGGAACTCTGCTCTGGAGTGTCCTTCTCTGTAAATCTGAATCAGATTTCCACTTTTGCTTTAACATATTAGTGTTTCCCAGTTATTTGTTGCAGTCCTCGCACAGTAAAGTCTGGGAGAAAAGATTTCAGAATCCTGCAAAGGCCCAAATGTCCCTGTGCCCACAACAGTGCTGTGTGCCACACAGCATCCCCAGCCCGAGAGCCCTAGGTATTAACCTTATTTCAAAGTAATTTTTAGCATCAGCCTGGGAGTACATTCCATGATTTTTGTTAGTTACAAATGACAGGATTTGTGTAATCAACGAGCCCTGGTGCCATTGCATGCAATGCTCGTTAGAGTGCAATTCCTGCAGTTCCTGGACAATCTGTTCCTTATGGTAATTTCTGGGAGCTTGCAAACTCTCACTAAGACCCTGGCAACATCAACCAAACATCTCAGACACATTGTCTTTCTGAACCTGAACTTTTTTAGTGGTGGTTAAACATGTTGTCTGCTTTAGTTTCCTGTCTATCTTCATCATAAGCCAGCACCTGTTTCCAATAAATTATACACAGAGCTGTATCAGCAACACCTTGGCAGCAGCTGCCACCCTGAAAAGCAGAATGCCCTGGAGGACAATACACCTGTGAACACATACAGTGTTTATTTAGCTGAAAGGCAAAACTTTAAGTTACATAAAGCAATTATCTAAAGCCTAATGCATGCCCATTATTAACACAAAATAACCTTGTTCTTTAAAACCAATAAAAATCTATTTAAAGGCTCTTTCCAAATCCCAGGGAAACATGTACTAGCACCATGGATCTGCTATTAGCCTAGGACTTCAATGTCTGATGGTGGGAACACGTGTGGGGGAGGCTGCATGTGCAGCTAGAAAGAAATAAAGCACAGATTTGGAGTTCATTATGCACGAAGATGAGAGAAGAAGCCAAATCATTTTCAGAGAGACTGTTGAACAACAGACTTTTTTTTTCTTTTTGGTTGCACATTATAAAGAAGCATTTTGTTGCTGAAGTATAGAACTACTGTGTTTAAAATAGTGTTTGATCTTTCCATCATTATGAGACAGTAGAAAAAAGTAGTTCTAAGAAAAAGGTTTTCTTATTACTGGAACAAACCTTTCATTTCCAGTTCACTACCAGCACTGGCCTTTCATGTAAGAGCAGCCTATTTTAGCAACAGTAAGTAGAGTTGGTTGTTTGCAGCAGATCACAGGATAATGGAAATGAAAAAAACTTATGATTAAAATAGAACACAAATCTGAGAAATGTTCCCAAGTTTTGCTAAAGCAAGAAGTAACACTAGGAACTCTGTGGTTCAAGTAAAGTGTAACATACATTTTCAGTTTAACATGCATACTTTAAACATTATTTGGTACATGAACCTTATAAATCATTTAAAAGGGAAGATATTTTCTACCTGGTGTTTCTAAAATTAGCATTAAATGTGAAAAGTTTATATATGTGCATGCAGCTATGTATCTATTGTATTAAATGCCCATAAAACACTTATTTTTAAAGGCATACTTTAGAATAATTTCATTTCCTGTCTTATGCCTCCTGATGCCATTAAGTGATCAATAGGAATACTCTTAGGTGAAAATGTGTTTTAACACTTCTGTTTGGCCAGACCTGAAAGCTGTGAAAGGACTTGCTAATGGGTATTACAGCCTTCTTAAGTGTCATTTTCCTAAACCCTTACAGTGCTGAATACAAATACAGGTAGAGGTGGTGGTGCCAGCATGTAGATCTTCTCCCACCAATGATACTGCAGAATTAGATCCCAAGGGTTATGTCATATTTTATGAAATATAAAATAAATTTCCAAGAGGATAGCATTAGCTTAACCTCACAATAAATACCTTGTCTTTCAAACGTTGCTAGTAGACCTATTATGTTTCATATTTTATTATCAGACAGTTCAAAGTTTAACATATCTATATTTTTTTACAGTTGACTTTCTCAAAACTGCTCTATTTTCATCTCAGAAGAAGCATGGTATGTTTCAGAGATCTGAGCTAAAACATATGGATTAAGTCAATGATTCAATTTCCAAACCTCCAAATGACTGTTCTGATTACTCATGCAAATCTATATTTTTGCCAGGTTTCCTAAAGACTTTAATATGAGTAAAATTAATATTAATATATTTTCTTCTCCTGATGCATGTGAGAATATGGTGGAATGATGATCTCCATGCACAGATACAAACCTGTGTCTTGATTCCAATTTTCTTGGCTGTGTTTGATTCTAATTGAATATAAATGCTACGAGCACCCAGCTAAGATTCCAACCAAAAGGAAATCCAGCTATGGCTACAGAACAAAAACTATTTATTTTCCCCTGGAGTGTCTAGCTTTTATTAAATGTCAACAAATCCAAAACCAGGCTTTACTAATCTATGGTGTGCATAGGAAATAAGTCACAAGCACAAGTCACTGAAGATAATGTTTGCTTTGGTTTAGATAAACAGGTTCCAGGGAACTGAAATCTCACAAGAGCATTTAAAACCTACCCCTTATTTTCCCTTAACGTTTGTGAGATCTCCCACTGCTGCTGAAGAATGCCAAGATGGATGCAGTGTGGGGGCTGGAAGCAGACCTGCATTTGGGATTGTTTACTGCCCTCTGTGATGAGTTTATCCATTAGTTTCTTTCCTGTTGACTTTTGTGCATGCTATTAACCCAGGATGTTACATGTTCTTAAACAGAAAATGGAATTACAAGTGAAAGATGCTGTCACCTGCGAGGTCTGCCTTTGTTCTGCCCATTGGAACTGCCTTGGGAGTGAGGACTGCAAATGCAGCTTTGTGCTGGGACCTGCAGGGACCCCCCACCTTTCCACAGTGTACCCTGGCTCCTCGTGACCTCACATCTGTGTTCACACACGTTTGCCTGAGATTGGGACATTAGCGTGGAGATAAGCCCTGTAATGTAGGAGAAAATGCTACAAAATAGAGCACACAGCCACTGTGCTGCCCCTGGCATGGCTTTTCAGAGATTCAAGGGGGGTAGGAGGAGTGCAGGGCTGTGTGGGTCAGTCTAGTCCCACCCTAGGGATACCAAGTGTGCCTTGATTTGGTGAAGAGAAGGGTAAGGTTTTATAAAGCTCAGTTTCCATGTGGAGGGATGGGACAGGGAAAATCATGACCGATACATGGCATTGCAGCTGATATGGCCAGGAGAGACATTCTGAGACAAAAAAAGGGAGGGTGGAGCTGTGGAAACCTGTCACCCTCTCAACAACATCCTTGCTGCAGTGTGGCCTCTTCTTTGCATTAGCTGTCATCACTGGGTTTCTCATGGTGTGGTGCTTGAGCCAGGTATATGCAGGGCTTGGCTTTGGTCTCCAGTCAGATGACATCCAAAAACAGGTACCAAAAGAC
Organism: Corvus brachyrhynchos; assembly: GCF_000691975.1. Classification (NCBI taxonomy): domain Eukaryota; kingdom Metazoa; phylum Chordata; class Aves; order Passeriformes; family Corvidae; genus Corvus; species Corvus brachyrhynchos. Next base: position 4,061,754 of record NW_008237878.1, read on the forward strand.
TCACACCTCTTTATAAAAAGCCAAACAGAAGTACAAATGACAAGACGGTTTGGGTGTGGTAGGCAAACAACCACCAATAATGTTGAGTATGTACAAAATCATCCTGGAGAACCTTTTATCTCAGGCACAGTAAGGTGGCAAAAGAGCCATTGGAATGAGTTTCCTTCATTGCAATGCTTCTTTATGATTTTAATTAAGTTTCTTTCCACTCAAGAAGATACACAGAACAATAAAAGAAAGCAATATGAAAGTTCACAGTATGCAAGATTCATCTTGTATTCACAGGTTTTTTGTAACTCATTTCAAACTGATGTTTGCTTGTTTAAGAATGCACACCTGCACATTACCACATGTGGTAAATAAGTTTATTAGCCAAGGAATGTCTGAATTCTTACTGGAAAACCCATATAAATGCAATTATGTTTTCTTTCAAGATCCCACTTTGGTAAAACATGCTATCCCACTTCCATACTCCAGGGAAAAGAAGGCAGTAAATGACATACAGACATGCAGGAAAGATGCAGGTGAAAAGATTCACAAGGCTTAAAACTGTCACATGCCTTATAATTCAGTGTGTCTTTCCATGTATAATTTAAGCAGTTGGTTTCATATTATATTCATGTCAGATCAAATGTTCCTCTCAGAGACTAGGACTTTATTAGTGTCTCATTTGTATTTGTTTTTACTTTGAATTAAAACCTAAAGGTGGTGACAGAAGAAATTCTGATGCTTGGCACAGGATTAATACTTGAGAGCCATTCAACTTTGTTAATCATCCATTTGAAGAGAATTTCCTTATGCAAAGAGTTTGCTCCACTTTGGACAAAACAATTTTTTCATCTCTGAACTCTGAAAGAACAGAAGGGTGCAAAGAAGTGAGGGGAGGCAAAGGAGCAAAGGGACACGGAGCAAAGTGTGAAGCTTTGATCCTTTCACGGAGAGGTGGAGGCAGTTCAAAATGAAAGAATCTCTCACTATTAAAAAAAAAAAAAAGAAAAAGGAAGAGAAACAGAGAGAGCAGTATGACAGGAGACAAAAAGTGGAGCAATAAGAAAAGCCTCAAAGCAAAGGAGTGACGCCAGACTCTGACGGGGAAGCTTAGCGAGGAACAGAAGAGGAAGCACCTTGGCCTTCTAAATGCAAAGGGTTTCCAAGAGAAATAAGGGAATAACAGCAATTAAAGACGTTCAAGTAACTTCTGATTTTGCATTTCTCATTACATTTCTTACACTGTCTAAATTATCAAATAACTGTGCCATAACTGACTGAACAGGCTGGAGCTATAGATAAAAAACACATCAAAGCAATTGGGCCAGTGCAAGAGGAGCACTGGCCCCAAAGCCTTCCGCAGGAGGGCTGAGAACCCACATTCCTAAAGCAGAGAGGTGCCTGGGTGTGTGACAGGGTTTGGGGAACGTGCAGCGCTGGTTAGGGTAAACTCAAGAGAGAAGGCATCTAGCAGCATGTCAATATCTACTGTATGTAAGTAATTATAAACAGCATATGAATTCAGTGCCTGAAGAGCTGCCATCTTTTTTTTCCTACCAACAGCAGTCACTGTTCATGCATTTAAGCACTAGAAATAGAATGCACACCTATCCACTGTAATTTATTTCATCAACTTTCAACAAGGTGTCCTCTTTGCAAAAAAAACCACCTTGAAAAATTCACGTCAATCCTTCATCTCTCCTCTGAGGAATGTGTATTTATGTTATTCTTGAGCCAAGAATGGATCATCATTCACAATCAAAAGAAACATTAGATTACTTACAGAATTTGCCCAGTCTCATTTTATTCTTTTTACTTCATTTTTGTGGAGAGTTATACATTAAACAAGCGCCTCTGCTGAGTGTAATAGGAGTACCTAGAACCTTTCACAGAAAGCAGTGCTAAGAGACTGGGTGCAAAATTCTACTACTTTTATAAAGGAATAATATAGGGAGAGCCTTGGGCAAGTTATAGCAAGGTACTGGTCTTCTGGAAATAGTATTTACAGACAATAGAGACCTTTTCTTTGTCTCATTCAATGTCCATGCTCAAATAGAACAGGATTTCACATTAATTTAGCTGTAAATGTTTGTTATTTCAAGTAAAACTCTCAAATCATCAAAAGGTCTCTATACATGAGGTATTTCAAGAAAGCAGACACAGGCACACCAGATCAAAGGTATAGAATACAGTCTGATTAAACTAATTCTTTTAAAGTGCATCTGAAGAAATTTTCTTTGATTCAGGGAACATGAAAACCAAACTACCTTTGAACAAAAATTTCCAATGAAATCCAATATTTTTTTATAATTTAAGAAATTCAGGGGTTTTAATGTTTCTTTGCTTCTGCCTTCTTGTATGTCAATTAGAGTGGGACAGAACTGTTGCATGAAATATATATGGGGTCAAAGCCTAAAGAAGAGTCATCAATAATAATGTCTGCAGAACGTCTGAGTTTTCTTTGAACTTCATGCTACTTTAGAACAAAGATGCTTGCCAAAGTCCCAGCAAGTAGTGACATTTTAGATTATTTATTAAAAAATAAACAGACAGCAAACCTTTAAAAGGTGCATTTTATATACTTTTACAACTACCCCTTTTAATTAACTTCTTCTGTTCAGCATTTATCCTGAATTATTATTATTATTATTATTATTATGATGTTCAGCTATCACATTGCTGGTCTCACTTGATTCTATCCTGCCAGTCTCACAAGATGGAAAGCACCCCCAATACCAGGACATGACAAACAAAATGGAAAATTCACATGCAGATTGTGACTTATGAGAGCAGTTAGACATTAGTCTTTCTATATCTTATTTTAGATAGAATTCTAATATCTGCTCACTCTGTGCTCAGCTTTAAAAATTAGCTCCATCCCTACATATTCCCATGCTGCTATAGTTTCTTACTCTTTTTTACTGAGAAAAATGAAGAAATATCTCCCTGAAGATCTGAAGATCTGGGATTTTTGTCTTTTCCATTGAAAAAAGGCAGCTAAAGGCTGAAAGTACCCAGCCCTCACAAGCTTTATTCCTGAGCCATGCCAACAGCAACACACTTCATTGTCACACTTTTATTAGCTACTTCTAGGTGGTAGAACCTCCAAAGTCTAGTTTACAGTCAGTCTGGAAAATAAATACTGTCCTCCTAATTTATAACTTTTCTTTCTCTACAAGAAATTGCTCATAAATTTTTTGTCTCTCCATCAGCTTTGATTTCCTGCTTAGCTGGGTTTCCTCAATCCTCTTTCATACTGCTCAGTTCTCTTGTCTCTCACTTCCACAGCCTCACAGCTTTCATCTTCAAACTGTCCTTCCAAAGCTCCTGAATTCTCTGAACAGATAAGCCTTTCCCATGGCATTTGTACATTCCTGAACCCAACTCTTCCTTACCGGTGAAGGCATCTTCTGCACAGATTCTGCTTCTCTGAAATTAACAGTATGGTGTCTGTTGGAAGTAGTCCATACAAAGTCACCTAAATCCATCTATTTTTCTACTTTCTATGGATGCCCAAATCTTGTTTTGAAAGCTGTTAGGTAAAAGCCAAGATTATGAAAAGCTTTCCCAGGAGCAAGTAAACTTTATTAGTTATGCTTACAAAGATGTGATAACTCTAACCATCATAAAGGCTACGAGCTTTCAGCACTGGCAAGCACAAAAAATGCAGGTGAGTAGGTATCAGTGGCTGTTAATGGATTGCTCAGCATAATGACAGAAATAAAATGTCTGATTAACAGTCTATTTTACCTATTTGATATGTGTCTAATGGCAGTCACCTTGACCACCTGGTTCTTGCTCATTTCCAGGATATTGATGCAAACACAGGCTTTGGACTGCGATTGCAATAATCAAAAACCTAAAGGCTCACCAAGTGGTTGAGAGCAAAGGGGCTGAAGAAGCTGTCAGACATTCCCACGTGTTGTCTGTGCTGTAATTGTTTCCAGTGGTCAGCAAAACCTGAAACAGAACCATAAGGTTTTAAAGATTAGGCTTAATGTCTCAGGCATAGTCTCATACATGATATGGCCCTTTCCTGGAACTCTGCAGCACTGAAAGAGAGTGATGAAGCAGAAGAATGGGCACGATGCCATTGCATCAGATGAAAGGGACACTGGTGGATATTTGCCATGGGAATACTTGACTGGAAAGCACTTGATCTACTGTCTGCTAGCTCATGGGAATGGAACTAGTAAACTTGGGAAACCTCAAATAAATTCCCATTGTATATATAACATAATCCAAAACAGAATCTTCTCGGGAACAATTGCTAATGATACTGGAAGTCATCCTTGTTTAGTGGAAGAAGAGACAATTTTCTATTATACATTTCAGTACGGAGTTTCATACTGAAAATTTTTACCCAATACTTACAAGATGGGAAGTCTGTCATTAGTGAAATCTTTTCAAGCACCAGCTTACCAGGGGATTACAAAAAATATCTTTTAAATAGCCTGTTTCTGCCACCCTTGAAATGACATGAAGGACCTTTAAAATTACCTAGATGATAAATTACTGTTTCAGAAGAATTCTTGAATGAGCTCATCTTTGTACCCTATCCACCATAGTCATGGTTTCTGTTACAAACCAGATGAGCTGAACATTTACCTCAGATCTTTTTTCTAATTTATGAAACAAATGTGTAATAAAGACTAAGTTAGTTTAATATACAAGCTTTTTCACTGACATCCGAAACAATCCAATGATTTTGTCACTGTAGGTTCAGAGATGAAATTATTTTAAAATTCTTCCTTAGTCCAAAGTTCTCCTTAGCTGTAAAGTTTTTTTTAATCAATCATCTGCAGATACCTCACACTGAATAAGTCATGCATTTCTAAATAGCTTCCCTAGAGGGTTTTTATTCAGTGTTTAATAGAAACCATTAAGTCACTGGAATCAGAATACACAGCTAACATATTAAGAAGTCCAGAATAAAATAACTGAAGTCAATCTGTAAAGAATTTCTCTTTTACTTACTAGACCCCAAACAATGAATCAACATAGACTAGTGAATGATATATCAAATACAGCTCATTTATAAGATACATATAAATACTTAAATAATGTGGTGTTGCAGTTGGGGACATGGAATATAATGAAAATTTTACATATGTTCATTTAGAAATTAAATCAATTGGTGTAAGTTTAATAACTTTTCTGTTATAATAACAGTTTAATAACAATATAATAATAATTTTTTTTCTGCCTTGGACATTTGCTCATTTTAGATTTTCTTCTCTAACCCTTGAAAGCAAGTTTCTGTACTCACTGTCTAAAACCCAGTATCTCCATTCAGATTTTATCTCAAAACATCTTTTTTGCTCACTTCTTTTACTTTCACAAGACATAGCCAGAGAATAATGTGTCTCAGCTGCCACAGAGTGCATTCCACCAAAAGAATGCACCCAAATTTGACCCAGGGAACAAGATACATGCCACAGTATATAAAAACCTTAATACTGAGTTGCCAGAAGGGTATCTGGCAAGCTCCAAATTAAATGTCTTTTCAGACAACTCTAGCTACTCTGTTACTCCATAACCTTCCCATGGCCCATTACTTCTATGTACTTGGGAAAAAAAATCAGTTTTTTGGAAAGACAAGTCTTTTCACAATAAATCCAAGGTGCAGAGGAAACTCAGTTTTCCTATTTAAATTATGCTCAATTTTCATTCCCCTCTTTGTCTACATTCTTCTCCCTTTCCCTTTCTTTTTCTGTTCTTGTTTCCGAATGGATTAAAATTAAATTAAATCCTTTAGAAAAGAAGGGAGAAAAAAGACACACATACATGTCTTCTCAGCTGTTTTTTTAAACTCTCTCAGCCCTAATAAAAATACTCTATACCTCTGCATTGCAAAAAAACATTATTTTTGCTGTAGAAACACCACGTGCATGTTCTTAGACATGAGTCCTCTGTGCAAGATCTTCTCACACGTGGAAAAACAGCTGACATTTCATCACTTTCATGAAGGAATAAATAGAGGAATCATGGAAGAGAAATCCACTGCTGTTCTTGCCTGTTTTTATGGTCACAGTTGCTGCTTCTTCAGCATCAGGGTTGTGCATGTTGATATTAATCATGAAAGTCATTTTCTTATATAGTTTTTACTCCAGTGTCTGCTGTATCAAATGTTTAAATTATTTCAGTGTGCTCTGCAGCTGTCACAAAGTTCCTACAAAATGAGGAGAAAAACTCTTTTCCTAAAATTATCCTGGTTCAAGAATCACGGAATGGTTGAGGTTGGAAGGGAGCTTGGAGGCCATTCCAATCCCCCTGTTTGAGCAGGACAACTGGGGGCCACTTACCTCAAACCATGCACCTCCAGATGGCTTTGGAATTCCTCAAAGGATGGAGACTCTACAACCTCTGTCCAGCCTGTGCTAGTGCTTGGTAAAACCCACAGAAAAAATGTTTCCTGGTGTTCTGCCAGACCCTCCTGTGTTCAGTTTGTGTTCACTGCCTGTCCAGTCACTGGGCACCACTGAAAAGAGCCTGGCTCTGTCTTTACAGCCACCCTTCAGAGGTTTATTGATGATACATCAGTGATGATTTATTATTGATGATATCACTCAGTCTTTCCTCATATGAGAGGTGCTCCAGCCCCTTACCCATCTTTATGGTGCTTCACTGGTCTCTCTCCAGTATGTCCATTATCTGCAGGTAAGGATGGGTTCAAAGCAAAGCAGAGCCTGTGTTAAACACAATGGAACAAGGTAGAAAAACAGGCAGTGAAACAGAAGGCAAAAAAGCTGTGCAAATATAAAATATCAAAGATAATCTGTTACACCTTGGATTTTGTACATAAAGCCTTAGCACACAGGAATACAACTTGCCTGGGGCATGTTCTGTTTTGTTTCTGATGGGGAACAAAGAGGGAAAACCAGGCATTACAGAGAAGCAGGAGGTGGGAGAGAGCAGAGGTGTTTAGAGGAGCTGTGCATCTCTGGGTGCACATGTCCCTGTGTCTGTCTGGGGGTGCCTACAGACAGTGTCTGCTACTGCTGAGGCTCTGTAATCTGATGCAAACTGTTTCATATATTAAAAAGCTGTATTAGTAAGAAGATCTTTTCAGAAACAGACAGAAGTGGAATCTATGCCAAAAAATGACATTGCAAAGGGATTAACTGTTTAAGCGGTCAAATTAAACACGACAGAAATAGTTAGCTTCCCTTGGCCTGTAGCTCCTCTGCATGAGGCAGCTTGTCTCAAGTTGCCAATAGCTCATTGCTGCTAAGGCTAGGAGACAGTAATGTCAGGAACTGGGACATTTCCCAGTCTCTCACTGTCTGAACTTATGCCTCATACCCTTATCTGTGCTGGGGCAGGATCCCCCAATCTCCCTGTGCCTAAACCTGCACCATAGCAAAGTGCAGCTCCCATGCAGCTCTTTCTAGAGCACTGTCCCAGCACTTGGCATGGACGTGTTTATTCTGGCAAAACTGAACTTCTGCTGCGTAATATGGGTGAGATAAACTACCCTGGTGAATTCAGAGTTTTGTCATAACTAAGTCCACAGCAGGGACTTCTGCTGACACAACACGGGATAACACTCATCAACTGATATTGTAGTTTGCAGTGGAAGTCTGACCTAAACCCAGGACTGAGACTTAGAACAGGCTTAGTAGTAGTAGTAGTAGTAGTAGGATTAAAGCCCTGGCTTGATACTTGATTCAGGATATCAGGAATAGAAATGGGAGAAAGCACAGGAGCAAGCAGAGGTGCTCCAGCCAGATCCACGGCTATCCCAACACTATTGTGGTGTTTCCTGTACATGGTTTTACTCTTTCAAAGCTCAGCTATTTTTGGACAGTTCTCCACAAGATTAATAAAAGATTATTAGCAGGTGTCAGAGAGCATTAGCTGGTTGGGGTTTTTTTCTTCTTTTCAGGAGGAAAAATCTGCTTTATAAACACCTACTTAGTTGCTTCAGTCTCAAGTTCCATAGCAAAGTATGCAAGATGTGTTTTAGTCCTAGATTAGCAATATCAATTTATAGTATAAAACAAATGAAGCTGCTCTCAAAGTCAGCCCAGTCCTTCCAAAGACTATACCTGGCCCCTTCTCCTTCCCTGTTGTCCAACTACTACAATTTTCCCAACCTCTGCATTCATGCATCCTGCCACTTCACTGCTTGCTGCACCAGGGCATGGCCTCTCCCTGGGATTAACAAATGCCCACACTGCCATCATTTTTCTCCTTCCAACTGGGATAACACCTCCCCAGCAAACCTGACCCGAGCTGCACATCGCCTGGGCTGCTCCTGCCACAACCCAATGCCAGGAGTTTTGAACAAGTGTGTCTGTAGCTTATCAGAGGTATGTCCTGGCACAGCTCTTGGAGCACCATGAGTCAGATTATTCAGACTGAGTCACTTACAAACACAATGGCTTCATAACCACAGGAAAGAGTTCTCCTTTCCACCCCCATTCCACCTCTCGGTTGCAGTGATACAGAGCAGTGGTTTAGGATAGATATGGGCATTTCCCTGCTTGTCACATAAGGTATCCTAAATGGTTCACTGACCCTACTCTGCACCATATAGAAGCACTGTGCCAGAGAGATCAACTTTAGTCTGCCAGACTTTTTACTGCTAAAACCTCCTGCAGTTCCCAAGCAAAATGCCAGAGATTGTTAAAGGCCCTAACTAATGAAAATTGGCTTTGCAACCACCATAAATTGGAAAAGGGACAACGAATGAGCTGGCAACACTTGCTGCTGATACCAGGTTCTGAAAAATAAAAGCATTTGCAGAAGAATTGTATGACAATGAACACACATTCTCACACAGAGCTAAAGGGAGACACTGAGGTACTCACCAGCACTCCCAAGGAATGAGATCTGGGGCTGTAAAAGACCTATTTAGAAGAACACCAGCTCACAGCAAGCTAGTCCATAAGGAATTATTAGGAAAGAAAAAACTGAGAACTATCCTGTGCCTATATTTTAACACCATGTACAATCCTGGTGTCCTACATTGCAAAACTAATAGAACTAGAAAAGATGCATAAAAGGGTACCAAAAACTGGCCAGTCCTGTGCAGTGGCAGGGGCAGAAAGGTGAGCTGTGTATGGCATGACCCCCTTGCTATCAGTGGCATCAGAGGCACAGCGTAGCTCCTGCTGGACCCCTGATCAGCCTCTGCCTTTTGGGGTTTTTAACATGTAAGTCTTTCACGGAGTAAATCCGCATGGCCTTGAGACAAAATGTCAAGAATCTCTGAAAGAGCCAGTCAACACAGCTGGAAAAAATGTTCTGGGTAAGGAATTGCAGGCAGTAGGAGTGCTGAAGTGTAGTTACATTAAACTAGAGCTGATCTGAGCAGACTGACAAAAACATGCCTGCACAAGCAGTATCTTCAGTATCATTCACAAAGCTGCTAGTGTCAGTCAAGTTGACTTTAGCCAAAATAATCATGTATTTTTTCTACTTTTATCTAGATTTACAAAAATAGCAGCAGCTCTAATCTGCTACAGTGTCTATCTGGAAGTCAGCTGGACAAACAGGCGGGGATTCACACATGTAGTCCCTGGAGCTGCATCCAAAGACTGGTGAGCTACAGCAAACAGAGCAGCTGCAGAGCCTGTCATGATCCAGGGGCTGCCCAGGTGTCAGATGGCCAAAGTACTAATACAGCAAATTGCTGGAAAAATGCTAAGTACAATGCACCACTGATTCTGTGTTATTTGTGCCACATTTCTCATTCATGGTGTCATGTCTGACTATTGCTATAGCTTTGATCATAGAGGGACCTGGCAAAGGACCATTCTAACTACAGTTTGGATTGTTCTTTCTGAGAGCAGCCTCAGCATGGTTGTATCTCCCTGTGCAGGTTGCCTGCTTGCCACGTGTTACCCTTATATATAGACATATGTACATACCGATTAATAAGTTAATTTAACACAAGAATTTGATGGTGAGACAGAGCACCCCAAGAGGAAAGCTCTTTCCTGTTGAGATAAAGCAGTTACTCTGTTAGCTTAAGCCAGCAGAGACTTTTTTTACGTTACCCAGAATTGCTTAGACTGAGATTTTCTGAACATCTATGCATTTGAAAAAGACTAAACTATTTGAAAGGAGCTATTAGCATGCATGCTTTAACTTCACTTCTTTTTCATGTTAGCTCTTATGGAAAAATACCAGATTTTGATATGAACATCTGTTTCATGTTTTTCTAAATGTGAGCTTAGTATGAAAATTAACCCCTGAATTTTTGGTTTCAGCATCTTTCTAGCTCTGCAGAGTGCATTCAGCAGCCTTGTCTTTCTAGTACTGCTAGGAACTCAGCTCAGCCTATGGCTATGTTGTCTTCTGAAAATAATTTGGCCAACACTGGATGTGTTCAGATGTTTAATGACCTTATTTTTCAATTAGTCTCCATTAACACTTGCCAGTTGTTTTTGCTGAGGCACTCCAAGAGAAGTAACTCAGCTCTCAGTCTCGGGCAGCCTAATTTAACTTTTATCCCAGGAAAATGCAAGGAAATAACAACCATATTTTCTCTTTCCAGAAATGTGTCTTGGTTACCAATAGGCCCAGAAGGTGTTTAGCAATTGTGAAACCACTGTAGAGAGCACAAGTCTGAGCTTGATTTAGTGGGCAGTTTCTTCTCCCCACCCCAGAGGATGAAGGCACCATCATATTTTCATCTACCAAAACAAAGACAATTTTCTTTCCTGGAAATTTAGGGTACATTATCTAAAGGTAGTGACAACTGGCACATGTCCTCAAATGCAGGAGTTCCTTTCAGTGTGGGTGAGCACCCAAAAGCCAGAGGATTTTCTGAGTTACCCAAACTCCCACACCAACAAAACCAGACCTTTGGTACTTCCTGCTTCAGGCTGGCTCAGGAATAGCTCAAATGTGTTTTCTTTTTGACAGACCAGCAGCTCCCATTTAGGGTTAAAGGGGATATACAAGGGGGTAGAAGAGCACTAAATAAGAAGAAAATATTTTCTTCACATTAAACTCTTCAGAATGCTTGACCTTGACCTGGGTGAGTTTCAGATACAATTCATCTCTCACGGGTTCGGCTATCTGTGGTCATAACAAGGTTCTGCTTCAGCTTATGAAAACTGTGGGTATTTTATTCTGTTACCACAAGAAGAAACATTGTCACCAGAGTGAGACAGTTTTGCACACTTTTGCACTGAGAACCTAAAAATTCCAGTATTGACATCTTTCGAAGCTGCTAAGACACTTTTAATTTCCCCTTCAAACATATCGATGATGTACAGGGCTTGCTTTTAATACCTGTTCATGCATTTTTTTTAACATGCTACCATTGTATTTCTGAGGCCATCAGTGACATCCAGTGGCCAACTAGATTAAGCCTAGACATGTTTTATAGACATCTGCCTGCTGTTTTTCTTAGGAAAAAAATCAATATAAAAGTTAAACCTGCAGTTGACTACTTTAGCTTAATTCTTTCACAGGTGTGATGGGAATCTTCCTAGAGAAGACTCTCAGGACTGGATGCTCACTCTGTTCCCTCCCTTTGAGATGGTGAACCCCATGGGAGGCACAAGGACATGATTCCAGCTCTGTGTTCTGTGCCAGTATCAGTCAAAACTGAAGCTGCAGTCTCTCTGGATTTCAATTGGTGCACAACTATAGAGTTTTTGGTTTTTATGAAGGCAGACATGAATCTAAATATATATGTGTCCTGTCCTCTCCATTACAGTAACAAGATTTCATTTTTACCAGTTTATTTTAAATGAGCTACTCTAAAAGCAGTTGATAATAAAGGCAAGGGAAATCCAAATGTTTATTCAGCCAAAGTCATCCATCTGAATAAAAAATGGCTGTGAAGCACTACAGAAGTAAAAAATGTTAATCATGCTGTATCCAACAGAAATGTACAAATAAAATTAGATGTGATAGCAAATCTTCAATACTGAATTTTCAGCTTCCTTGCAGTGCGTGACTGTGTCATTAACTCAGTTACACAGCCTTTATTGGGTTACAGAGGGGCGTTCTGGAGAAGCTGGTGAATGATGATCAGCCCCTTCAGTGGACACAGCACAGGGGGTTTGTATCTGGCCCTGGCCACCATTGTGGGTGGTGGAAGTGCATGTCCAGCCCCGGACACCCCCTCCTCCTGTCCCTCCCTGGGGGCTGGGGGCACTGAGCTCAGAGAGGTGGAGTTGCCTCATCCCCTGGTGAGTGTGTCACACGTGGTGAAAGCGGATGGGGTGATATTTGCTCTGCCTAGCCCATGCAAAGTACAAAACTATTATCTTTTCATTGGTAAAAGATCTCTTTAAATAGAGAAGAGTATGAAAAGAATAGAAGTTGAGGACCAAAACTTTTGGTTTGCAGCTCCTGGAGCACAGGGAAGTCAGTTGCTGGTTTAGCAAAGTACAGACAATAGTGCCATGTTTGCTCCCATCGTGTTCCAGCACCAGTAGTAGTCATTGTGCTACTCACACATCTGTTTTGTGGTGCCTCCCATCTTTTAGTAGACAGGCAATTTTCCTGTGACCTGCTTCAATAAACTATTATGTCTACACTTTGCAAAAAAATTAAAGAGCTAAATGCAGTGCTCTGGAAAAGGACATTCATGCCAGCTATTACCATTGTCATATTTGTGATTTATTTTCCCCCCATTATCCTTTTTCCACAGCTGGCACAAACTAAAGAAATGAGGCTGCTTATGAAAAATAGTTGCAGTCATCAGAAACAAGGAGAAAAAATAATAAATTCCAGAACTCTAGTTTAGAATAAAGTGGCTCAATTCTGGGAAACATAGTATAAGTATGAAGTAGCAGCGAACAAAAACTAAATGTCTGTTGCTCATTAGTCCACCAGATAATGAATTAACAATACTTCATGGATTAGGGCATGCAAGGATGGACTCTGTGCTCATCTGTACAATTGACAAGGGGGAAGAGCATCAGTGAAGCTAAAATTTACTCCCTGTTTATGTTGACACTGTCAGAGAAGGAACCACCTTTTCATTTACAGCACTTTAAATTACTTTAAATACATAAATAATATGCATTTAATTGGTCAAGAAAAGCCAAACCCAAACCCATGGTTTCAAAAGTTTACACATTTAAAATGCACTAAATAGACTTTAATTTCAAAGATAACAGATGCTTACTAAGCTTCCTTGATTCTTGCCAAGGACAGGCTGACTTACAGGACAGGCACTCAGAGTAAATATTCAACTTCTCCTTGTAGGCGGAAATTTTTCATCATCTCGACAATCATAGGTACACTTCTGCCTCCACTCTTTCCCTGGCTGTCAGTGAGCAATAGTGAGGGATTGCAACTTAAATGCTACACTTAAATACTTGCAGAGAATTTATATATATATTTAAATATATATATTATATACTATATATTATATAGTGCCCAAATATACTTTTTTTCATGCCAAGCACTGGTTGAGAAACAGCACTTTAATGAGTCTGTTGAAGGTGTCATTACAGATATCAGTGTTCAATTCCAGGGTGTGAGTGCCTTCATTTCTTTCAGTGGGAGACCCACAGCTTCCTCCAATCTCACAGCAAAGACAAAGGGCAAAGCTTGAGAAGCTGCTGCAAATGAAATACAGAAAAATGTTGCAGATCATTTCTGTAGTAATTCCCTCAGAAAGCCAGTAATGCATTTAGAAACTTGCAATTATACATGCAAGGCATCGCTACTGGCGAGTAGCACCGCAATGAAAGGCTGTACAGTTGGTATTGCGGTCGCTGACAGCTTGCTCTGTTCTGCTATATGGTTTCCTTTTTATGTATCATGTAAAGATACTTTGATGGTGTTTCACCACTGTAATACACAAACAGCATTTTCTATGAAGCAGAAAATTAAAATCAAAGGTGGATACCCAAAGGCATTGAGAAAGTATGTTAGTGTCTTTATTTATGCAGTTATTTAAAGAATCTCTCATAAGAAAACTGGCATAGCTAAGTCAAGAGTACTCGTTTGGATAGTTGAGCTCAAGGCCTTCCACTCACTATCAGCTACATCTTCAGCTCTTTGCAAGAAGCTTTTGCTCTATGTTTGCTTTGAACAGTGCTGATAACCCACATTTAAAAATGCCACTTCTTCAGTCAGTGTGGAGCATTTGCTAATTTCTTCAGGGAAAATAATCATACCTGCATTTTGGAAATCTAACTTTCAAAAGGCTCCTTTGCACTTCTAATGATGGGTTTCAGGTCTGCTAAGCTCCTTCTCCTTGTTGAACCCATTTTCATTAACATTTCCTGGCTCCACAGAGAGCTGATCACAGCCCTGCCATCACTGTGTTTCCATCTAAGGTTTGAATCAGTTTTGGTCTAGATTAGAGCAATTATGGAATTAATTATTGGCTGTACAGCTGTTCTCCCATAGCCTGCCAAAAGGCAGCCTAGCATACAGTCTTCCCAGCATAAAAAGCTGGTGACAAAGCAAATCTGGTGTGCTTAGTCTGATACAGACACAGCAACTCCCATCACAGAGCCAAACCAGAGTTACAGAAAATGCTTGCCAGGAATGCTGCCATGCCCCCGGCATGCCTGACGCTCTGCAGGACCCCACTTTGGGCAGGAGTTGTGAACACACCTCTGGGATCTGTAACATGTAATAGCTGAGGATCAGAGATGCAGAGAAGTCTGTACATAAAAAGCTTTTGTCCCCTGTTTAGGCCACCAAATCCTCTATCCAGTTATCCCAACACTGAACCTGCTTCATCAGTTGTAGAATTATTTCTCAAGTGTGTTGTTTGTACTTGTGATCCCGTGCATTTCAATATGCCAATATAAACTCCTCTTTGGTCCACTGCCCTTATTGACATGGACACATTTTCTCTAAGGACTACAGGTAAAATTAGCAATATTTCAGCCTAACTGATGGCACTTTCCCCTTTCCATCTGCTTCCCTACATCCTGCCCAACCACCAGCCCACACCATCTCTCATGTGCTTCAGCAGAGGGTCGATTATATAACAAATATCTTTCAAATATAAAATATATATAAAATATCTTTTAAAAGCCTGAACAATAATGAGTGTCCTTGGAAATTCTTGCTCCAGCATGGTCCAGCATGATTTAATTTTACTTGCAAGATTTGCTGCTGGGCAGCTGCTGCTCTCAAAACCACGTCTTGCCTGCTTCCCTGCTTGGCACAGGTACTATGAACTAACCAAGTGAATTTAAATGTTGGTTTAATCTTTGAGGATTTAGTTGATTTCCAGCTATGTCACCTCTGCTTACAAACTGATGAGCCATTGCTGTGCTTCAGGTTGCATGGAAACTGAAGTGAGGTGCCAGGAGAAGAAGTGAGGGCGGTCTGGGACGAGTGTGTGCTGTCTTGGGGCGGGCAGTGAGGCTGCACCATCCTCTAAGCTGGCTGCCAAGCTGGCACCAATGAGGTTTTCCCCCAGCCCCACAAGCTGCCCATAGCCAGGGAGGGACACAGCTGCCCCTGCCCCAGAGCTGGTGCTCCTGGGGTGCCAGGGCTACTGTGGGCACAGGCTGCCTGGCCCTGCCCCAGGACAGGAGCACACAGGAGCTCACAGCTCCTCTGCAGGTGTGAGATGTGGGCACAGACCTCACGTGTGGCTCTTGATTGCACTTCCCTGGTTCCTTTGCTTTAATCAAAACAGCAAACATGCACCTCTTCCTGCTAAAACCTGGTAGAAGTGGCAAGCAACTTTGATGCTCTAAGAAAAATTCAAGAGCCTGTGGGACAAAACACAGCTGCCATGCAGAAGCAAACTGGGCTGAATTTAAAGCTGCATCTTGAACAAAAGTCATCTGCAATGGCTACAGTTCAGCAGAGCTCTCCCTACAGCTCTCACCAAAGACATCATCTCAACCCATAATCCCCAAGGCAGCTCAGTTTAAAAGCATCCAATGTGCTGCATGCTATTGTCGCCACTGGAGACTTGGAGAACTTGAGGCCTACGAGGATGAGTCAGAATTTCAAAGATAGCATTAATTCTCCATTGTTGTGCTTGCAATTTGCAATTCATTGGATTACATAAATCACCCATTAACAACCCGAAACATTCCCACATTGCTTCAGAAGCCAACCACACCAAGGCTTCTGACATTTGAATAGTGAATCACTTGTGTGCTATTCAAAAAGCAAAACAATATTTTGAAGAAATGGCAAGTAATTTTGGGCAAATAGACTGGATAATTTTTAAAAATCAGTAAGCCAAAAAAAGAACTTGTTGTAGTTAATACTTTCAGCCTGAACATCTTCAAAATCAAATCCCATAGCCAGGTGTTTGCACTCTGACTATCCTCCTCTCAACAGCTTTACTCAACAGGTAGCACAATGGTTGGGATTTTTTTTATTTTTATTATTTTGAGGATTGTTTTCATCTGGAAGAATTATATTAGGTATAAAAGCAGTAATAAGATCTTTTTGGAATCATATATTTATTTTCTAATGAGGTATGTTTCTACTGTTATCATGCTCCTCTGTAGGTGAAATCTGAATTGGCCCTGTAATATCTGTGAAACTGCTTCCATGTGGAACCCTCACTTTGCTTTCAGCTTTCAGTGACTTTGAGTAAGTTGCCCAGTGGCTCCCTGCCAATCTGAAAGTCTCTGTAAATGCAAAACAATTCTCTGAGGATCATTTTGGAAGCACAAGTGCTTTTGGTTTCAGTAATAGACAAGGCAGAATCTAATTAACATTTTTGGATATTTGTTTATACAGCATAAATGGGTATAACACTGTGTATGATGCTGTTGGTGTTTTATTCCCAAAATGCATCTTAGAAATTCAGAGCTTTCCCCCTCCTACAATGAAGCCTGCATGTTGCAGAAGCAGAGAGAAAGAAATGAGATTTTTGGAACCAGATGATCTTTCCAGTCCCTTCCAACCCAAACCATTCTATGATTATCAATAACTCAGCTACCAAATTTCACTCCTCTGGTACATATAAATGTGAAGTGATCTGAATGGCTTCAGCTGAGTCACTCCCAGCCATATCTGACACTGGAATTTTGCTTCTCAGTGATGTTCATCAGCTGCTTTTCTACCAGTGCTCTTCATTCCAGGCACAGAGACAGGACCTCACACCTCCACCCAGGGCATGGGACCTGCAATCTGAGCACAGCTGCTGCTGTCCAGGAAAACACAACAAGCTTTTGAAGAGGTGTGTGCTCAGGACTGGATGTGCAGCCCAGCACTCCTGGCCCAAGCAGCCAAGGTCACAGGCGAGGTCTGTAGGTGGTAACACCTCCTTTCAGTGGGTGTTTGTGGTGGAGGACTGGACAACCAGGCAATTAACCCTGGGGTTTGCTATTGTTGGTTAGCTGAGTGGTTGGGGTTTTTTTTTACGTCTCTGAAGAATGTTAAAAATTTGCAAAGCAGAACTGGGCAAAGAGTTTGCTGGAAAAAGAAGAAAATTATGGGAATGACCAGATGTTAGGACTGAATTTTCATCTACCCCAAAACAAGCAAGAATTAAGTTGGATAGAATTCCTTCTTTGGGGCCAGACAAGTTTCATTCCAACTGAAGTACTTAGGGTTTATTTTCTATTTTGAGTGGAATTACTTCTGGCTAGATTTTGTCAACCTGATTTTTTTTATTTTTCTAAAACAAACTACCTGAAAACTCCATCCACCTCAGCTGTAGAGGTCACTTTTACACAGAACAGCTCATTGCAGAGCAGTGGAAGTTCATCTATCATTTCTCCCCACCAACATAAGAGAAATGGTGGATTCCACCATGCCTGGGATGTGTGAGTCTGAGGAGGTGTGAGCACAGACTCTTGTAGGGTGATCAGCAGGGCTGGGCATCCGCTCCTGCCCCCTCACTTGTTTTTTCAGTCATAAAATACTGCACCATTTTCACTGATCTCAGATAGAATAATCTCTCTCTAATCCACAGAGATTCTGGGACTGAAAAGCAAAGGTAGGGATTTTTTCCCTAACAACCACTCACAACCAGTCCGTTCTCATTAGCATGCTTAATTAATCACACTCTCTCTTCTGAGGTTTACTAATTTAGTAAACTCATGAGATTGCATCATTAGCTTGAGTAAAGGGACACCTGACCCAATATTTTTTTCCTAAAAAATTACTGTGAGCATGTATGTACAGAAAATAGGCAAACACAAAAAATACACTGAATACACAACATTTTCTTCTTCACCAGATAATACACTGCCCTAGTTGTCATTGTTGTACAAAAATATACAAAATCAGCAGACATGCAGAAAGAGTTCATTCTCCTGCAATAAAGTTGCTTCCTACTAAACCTATTACTAAAGAAAGGAATCAATCCTGAGTGATGATGGCAGGAGACACAAGAGTGAGTTGTACTCAAAGCCCACCAGGGAGAATGATCACCTCAGCGGTGATTCTTTGTGCTTTGCACTCCAGAATGCCTCCACAGGCACTGATTACAATAAACCAAATATTGGTTGTGCTTGCCACACCACGTCAGATAGCAGGTGCATCTTAAAAGACAAGTAATTATAGCCCTCCAAGATTATTAGATTAGCAAAAATACAGCTGCAAAACAACATAGAAGCAAATTTAATTACCGTGCTAATTTTCTCTTGGTATGAGAAATGCTGACTATACTCTGTGGTTGTTTACTTTATACAAGTCTTGCCACTACTACTGTTTAAGTTAGTAAAGCATTTAAAAACATGGAACTGCATTTCAGATGTGAAGTTTTATGCTGGAACAGCCTGTGTGTATTATGCAGTCCTAGGATCTTAAAAAACTAACTTTCATCCTCTTTAGGGCAAATAAAAGCTGGAGGTGTTAAGCACTAGGTAGAATACAAATATATTTGTTCAAAATGTGTCCCCTCTTCTGTTAAGAACTTCTGAAGTTTTTAATAATTGATACAAAATGAAATAGTTTTGTGAAAAATTTCTCCTTTGCCAATTAGCATTTTAGCATTGCTTATAAAAGAGTCTTTCTAATGAAAGGATAGAAGGAATCAGCAGGATAATCACTAAGAAAATGCTCAGACTGGGCCCAGACCCCTGAATTTACTGACACTTCTACTAAGGAAAAGTGCAACTTGCCACTGAGACCTGCAGGATTTCAGTCATTTACTCTTTAACATCAAAACTCCACAGTTCCTCATATCTTCAGTGTCATGGGATCAAAGTTTAAAAAGAAAAAAAATCAAGAAAAGAGCATCTATGCTTACTTTGCTGCCCCATAGATGTAGACAAAACTGCTGATGGGAGACTGGAAAACACCATTCCTCAGGTACCAAAGGAGACATTGGATCAGGTCCCCTAAAAGACACCTCCTTTGAAACATCAGAAATATCTACCATTCTTTTAGAAGAACATACATTTTTTTAGGCTTTTTTTTTTCCTGTTCTGTTTTAGAGATTAATATTAGTACGTCTTGTTCAGTTTCTATTTGCTTTAGATAGCTACAACTACCTTTAATTTTCATTTGAGAATATCTGCTGCAGCTGGGACTGGTATTCAGATGCAATGTACTGTGCAACATAAGCCTTCTCGAAACAATCTGCCCTCAGATGTTCATGAACAAGTCCCATTGAACCTGGCACATAACTTCACCTTATAAATTGGTTTTATCAGCAGAATAATGTTTCTCTATAAACTGTTCTGGCTTTCTAGAGCAAATGTAAAGTGCTATTTCTGAACAGTAATGCTATTTCCTCCACGAAAGAAGAATATGCTTCAATTTTTGGCAAGAAACTCCCTCTCTACCCTGGGATACATTGCATGAGTAAAAGGAAAAAGCCATTATGAACTGAATACTCAAAAAAAGAAAGAAAGAAAGAAAGAAAGAAAGAAAGAAAGAAAGAAAGAAAGAAAGAAAGAAAGCTCTCCTCCTGCTTGCAAACAGAAGATTGGTTCATTTGAGCATGCTGAGCAAAACTTGCCACAAAGTCCTTTGTGCCATCAGCATGAAAGGAATCCTTTGCCCAGGCGGGAG
>NW_008237878.1:4081648-4091858 GCF_000691975.1 Corvus brachyrhynchos
GCACCCGAAATTCAGATCAGAATGGGTAAGTTCATGGGAAGTTGGGATTTTAAAGGGATTGTTCTGATGATGCCAAAAGAGCAGCAGGAACAGCCAACTCTACAGGTCCATCCAAATCTCAGTTTTCTCTCTCAGTAAAGGTACACGGAGGGAACAGAGCGGGAGGGGCTGGTTTTGCTGCCCTTCAGGAGCTGTTATTTCAGAGTGAACCACAAAGGTGCCAGCAGGTACATCAGGCACCCCAGCTGAGACCCCCAACTGCAGCACCTCCCTCCCCTTCGCACCAGCAAACCCTGCGAGGCTGGCGCTGGCGCTGGCGGCAGCTGAAGGCTGCGGTCTTTCACAGCACAATCCATGCATCAATCTTCCTTACAGCGGGGTCTTATCTTGGCTCCCAGAGCCGCAGTCAACTCCAGCACTGAGAAGGGTGCCGGCAATTGTGCCGCCACCTCGGGAGCGCTCCCGGCCGCCCGGCCCGGTCAAAAGACCTTTGAATTAACCTTTTCACTGGAAAAGAGATTGTGGCCCTATAGAAAAGTATGAATTCAGAGCAAAGCCTTTCTGCAGGATTAGTCCATTAGAAGCAAAAGAGAAAGGTTTTTTTGTTGTTCTGCAAAATATAAGTGATTACGGGATTTAAAGGGGAGGAAAAAATGGTCTTTTTATAGTGGGGAATATCAGTGGTGGAACAATGAATGCTCTTATCCTCTGCCTAAGTCCTTGCACTGCCCTTATCTCCACCCCATCAGCCTGGCTGCCAGGAGAGTGAGCTAAGAGAGATAGAGTAACCACTGTCCTGTGTGGTCCTTCCCTCCTTCCTGCCTCCAGAGAAAAAGGTGTGGGAGAGATGGGGATCTGCTTTGCCGTAGCTTTTTTAGAGAAGGGGGAGGGCTGTGCTCCCATTTTATATCAGAGGAAAAAAAGTCACCTGATTCCCAGAGTTTCTTCTTGTTTTCTTTTTGACATTTTTTGGTGGTGTTTTTCTTCTCCCATCCCCTTTTTTTCCAAGTTTTCCCAAGTCAGTTATTTGCCCCATTAATAACCAAAGCACCACCAGCTGTTCATCTCACCTTTGGGAGAACAGTAAAAGACTTATTTTGTGGATTTATCATCACCTTAAAAACAAAGGATTATTATGTATTGTGTTTTTAAGAGATTCATACACATGAGATTAGGTACAAAGGATTTTTTTTTTTAATCAGTTAATTGGGGAGTATTTTCAATCTGGTGAAAAATTTGAACAATCTTAAAAGAGCAAGAATTTTTTTCTTCCCAAGGGCTGGAGAACCACACTTAATAAATAGGAAAACTCCACAGTATCTGGTAGAAAGAGAAAAGTGAACACCTCTCTTTTAATTCATCATACAACCTTAAAAAAAGGTGGGGTTCCTATAGGCCCCATAGTAACTAAAGGTAAAAGGATTCCAAACTTCAGACCTTTCAGTCCTTACATCAAAACTCTTCAGTCCAGACCTTATGATCAGACTTTAAAATAGATTCTGATTTTTGTTTAGACGCCATCTGGCCAAAGAAAAATAGCCAACTGTTTCAGCTCTTTTTCATTTTTTTTTCCTTTTTTCACCTCATCCCAAAAATATATTTTGCGAGCAGCATTCCACTTTTCATCCCTAAGTGTCAAATATGATATAGGACTTTTAAATATCCAGTGCATGTTCTTTACACATAACAAAGTTTGTGTAATCACATGCTCGCAGCAGTAAAATTCCATATTCCTTCTCTTTACAGATGGTGCAGTAATTATCATTTAGCTCTCAGAATATAACTCAGGGTGTGGAAAAGACACACAAAGTTTACATGCATGCTAACCCACCCTTTTACAGAATTTCAAATGTAACCAGTTTTTTGGTTGTATGGTCACATTAAAATTCCCCTTTTGCAACACTTTATACAAAAAACAAACACCTGGATTCAGAGTTTCCTAAAGGAGTCATCTGAAAATAGGTACTTTCTGCCAAAATGTCACAAAGATTTATGTGCTTACATTCATGGATTAAATTGAGGACAGGTGGGAGAACATTCATGTATGAGAAGGAATGATAGCAAATTTATGTGTAAAATAAGGGGGGGGAGGAGGGTCGTTATTATGATTTCTGGTGGTTTAGATAAAACAGACATAGGTTTTGTAAAAGGGAAGGTACCATGCCTGGAAAGCCATCCTTCAGCAGTGAAATAATTACCTATGGGATTGTGTTTCCTTAAAGTGAAGAGTGAGGCATTCTGGAATTCCAAACACTCTGTCTCAGCCACCAGCATGGCACTGAATGGTGCTGGGATGCTGCACGGGGCAAGGGAACAGATGTCTGTGGGGCGGATTCATGGTGCACCCACACGGGGCAAGCAGGCACTGAAACACGCAGCTGCTTCCCTTCCCTGGCCAGGGGAATTGTGCCTCTCCCAAAGACACCCCCTCCCACCTTAGAGGAGAACTGAAGGGTCACTGCTCTTCCCTAGAACCCCTCAGACGTGGTGGGCTCTGAGGATTCTGCAGAAAGCCCCAGAACAGGGGAGCACCAGTGCAACACCTGACACCAGGGCAGAGGAGACTCATACCAAGTAAGCTGCAGTGAAAGCCACAAGATCACCAGGCTGTTTGTGGAAATTTGGTTTTAAAGCTGATTCTTATTTCAGACACTTTTCTAATCCCTAAGTAGTCTTGAAGCAGGACCACATCATCCCTGGCGTGCTAGGAAGGGATGCTGGATTCTGATCAATTTCTTATCTGGACTTTAGAGGAGGTGGCGGGGGTGGCATCCATTAAAAGTCTGTATTGGGTCTGGCTACCAAAGCTGGGCCATGCAAACCCAAAACAAAGTCCTGCTGTGTTCAGGTCCTATATTAGACACTTTCAAACTAAATTTTACACTGAAGAAAACTGTAACATATCTCAATAATCAGCCAAGCCAGCTGTAGTTCAAGCCTCTCTAAAACACCATCCCAACTATTATTAGGATCCATAGCTAAGATACATTGTAAATCAAGCTATTCAGTGCTCACTAAATTCCTTTTAGAATAAAATTAACTTGATTCCAATCCATGCACCCAAAGCTGGCTGTGTATTCATTATCATTCCTTTAAAACAGTGATGTAATGAAGATCAACATATTCCCACCTTTTAAATCATAGAGGATGATTACATTAAAGCAAATGAAAACTGAAGCATATTGACAAGATTGGGGGGGGGGTTTCCCCCTCTGCAGGAAATGATTGTAGAGGTAGGCAGTCTAGTGTTTCACAGAAGTACTGTGTTTTATGTAAATAAATACATAGCTAGGAACGGTCACAGAGGTTAAGGGGCATCTGTAAAGAGAAAACTATGATTCCTAGACTCTGCTAAATTTATTTAGTAGAGGGACTAAAGAACGTTTCAGACTGGGCTGTA
Source organism: Corvus brachyrhynchos (assembly GCF_000691975.1). Taxonomy (NCBI): domain Eukaryota; kingdom Metazoa; phylum Chordata; class Aves; order Passeriformes; family Corvidae; genus Corvus; species Corvus brachyrhynchos. The sequence continues at coordinate 4,085,049 of NW_008237878.1, forward strand.
AGGTGCTAATAGCACAACCAGATAAATGTTAGCTTCCCAAGTCTGGATGCCAGAAGAAACTGTAAATGGCTAAGAGCTGACACAAAATTCTTCTATCCAAGAATAACATGTTATTCTGCACAAAAAAAAAAAAAAATAGGGTATAGAGTATTATATCTCAGTATAACATTGGTGTATTATTCTTTCTCAATCTCTGGCCTTCAGGAGGGTGCAGTGTTATTGTTCTATATTAATCCTCCCATGCATAAATTTAGCTTTAAAATTGTTAAGTGGAAGCCATCAACCTATGCTTCAAAATTTAATATTTATTTTTATTCACTGTTGCCTACAATTACTTCTTAGAAATTTAAAGCTGAATTAGATTTCCTCTCTGAATTTATTTTTCCTGTATCACACATGCATAAAGATTTATCAACACGGAGCACTTGCTTGTTGAACCACCAGAATTGCTTTTCTGTCCAGAACTGAATTAAATTATTTATACAGAGACAGTGACCTTTGCATTAGGCCTTAATTACAGCAACACTTCTGCAAGCAAAACAGGTTGAATTTAGCAAGCTTATGACTGATAATCACTAATAACAGCCTGTTCACTATTAGTTTAACAGCACGCTTCAGGAGACACTCCAGACACAGGGGCATTTCTGACTCTTCAGCTACCCTGTAACTACAGAGTTTGATGCTTGACCATAATAAGGGTAACACTGACTCATCTGGATCTGTCTCTGAAATTTGAAAGAAAGGTTATTTTAAAAACTGTGTCTAGTCATTCATCCTGTGAGGTACAACTGAAGCTTCTAGAAATTCATTATTCGGCAGATAACATGGAGTTTCCTGGCTACAGTTCACTGGTTTAGCAGAGCCTCTGGATGTACCTTAGACTAACATGTTATAGCCATGTTGTTTGCAAATCCTTTGAAAAGTGGCTGATTCAATGTATGCTCTTTTCCCAGCAGGACATTAAATTTTGGTACCTATTTACATGGTTGGATCGAATTCTGTCCCCATTTTCACCTGTACCACCACACTGAAACCAGTGGAAATAGGCAAGTGGAAAAGAAAGCAAATGTAAAGTGAGGTCACTGCTCCCTTTTATTCAAAGATAAGAAGTGTTCACATAGCAGCAGCCTTGGGAAACAATCCATTTTAGACCAAATTAGTCCCAGTGGTAATGTTGATTTTTAGCAACTGTGTTACACCAGGGATACATTTAATTCCACTGTTCTTTGTTGTTCTCATTAAGAAGTCACATTATGTCACTCAGTCTGCATGCAAAAGTATCATTACTGTTATTTAATTACTTTGTTTTTGTAAGAAAAACTACCCGATTGGGTTGAGTATAACCAGCAATGTGGCCAAATTAAAGCTGTGCACTCCAACCCAAATATTTTTTGCTTTGTTTCTGCACATGTAATTGCATGTAATTTTTAGTTGCATACAGAATTCTTATGATAAAACTCCATTAATCACAAATTCATCAATGCAGCAAAAATACATCCCAAGAAACGGAGTATAATGTTACAAACATAAGACATGTTTTAGGATGGAAAGAGGCCAGGATTCCCATCCTCATCTATCCCCTAATGTTACATAAATGACTAAGTCATCATATCCGTGGTTTTCACATGGAAATATAAACACCACTGAAATTCCATACACTATAAATGGCTATGACTCTTGAGCTTAAAATTACCAAGAGAACCATAAGAACAGCGTGCACAACATCCTCTGAAGGATGAGAGCAGCCAGGGCAGTGCTGGCAGTGGGTGCTGTTCCTATGGGGCACTAGTTGCCATCCAGGCTCCCACTCCTGGCTGTGCTGTCACCTTCCCTGCGCCCTCACAACACAGGTCGCTTCAGATCTTAGGCCATTCAGTGCTCCCCAGCTCCTGAAGTGGTTTTTGTTATGCTTCTGTCACTCAGATTAGCCCTGAAGGCCTGGCATGCATGCTATGGCTCCTGAGAGAATAGGGGCTCAAAGTTTATTTAGCTCCTGAAAGCCTGTTCTAGCACTAATTAAAAGTAACCTTTCATGTAGGGTACCGTGGGCCCAGCTTCTGCACAACCAAGGAGTTGAAGTCAGGGAACTTGCTGCAAATGAGCAGCAAGGTGAGAAAAATTTCTATCTCTCTGTGCTTTTGCAATTAAACCAAAGGCAGACTATATTCTAATCTAATTACAGTCCTTAAATCAGCAGTGTGTTACCAGCTCAGGGTCTTTTCATCTTCAGAGCCTCAAGAAGACAATTCATAAACAAACAGTGGCTGTGAAATCCAGTCAGGCAAGAGATGCCTCTGATTTCAGAGCAGAAATCCATGCTATGTTGATGGCACTACTGGCTCAAATATCATATTTACATTCTAGTTTTTAATGGCTTGCAGTTAGGAATCAGACAAGCTGTTCTGTAGGTGGTCTAAATTATATCCTGTGTGCACACTGCATGCTGAGAGGAGTTTGCTGATGTAACAAATGATAAAAGACTAAGCAATCACCCACTGTAAGTCCAAATCTTTACCCTGGCAAACCTTATGCTGATTTTTCGTAGGGGTTTTGCCTGAGTAATGGCTGTAGAATCTGGCCCATTTTGACCACACCAGTGATTAACAGTCCACTACCAGGACCCCTGTCCCTCTGGTTCATTTTAGGTGTTTAAAGCTGATTCACATTATTACAATAACAAAAAAATCTTACTGTCTTCTAGCCTTTTTTGACCTCAAATTTCTCTGTGATGAAGATATTTTCTCCATTTAATGTTAATACATTTTTTTAGACATATCTGTTTACCTAAACACACACATGTATGACTTGTGGGATTTTCAGGAATACGTGAGTGCATGTCTCTCACTAAAATCAAAGAGAATTAACAGCTACATGTCTTTAATGAGTGATACCAAACTGATTGATGAAAAAAAAGTCATATTAGAAAGCTTTAACAAAGCAGGATATTTATTCTGCCACCCATATGCCAAACCACTACTCAGTGCACCTGACTTCTGCTAAGACCGTCAGTCTCCTTTCTCTTTAACTCACTTCACTTCATGCTCTTTAGAAAAGGGAGTCTCTAAGATATGACCTGGTCTTTCAATCTGTCCATAGCTCAGCATCAAAGATCTTAAACTTGATTGAGACTGGAAATTACAGAATCACAAAATATTCTGAGTTGGACAGGACCCACAAGAGTCATCTGGTCCAGCTACTTGAGCAAATGAACTGAGCTGACACCAGTGAACTGAATTAATTTAACTCCAATAAGTGGTGACATCTAGAAATTGTAGTGGAACCAGCAGAGAGCTGACACTTTGCATTTTTGGGATTTAATGTAGTTTTTGAAACAAAAAGACTTGCAAAGGCATTTTCTTGTTAGGGAGAATGAGTGAGTAGAACTCAAACAACAATTCTATGACAGGCCCCTAAATGATATCAAAAATTAGCAGCTTTGTTTTATAAAAGGCAGGAAAGATGCTTGGATGGCCTCTGATGTTCTGCTGCTTCCACTGCTCCAAGGCTTGAGCACATCTGAGCCCTTTCCCCTGCAGCTGCTGAGGGCAGGCTCAGCAAGACTGAAGCCCCAACCCCTTGTGCACATTCACGGCCCCATCTGGGGCAGCAACTCACAGTGCAGGCACAGTGGGCTCCATCCTGTGGGCCCCAGAGGAACACTGGCTGCTTTTCTGGGGGAAAAGGGATTTCTCTCCAGGACAACCCTGTGGCCTGGGCTCACAGTGATGGCAGCAGCCCAGGAGGTGTCTTGGAGCACACATCCCAGGAATTTGTACTCTGGAAATACACTGGCTAGTGGGAACAATTGGGAGATTTACCTCCAAATCCCAAGTAACATGAGACATCATGTAAGAATAAGATTAAAATGATTAATTTGAGGCAATTGCAGGAGAAACAGCTCTTCTTTATGTCACTTTTTCATAATCCTGAAATAACCCCTGGAAGTAGGCGAATTTGAGTTTCCTTCAACACCCGCTAATATGTTTGAGAAACAAGTTGTAACCCTTATTCCTCCTTCCTGTATCTTGTTGAACTTTGGTTTTTGGGGAGAGATTTCTGTCTCTGTTCTTGAATGGAGCTCTGCTTACGGCAATGAGTAAAGTCTCTACTCCCAGCACTCCCCCAGATTTAGGAACAGTTTAACGAATAAGATGCTTGCTTCCCCTCTTTATCCTGTTGCCTTCCTCCAGACCCAGTAAAAAGCAGGGAACAGAATACCAGGGCTACCTCTTCTTTCTCAATTAAACACTGCTATGCTTGTGAACAACCATGGAAGCACAGGAGGGAATGCTCCAGCAAGTCTAAACTCACTGTCAGGCCTGATGGTCAGGCAGAGGAGGGAGCTGGTGGGACTCCACGGGGTTGGGGCAAGGGGAGCAGGCAGCAACCCCTGTGCAGGTCTCATCTGTGGGAGCTGCTGCCCCAGTTCATGAACAGGCCATGGAGTGAGCTCTCACTCCTTCTTGTAGTAGTTATTAGCAGTATGAGTTAATATTTTCGTATACACGCAAAAAATTACTCTTTTTTTTCCTGTTCTGCTGGAAAAGCACTACTGAAAGCTCATTGGTAGTGTATTGATCTGAATGGTATTTTCCACCTGAGTGCAACTGCCTTGGAGAAGGTGGGACACCTGCACCATGTCAGGTGGGTGCTATCCCACAAGAGGGTCAGAGCCTGTGGAGAGAAGGAAGGGCTTCTTCACCAGAAGCAATGCTCTCATGTTCATGCCTTCAGCAGCAAAAATTTTAATTCTCCATGGCCACACTTCCCCCCTTTCCCCTCCCTGGAGGCTGCCCACAGGTCTGCCTAAGGGCTGCAGGATACTCCCTACTCCCAGTGCCCTGGATTGAACCATGAGCTGCTGAACTCTCAAATGTGCTTTTTGGTGGGTGCACGGTGATGTTTTGTCTGCTGCTCCTTTATCTTGAGTTCATTTGTATTGGTGTTTCCCACAGATGGTTACAATAAGACTGAAAATGGTTTCTCTGCTTTATAAAAAAAAAAAAAGGCAACAAACTCCCAAACTCTCTCCTTTCCATTTTCTTAAATGAAACTTAAATGTCTTAGTTAGGAAATAAAGTCTGGATATTAACTTAAACTATATCGTGAAGTCATTTTAGTTTGGGTCACCTGGATTTTTAAGCAGTCAAATCTCTTCACGCTGGAAATGTTCTCTCTCTACTACCCAGGAAAGAAGAAACTGTTCTGCAGTGGTTTAGGTGGTAAAGGCTATACATAATAAATAACATGGTTGTATTTTCGACACTATCCTTGGTCATGGCATTAAACATTCCTATGCATAAAGGTAGGCTTTGTGATCTGCATATATATTGTTCTGCATATTTGTTCCTCATTTGTAGGGGTTTTTTTCTCATCTAGCTTGCTAGATTGTGATGGAATAACTTCAGGAAGTGTACAGCCAGATTCCCTCCTGCTTGCAGACTCTGCTCTGCACAGCAGGACATGCCCTCCAAACTAATATAAGAAAAATAAGAACAAGTTTTCACTGTGAGGGGTTCCTCTTCTAATTCATTCAGACTTTCTGGGAGAAGGGATGAAAATGGCTTTTGAAATATAAAAGGCTGCTCTAGCTGACTCTTCACTAGGGTTTGTCACATCCCATTAGCATCGAGGTAGAAATATCAGAGTCATAACCTGTTGGCAATCACTCGCCTTTCCCACTATCATGTGAATGCCCATCCATGGTAACATTCAACCTGTTGCTCAAACAGCTCCAAAGACAGATTGTGTAACAGGAGAGGTTTAATGCATGTAGGCTTTCCTGGGACGAGTAAGACTAAAAGAATAACCTGCTTTATCCTGTAGAGACTGGTGCCTCTGTCAGTGTACACTAGACAAAAAAACATCTCCAGCACAGGGGCTTTCACCACTTCTAAAGATTTTACGTTTTAGATACTCTTTTATCTCCATTAAATCCCCTGTTATGCCTATATTTCATGTCCATGGTGTTTGTTGAGGTTTAGATCTAAAATATAGTCCCCTTGCTTAATAACACTGTATTTTTTGCATTTGTGTTCAATTAGGTCCATTTTATCACATAAACCTATATGTTAAGTCATTGTAAAGGATTACTATTATATATTCTAATAAATAATTGTTTGCTTTAAGGAAAAGGTGAGTAGCAATTTTCTTCCAAAGCATTTTCATCAAATACTGTCAGCTTAAGGCTGATACCTTTTAATTACATGGTACTTTTTTCTGGAGATTTATCCTTAAATCTCTCAATAACCCCAGCTACTCCCTTTAGAGTACAACTGCAAAGAAAAAGAAAGGCAAGGCAACAAGGCAAAGGAAAAGATTGAAATGATCCCTTTCCCTTTTCCTCAATTTAATATTGCTAAATGGGAACTGAATGTAGGAAATGACAGTCCACAAACAAGAAAACTCCCAGTAAAGGAGACTGGGTTACACATCTTCCTGTGAACAGGAAAATTTCAGCTGCAAGTCTGTGGCATGCAATTTCATCTTTCAGGAATTTTCTTCATACTCACAAATGAATACACATTATTGGGCTTTTGTCTGCAAATGATAAAACAAAGCCAGCACGAGTCCAGAACAGGAAACAGAGCCAGGCAGAATAGCCTTGAACACGGAATAAAATGTAGACGCGAGGTGGCCGAGCCGTTTGAAATATAATTGCAGTCACAGATATTCCAGGCTTGCTGGGCGGAATTGGGTAAATAAATAAAGAGTTGGGTGTGAACAGGCCGTTGATGTGGGCACTGGGCGAGGTGCCACCTCTCGCAGACCTGCGGAGGCTCCTTGCGCCTTTCGGCGAGCGAGCGCGGC
>NW_008237878.1:4092001-4095562 GCF_000691975.1 Corvus brachyrhynchos
GGGGGGCTCCTGGCCCCTTTCGGCGAGCGAGCGCGGCTGTCCCGGCCGGCAGAGCGCGGCGCGGGCTGCCAGCAATCATTCATCAGCCCCTCCAGAAAGGGCTGTCAGCCCCGGCTGCAGGCCCAGCGCCAGCCTGTCAAGTGGTGGGCTCACAGCCAGTCTGTCATGGTTTGAGGCTGGTAGCCAAGCAGTAACTTTGATGTTTAAGGGGTTAGCCAACTGGTATGTGAGGGTGGCCTATCAGCTCAGAAATAATATACCGCACTCAAAGGTCATGAGTTCTGAAACTAATCTGGCTGTTATAATATTTCTAATAAAAACTGAGGTAGACCTTTTATATTGTAAAAAGTGTTCAAATTATTTCAGTATTTGTTTTGATTAAAATTTCCATTACACGTGCTTTTCATTACGCAACTCAATTAGTATATAAAAGATTTTCTGTTTAAAATGTTCAAATGAGCATAATTGTTCAATTTGGAAAGATTACAATGCTTTTATTTAATTAACACTGCAATAAATACTTCATTTTGTAATGAACCCCATACTTTTGGGCCATTAACCATTCAATAAATTTACAGTATGGAAGGTTCTTTATGGGGAAGAAGATAAATAAAGCACTTTAAATGAATGTGCAACAGCTCTGATGCTAAGCAGCAAATTATAGCTTTTTGCTTGCCATCCAATAGAGACATACCTCGATTGCAAACATATGGGAACATAATAAACACTATATATTTCAATTACTATTTTGAACATGAGTTACACAACACTTTCAAATTTGCTATGTAGAAATGCATGTGTGGACATTTGTAGCATCTTCCCAGAAAAAGAAGTTGAAATAAACTTTCATCTTCCTTTCACCTTCCCCTTCTCCCACCTCATCCGCTGCTTCCTGGGTTCTGAAAATCTATTTGGGAATTTCCTGGTTTAGAGCTGATCATTTGTTTCTTCATGAGAGTAAAATGAATCAAAAAACATCCCAGCTATTCAATTGTTTGTTATTTGCAATATGAGGCAGAAAAGTCCCCTGGTCCTAGGGTGGCGTGGTGTGCTCAAACACAGCAGTGAAATCACAGAGAGAAGAGATGAGACAGAATAAAAGGACCAGAGTGTGAACCCCAGCCCTCCAGCTGGATCATGTCCATCCACCCCTCCATTCTGAGGCCTACAAATCAGAAAGAGGCTCAAGAGGTCAAAGTGGCTGTGTCAGGTAGTGGAAGTACTGCTCCAAGTTGGATGGGAAGCAAGAGCCTGGAGTCACAAAATCATTTAGGTTGGAAAAGAGTTCCAAGATCATTGATTTCAACCATGAACCTACTGGTCCCCAGAGGCCGGATGATTCAGACCCCCAGGCCTGATGTGACCTCGAGGTGTTAAATGCCTTCAAATCCCAACAAAATCTGTGGAGCTGGGAGATGGGGGCACGTGCAGGAGCTGTGCAGAATCCTTTTTCATCCAGGCTGCCGGGGACCTGCCACCAGGGCTGCCGTGCCACCCACCTGCCGGCGAGCTCTCATGGAAAAGGGGCTCACTTCTGTCAATACTTTGTGTCATTTCATGGTTGTAGGCATGGAGGGCAAAGCTATTTCAGATTTACAGGGCTTCTCAGCCAAAAATGCTCATAAAAACTCCAGTTTGCCAAAAATGGTAACATTACCAGCAACAAAATCTAATTTGTGAACTTCACTAGGAAAAAGGGCTCTTTGTAAAACTATGATTTCATCTAGGAATATGGATTCAAAAGATTTTATTATTTAATTAACCAAACCTCTCTTTTGCTCTTCCAAAGGTTACAATCCAGAATCTTTAGTGAAAACCATAAAAACCCACCCAAAAAAACCCCAAACCAAACCAACAAGACAACAACCCAAGAAAACACTTTTGAAATGTATTAGACTTATTACTTTCACACTTTTAAAATAGAATGGACAGCATTTTTCTACAATGTCCACTGGAGTCCTTTCAGATGCTGTGCTGTGCTTACAGTATCAATTGTTTACAATAATAATACAATTAAATTAAGCCACATAACCATGTATTTAGGCATTCCCTGTGAACTGTAACCACTGAGCAAACTACTTGAAAAATATTTACCGCACACTGTATTTCTCAACTGTTATTTGGATTTTTTTTTCCTAATCTGAAAATAATGCATAAGCAGCTCAGACATAAGATACATAAAATTTAGATTTTGAGCATGTTTAAAACTTCAGGTGAAAAGAAAAAGTACTACTAAAACTTGACTTAATAAAAAGTTTTTCTTGAGATCATTTAAAATTCCTAAGTATACCTTAAAGTATACCTTAAAACAAGTTTCAAATAGATTTCTCTCAGGAAGTATAGCCACCTGCTTTTGTATATTTTCTGAAGAGGGAAAAAAGATAGACTCCTGTTGTGCAAAAATAAATTGTGCATTTTGTGATAACTTTATTAAAGATGAGCAATTTTTAAAGCTAGCAGTGAGACATAGATGTTTAACACAAGAGTCTCTTTCTTACAGAAGCTTTGAATGAGGACATGGCTGTTTTAAACTATAGATTTACAGGCAGAGAAGGAGTAAAATATTTTGAAATATTAACTGTATAGTCTGGTCAATGAAAGTGTTAAAAGCAGATTAAAAACTCAACAAGCCACAAGCTGTCCTGTAGTAGTTTCTTAGTCCCTGGCACTTGCAAACCTGGTGAATCAGGATATGGTCTCACTAGAAGGTTATTCTCACTGTAATAACAGAATTTCCATTGCTAGGAGAAGAAAGGATATATCCCTTCAAATCTGTTTTGTGGGCCTATTTCAAGGACCTGATTAATAATCAAGACACTTAAGCACGTGCTACATTTCATGGTACTTGAACACAAGTTTATGAAGTAATTCAGTTTAACTCTGATAGTTAACTCTATCTGATTACTAGGTTTTTTTCCAAATGTCAGACTATTTGAACTGCTGTTTTATTGCCTAACTTCATGTTTTAAGGTCATCTAGATTGAGAAACGATAAAAGATTCCTTCATAATTAACTGATTTTATCAAACTCCAGAAATAAAATTCAAATATTCTGAAAAATTAGGTCCTCCAGTGCAGTTCTGCGGTACTGTCTCTGAACCCTCCACCTAGGAAGGGAGACACCTCTGGTTTAGAACTCTTGTACCAAGGAAATATGATATTCCTACCTTTTATCAAAATGGCAAATAAGAATTAAAAGAAACAGCCATAATCGTCTAAAGGATAAATTATTAATTTCCTGCTTTTGACTGTTCTGGTAAAATGACTTCTGTTTACACAAAAGAAGTTGATTTTGTTTAGAACCACCTTCTTGTTTACTGTTGTCATAGGTTAGCAAGCATAGTCCCGGAAGGGACGTCCTTGCTAAGGGGTGCTTACAGTTTCCTCTGGGAACTGATAGAACCTATCAGCTGGCCAGTTTGAATATGGACAATTCTCTGAGCCACTTAAAGTTGTGACCACCTCTGTGATCCACATTTAAGAATAGACAAACTCCCCCTCCAAGCTCTCTCTCGTTTCCGGCACTGGGACAGGTGGCTGCGGGCCCTGCGTGGGGGCCAGC
>NW_008237878.1:4095593-4099404 GCF_000691975.1 Corvus brachyrhynchos
AAGCTGCAAGGCTGAGGTGAGATTAACCCTTTTTATTGCTGTGAAGAGCTGAAAACCTGAGGGAAGAGAGAGAGGAGATGCTTAAAGCTGAAATTCTGTTGTGAAGCTATGATATATCAGAGTATCCTGTTGTAATTTCATGAAGATATGGGGGGTGGAGTGTTCAACTCGTGAGCAGAAGCACCTGCGCTGAGATAGGCAGATGCTGACGCAGCTGTAATTTCATGAGAAGTTTGGACAGGGAGAGATGGACCAGATGAGGACTTTTGCTCCAAACGGGAAAGGAGAAAACCTCAGTTCCTAGAGATGCTCCCAGAGATAGTCCTAACGATGAAGATGAGGAAGACCCTTTGCTCCCAGGGAAGGAGAAGGGCCTCTGTTTTTGTTTCTGAACGGCTCAACCTTAAAATTGTACCCCAAAAAACTTCAAGAGTGGACCCTCGAAAGCAGTTGTGGGAAAAGCTGCAAGTCGGGGGAAAGGACTCACACGCAGGCAGAGAGACTCCTCTTCCTAAATGGACTGAACGTATTTGGAAGTGGACGGCTGTCTCGTTGTGATAATGTTTTCATAGCATGAGCAAGAAGAGACTTCTCTTTCTAAATGGACTGAACAAGGTTATTATGGCAGTGGTAAACAGACTGAACATCTTAAGGGTTGTCTTTTTTACATTGTCAGTGGGAGAAGGGAGGAAGGTGGGGGGACGAGGAGAGTTCTGAAGGTGGTATAATTTTTTTTTTCTTTTTTCCCTCTTTTAGGTCTGTTAATAAACTGCTTTATATTCTTTCAAGTTTGGTGCCTGCTTTGCATTTCTCCTAATTCTTATCTCACAGCAGATAAACAGTAATGAGTATTTTGGACCAAACCACTACACTGTTCTTATTCCAGTCCTGCAAACTCCTCACCCTTCTCCTTTTGCAACAATATAAACATTGAAAGTAACAATGATTCTTTCGCCAATGCTGTCTTCACTCATACCTGAACCCCTTAATCTATCTATTTATAGCATCTTAAGAAAATAATTTAAATCACCAGAATGATGTTTCTTCCACTCATTCAATACATGAATATGAACCAAATATTCTCTTTTGTGAAACATGGGTTGATAGGACCCTGGCACAGTCCTGAAAGTTAAGTTGGGAATAGTGTCGAGAATTTTCACGTTTTGACCAAGCTATCTCATAGAAGCAGTAGAAAGGGCTGGGGCTTTATAGGCCTTTTTTTTTTTTCTTTTTAGCTTTGCAGAAGTCTGAAACTATGCCATTAAGACACTTCTGACTTACATGACCAACAGACGGTCTTGTCTGGTGCTTTAAATGAAAGTCTTCTTTATTATATGGATCAGAAGTTGAAGCATTGCACATCTCATATGCTCAGCACTCAGCACTCAGTGTGAGCTCTTCTGAGATCCTTATCTCTAAACCAGTTTTTCTTCAAAGTCATAAACATCTGGAAATTGTGCACTATTCTTGCTATAGAAATCAAACACTCGAGTCCTTATTTGATCTCCCAGAGAACATTCCCATTGCTTTCTTCTGTTGTGTAGGTGCCACAGGATTTGGCTTTCTATTTGACAGCTTCTTTTCTTAGGTGACTGGGAATCAGTCAGACAAAGATAAATTAGGTCTTTTTTTGCCAGCTGCCTTATTTAACTGACTAAATACTGCAAAGTTCGAGAGACAGTTGGAGGTTTTATATTGAGATAAAGTTGTTACAAGAGAAAATTTAAAGTCTCTCTTGCCCTTACCAGAAACAGAGTGCCCAGTGCCATTCAGGATTTACCTAGAAAGCTGTGGCCCTTTATGAAATCCAAACTCTTAAACATGCTCCTGCTTGTGGGTGAGACATAAGCCTAGCAGTGTTTTGCCTGGCTAAGGAAAAGAAATAACCAGGGTAGGTATACAGAGATTTCTTCCTCCAGAAAACTTCACAACTTCTGATAGTGTCTGACTTAGGGACTTCCTAAGCTGTTTTCTGAGAGATAACACTCAACACTCTCACATAATTGAGACATTAATAGTTTTTCCAAAAGAGACAGATCTTGCCTCGTCTGAATCCAGTGAGAGCTGGGATTGGTCTGATGTTTCAGAATGGAAATTTCCATAGCAGCTTCTAAAACCAGGTTTGAATAGAAGGCTCTCGTGTATGGCCACGGCTCAGCTTTAAAGGGAAAAGCTTTAAAGGATTGTTGGAAAGTTTTTACTATCTCATCCTGATTTTCCCATTTTCTCTGGTTCTACCATCACGTGATCTCAGTAGCTTCATATGGAATTGAGGATATTTTTTAAATTTGTGGAAATAAAAATCAGTGGTATATGTTACAGCCCTGACTCATCTTTAGAACTAGAGATTACCATGCCCTATATCATAGTGATCCTGTAGGCCTTACAGTTAAAGTCCTGCTCCCATCAAAGCAGAGCAATCAATATAACATTTTATTTGAAGCTCTTCATTTAGAGACACTCAGAATGTCTCATATATTTCAGGAAAAAACAAGCATGAGTTAAGTCTTACATAGAAAATACAGTCTGAATAAAACAACATGAAAACGGAAGTATGAACTGCACATTGGAGAAACAAATCTTCCATTTTTCATGTAAAACACATACAATTCCTCTTTAAAAAAGGTTTTCTACCTGTGTTTTCTCGCCCAAAGAGTATGTGAATTCCCTTCTCCTCTTGTTTTTATTTTATTTTCCTTTAATGTTTCATTCAGGAAAGAAACAATTCTGACCAGGTCTACTTTTCTGAATGCTCAAATAAAAAATTTCCTTGGCAGCTTCGTGCCTGCGGGATATGGCCCCTTGCATGGAGTGGGAGTTGCTGAAGGAGCTGGGCCATCAGAGCACTTCCTACATGGGAGAGACCAGCAGAAGGTGAGCAAATGTGCCACATTTGTGCCCTAAAAGCCTATAACAGTTTTATATAAATGCCTTAATAGTAAGGCTGTAAATAAGGTGCACAAGATTCTGGAAGGGAAGTTATGAAAATACATTTTCTTTACACATTACCCCTACATCATTAAAACCTCTGAAGGACTGTCTGTATTCCTTAAACCTTTATTTTTGCACAACCACTTACAAAACTTTTCAGTATTAAAATTCATGCAGGGAGTATTTATAGTTATGATGAAGGATAACAAGTTTTGTGTGGGCATCTGAATATTTAGGAAAAAAAGCATCAAGTGTGACTGACTGTACACTGGTGAAGCATCAAATATGTATTTATTTTCATGAGTTCAGGATGCCAAGCAAATTTATGAGCAGCTGAATGAAATAGAGACATAAGCGAATTCAAGTTAGCGGTCAGTCCAGATCAGTAAAAAATCCTCCTCTACTACTCTGGGATGTAACCACTGGAGGTGTTCCCTGTTGGCCCATGTATATTATCTGTGCAATAAGGTTCTTCAAGGGGTCTAAAATGTGCAGTTAGTGGTATTAGTAAGCAATTGTGCTGCAGGAATCTTCGTGGCTGTCTGTCTTGTTCTGGTCTGGGAATTGTCAATCTCTCTACAGCACGTGAGAATAACATGTTGGGATGCCACAAGAATGTGGGTAACATTTGTGTAACCTTCAGCCTTTGTGGGAAAATAAAATCCTTTGTTACTTGGAGTTGACTCTGTACCAGATGGTATGAATAAATGTTTGCAATGCCAGTGCTGCTCAGCTTGGCTGATCAATTCTGTCATACTCCCAAGGAGGTAGAGAGGTCTTAAATAACTGATTCAGGATGTAGAAAATATTTTCCTTTTCCTGTTGCAGTAGTATTATGCAGAAGGGATGCATTTCTGACTGCCAGCTTCTCATTCAGCAG
>NW_008237878.1:4099439-4112355 GCF_000691975.1 Corvus brachyrhynchos
AAATATTGATCAACCTTTTAGCAAAGTTGACACAGCTCATTGCTAATGCTTTTATGTATTTTAATTAACTCCAAAGATGTTTAAAGCACAATAGTCACTATCTTTCTTTTTTTATTTTTTATTTTCTGTTCTGGTATTGTTGCCTGAAGAAACCAAAGCTGATGCAAAACCTCTGTTGGGTTTTTTATGAAATTCTCTCATTTCCAGTCTGGCCAACAAGTGCATTCTTATGGCAGAACAATTTGGCGAACCTCTCTCAGCCAGTATGAGCCTGATGACAGCAATCTCCTTATTTCTTATGTGTGGAATATAGTGCCTAGTACTGGCCTGAAGCTGACTCAGGGCTTCTAGGTGCACGCTATGAGCAAAAACAACAAAGCGATTCATTTGTAGAGTTTGCTTAACATCTCTTCCCTTCTTTAAGTTTTCATCTTTCTTTTCATGACCCAAGGTGGTGGATCTCAAAAACACAGGCAGCAGAGCTTTATTTTGGAGGGCTCAATCCCCTACGCCCCCCATCCTCTAAAGGCTTCTGCCCCTAAAGTTTGATCCTGTGCCAAGCTTTCTGTGGACCCTGCTAAACTGGGCCACAGAGCTGAAACTGCTTTTTTATTTTTTGTTCTGAAAAACTGCAACCAAAAAAACTCACTGATTTTTCATAAGTACCTAAAGCATGTGCTACTTTCAACTTCTGTGCTACAAACAAAAAATTTGCTGAACACCTACTGTGGTATCAGGTGGGAAAAATTACTTTCTGCATATTTCTGATGCAAAACCATTTTTATTTTGTCAATGTCAGATAAACAGCCTTATGTTGGTTTTGTTCTTCAAACTCCCTGTCTATTTTAATTCATCTCTTCTATTTATGCTGCACTGTGTCAATTAGAAAGCTGTGAAATCTCCAAGGGCTTTGTAGCCCTTTTATATCCTTACCACAGCATGTATCAGACTTGCTCCTGCAGAGAATTCCCTCTGCTCTTATCAGACCACAGAAAATATAATCTTTCTCTATGTCTAAAAGTGGGACAGATACATATCTATTTACATATTGGTGACTACAAAACTATTATTACAAGGAAAAGAGAAACCTCTAGGACAAATTCACATATGAATAGGGTTTTTTATACCCATAGAGCAAAGCTGCATTTACAATATTGTAACTTAGAAAGAAATTCCCCTATACCTGTCCTACCTGAATTTATAGCAGACACACAAGTATACTTTTGGATATATACATTATGAGCACAGAACTGTCATCACAGCACTTGGGACCAGATTTTAACCTGTACATGTGGTGTACACCTGTGGCTTATATGACAATGCGCTTGATTTGCAGTGTGGGAGACTCCCAGGTTCAAAGTTAATCTGGTGTCTTTTTTCTTCTTTCTCTTACGAGATCATTTTAAGCTTTCCTCTGTAATTCTCACACAGCTTTTGGGGTAACTGCTTCTTTAGTTCCACCTCCTTTAAGGGTATGGAATTTATTTTCCCAAGTGCAGAATTAACTACTATGAAAAGAACACCAAGGATCATGATATGTCACAGCAACGTTGCTGCTCAAAAACCCTACTCTATATTTTCTCTTGAAGCAAATAATGTTCAAGAACAAATCTATTTCATCAAATTAAAAAAAAACCAAAAAAGACAGAAAGCCAAACCCACAGGTAAATGTAGAGTTTCTTCACTGCTTCACTTCAAAACCATAATCACAATCTCTGCTATATTCACCCTGCAAACAACCCTTGCATTTTTCTGGGATGAGCACTGTGGAGACATTACACAGCTACTTTTCTTTCTATTTCACTCATTCAAAGAAAGATCACCAACCACTTCTCTTTCTCCCAGGCCAGATTTCTCATGGACCCAATTGGGACCATCCACCTCCCTTTCCTTTCCCTTCCTCCCCCTCCCTTACTCAACTCAAGGCAGCTGCTGCATCCTAAACTGAACAATAACAGAGGCTGACTATCTGGACTTTTCCAGGCAAAATGGCTATATCCTATATACGGAGTATACTAGCCTCTTTGTAATTTAATGCTGGCATCCTTGACAAGGTAGCTGCATTCTGTCTCACAGCATGTTGTATATTTTAAATGCTGTTGTACAACTGCTGGCCAGACCGCACAGTATAAAGTAACGGCTGAACAAAAAAGAAATTCAGTACTAACAGGCAAACCACAGAAGTTTTGGCTGAGCATCCAAAACTGCTAATGCTTATCAGGACCTCCTGAGAGCCCCCATCCTTCTGCAGCCCAGAAACCTCCACCGCCAACTGTCCTGATCCTCATTAACTTCACATCACTGTCATTTGCTAGTTTTTTTCAGCAGCAGCCTCCACAAGCTGCTTGGCACTTCCCAAACACAGTACGAGACATGCTTTGCTATTGTTTTCTCTTCTTTTTTTTTAATTTTATTTTTGGGGACAGCAGGAGACATGAGCTGTGCTGGAGAAATTACAGAATCAGTGCAAGCCCTGCCCTGTGTCTGTGCAGCAATGAGGTGCCATCTGATGAGAGCTGGAATCTGGCCTCCCCAGCCCTTCAGGGGTCCTTCGCTATTTGTCACACCATCAGGCCTCCAATCCTGTCAGCTCAGTCTGAAGCATGGAAGCAGCTCCATTAAGTTCAAAAAGACATCCATTTTAAAAGTTATGTCAGAGAGTTTGCATCTTAGCAGAGACAAGGGCTCTTCCACACGTGATATGAGAGTGCATCAGAATGTAGTAAAGGAAAGGTTGAACGCAGCTCTTTACATAAATGCCTACAACACACATTTACCTGCCAGACAGCAAGCCTTCCCTTCTCCTCTCCATTCTTGCTCAGCCTGTGTCTGCAGCAGGATGACAGCTGCCATCCTCAGCATAGCTGTCAAACGCAGTGCTCAGACTCCATGCATTTCTCCTGACAGAAATACCACCACTGATCCCTTCCTCTGCCAATAAGCACTACTGTGAGACTGTTCGGGGTTTATGCAATTTCTTAGAAATGTCCTTGGACCACAGCTGAGTGTCAGGATGCACCGTGTCACCACAACTCTCTCTGAAAACTGCAATTACCCTTCCAAAGGACAGAAAGTGGAGAAAGACAGCACAGACTCCATCACAGGATCAACGGGATTCACTAATTCTTTTTTTGTTTTTTTTCTTTCCTTTCTCTTCCTTCTTATCTAGATGCTCTTCTATTCAAAAATAGCCAGTGCTATTTTACCCATTTGGCTTCTCATGACAGGCTTCCCTGCTTCCTGCCCTTCTCTTTGCTTCTCCTGTGGTTTGCAATGCCTTATTCCTCATCACAATTAATGAGTTCTATCTGCACTCACAGGACCCAGTGTCCAAATGGCCCATCAGCAGAAAGATTAGCAAAACTAATTTTTCTACAGATGGTTAAGAATCACTGTTTTTCAGGAAAGCAACTACTCTAATGAATCTGTGACCTGCCAGTGCCCTGGGGAATATCTGTTAGGTGTCACCAACACTCAGATAAAAACACTTGCTAACATGATTTCACTCACTCAGTGTGATAATATGATGTTATCCTTTGGATCTGATCCACAGCACCAAAAAGGGTGAGTATGTATTGGGAGGTTTTGTTTGCTTTTTTTTTTAACAACAACAAACATGGCTTCTGGCTTCCTTGTGGGTGGTATATTAAATGTGAATTTTTCCCCCCTAAAGTGGTTCAGCTATGAATTTATTTTCTCCCCGCCTTGCTTGAACCATAATATTGTGGTAATATTAGTTACATATTTGGATTGCTACAAATCAGATATGCTGATTTTAAGATTTTCTTCTTGTTTTGTGCCAAGTGTGAGAAATAATTAATTAGCATATAATGTAGCACCAAAAAGATCCTGATTCCCAGGAGTTTTATGACATGCAGTATCTTCTTATAGACATAAACTTGCTGTAGATAATAAAATAGTATATGTTCAGTACTTGTGGGGGTATTCCTTAGCAAAGGGCAGCAGTGTAGATTAAAACAGCAAATTCTCAGAGTTATGATTAGAAACTCCTCATGGTCTCACAGACAAGTCTCCCTGGGACATGAAGTGGTACAAGTACCCATGAAATGGCTCTAGTTAACAACGTAGTGCCTTGTTGGCAGTCAAACAATAAATAAGTCTTTAACTTAGGAAAGAAGTTGAATCCAAATAATAATTGTCTGAGGAAAAAAAAGCCCACCATCCAGTACATCCTTCATTGCTGTTTCATTTCTTACATTTATAAGGAGATGGGCTTTTCTTTCCTCATCTGGTGAAGAAGAAAATAATGCACACCTCCCAAGGCAGATCTGGTTTTTTAACTGTATAT
This sequence comes from Corvus brachyrhynchos, assembly GCF_000691975.1. Taxonomy (NCBI): domain Eukaryota; kingdom Metazoa; phylum Chordata; class Aves; order Passeriformes; family Corvidae; genus Corvus; species Corvus brachyrhynchos. The sequence continues at coordinate 4,103,749 of NW_008237878.1, forward strand.
TAGAATTATCCTAGTCATCTAACGTTGCAGAATTAACAGGAAATTGAACTTACGGATATAGCTGAGTAGGAGCATTACGAAAGAAGAAAAAAAACCTACCTGAAAACATTCTGCTAAAGGCTGGCTATTGCTTCTGTGAAGTTATGATTTTACACTAACTGCTATCAGTGGACACTGTAGTTTGGCCTGGGATTACACACCAACTGTATATGTATCTCATAATTACATATGGCTGCATAGATCCTTCACATCAGCTCCACTGCTTCCCTCACGCTGCTGGATAACCCCGCAGTGGGGGGAACAAGGCCTTTACTCCGGGTTTCACTGAAATTCGGTTTTACTTGAGCTAAAAATATGTGTTCAAAATGGCTCAAGAAGTTTCACAAGCAAGAAACTAGACACCATGCCTCCTAACCCATCTCTCAGAACCATCAGATATAGTGGTTTCCCACTAAGAAGTCCCTTCCAAGCACTTTGGCTCACAGGCTGGGCAGTGTAAGAGGCATTTATGTATACATTGGATTATATACAATCTTTGTCTGGCTAAGTCTTTTGCTTTTAAGTTTGTTAATCCTGGTGTCTTTGGGTTCTGACTCACAAGTCAGATAGTTATCTTTGGATGTCTGCAGTGATTCCTGCTCTTTGGTGCCTGGACCACCCGCCTCTCAGAGCTCTCCCCCAAGCCCACCTTCCACCCACTGCAGAGGGACTCTGGCTGTGACTGACCCACCATCCCCATGGACCAGCTATCCCTGTCACATCTCTGCAAGGAGGGAACAGCAGAAACCTACACCACCCCCAGCACAGTTCTCATCTGGAATGTGGGCAATGAACACTGTGTTCTCTACAGTGTAAAGAATTTACACAGAGTTTAGCTGAATTAATCTGAAATCTGGGCAAATGGTAGAAGGACATCTCCTTACCTCCTTTCCTAGAGGCTTCCTCAGCACTGCTTTGCCCCATTCAAGTCCCTTTTCTATTAGATCCGGTCTTGCCCTGTTCAGAAACAGATATTCAGAGAATAACAGAAAGTTGTGTGTTGTTACACAAGTCTTCCCACTATTTTCGTTATTTTGGTAATGGAATGAATGTTAATACACAGTCTTCCATGCTCCCACTTGGAACAAGTCATCTCTAGTACTGACATTCAACCTGGGAAAAATGTATTAGCACCCTGACTAGTACCTAGGCAAGGCACCTAGTACTGGTCTATTCTTGAATTTTTGACTGCAAGCTTTGTTTCAGCTCTTCATGTCATGGTTGTCTGTCACCTGTCGAAACAATATTATTTGACAGGGCTTTTTTATCCTCAGACAGTTCTTCACAGAATTTTACCATCTGGCTATCATGGCCCATTTTTCTGCATGTCATCTGTTTTCAATTTAACAATTCTGGTTTGTGGTTTAGAAACTCTGTCTGTGACCTCTGTATCTTGAATATTCTCTGCAAGTCACCTTCTTCATTACTGTCTTCTAATTCCTCTCATTTCTTCTGATCTCTTCTTATTATACCTGACTACATAGATTTGTTTATTTTGGCCCTAGTCTAGCCTCTGATCTTGTGCTTATTTAATCCTTAATCCTCTTAACACCTCAATTGAGAGAGATACATTTTTCTTTTCAGGGCATCTGTTCTTTCTAAATTAATTCTTAACTACAATGGTCTCTCAAGCAGTCACTTAATATTGATATACTCCTCATTCTTCGACATTAATAGCATTCAAAATTTTTTATTACTGCCAGTAATGCAGTGCTCAAGCAGTAGGTGGAAGACAGAGCTCAATTAAACCAGGGCTCCTGTAACATTTTCATTGCTCACATAAATGAAGCCACACACATGAGCTTAGGCTGAGACAGAATTTCCTCCAATATACATTTTGCAGCTGGCAAAAGGAGATACAAGGCTTTCTTTGGTTTGGCATTTCGTCCATCAGTAAGCTGATGTCCAGGTCTCCCTCTATTGCTTGAGAAGAGGTAACAATGAAGTCGACACTACTAAATCTTTTCAGGTCAGGACTTTGAAGGTCATCGGTCGCCCCTTTGATAGACCTTCCTGTTGCAAAAGGAATGAACCACCCTTCATGTTTCTTCATTAGCCCTGTATGAAGGATTAATTTCATAAAAATTTCATGTACCTCTGCCACAGTGCAACCAAGACTGAAACAACTCATCCATTGATTCACAGATTTATTGTACTTCTTCCACAAGACTCGTGATCAGGACAAAACGTGGATCACCAATATAGTGACTGGAGACAATCATCTAGCTTTTTTTTTTTTTTTTTAATGTAGCTTCTCTGGAAAGATGACCTTGCCTGTTTGGCTAATTGCCTTACTTTGAGACTGTCTGAGGTAGCTGTCAGCTTGTGTGATGGGAGCATCACCCAGCACATCGAACATCTGTGTCATCTTTTTGGTTTTGTTTTGCGCTACTTTTGTCTGTCATGAATTCACAGAAAGAGCAGATGCTGGGCATATTGACTGCTGTGCTGTGATGTTCCTGCAGATCTCCCGCACTGCTGACCTGGCTGGCTAAGCAAGCCCTCAGCCAGACCTTGGCACTTTGGACCCTCCTACAGAGAGCTGCTCTTAGCACCTTCTGCATTAACCAGTGCAACTCTCCAAGGGTGGCACTCTGAGTATCTCCCACACCATCTGCTCCTGGCAGTGGAAAACATTTCTTCTTAAAAACTGGGCTGTGATGGCTGAAAGATGGCTGTGCTATGGGCACAGGAAAGAACTGTATTTGTGTTTCAGCTATACATCTTCTTTAGCCTAAGATAAACCCGTTTCAACAACATGTCTTGAAAAAGAGATAGGGAGTAAAACCGGAGTCTTCCAGATGTACCAGTCTGGATGTACTTCACTGCCACACAACTCTTGTAGCAATACTAGAGAGAACACCAATCAGAGTATTTCTTGTTCAAAATAATGTACCATATACAAAACCCTTGCTGAAACACAACCTTGACAAAACTATGAGGCTGTCCAATTTACCTGTACTTGTCTTAGAAGTGCTCTTCAGGGAAAGATGCTTAAGGGAAAATTTAAACAATCTAGCTTTAAACAGTAGGTAAAAACTCACTAAAACTTCAGTCTTTGACTACACTGACCTTAGTGACTTTTCTCAGCTTTGGAATTTTTATCAGTCTTCCTACCAAACCCCCCTAATTTGTGAGCCTTTGCTGATAACAATGTCTGATGTATGAGAGGTCTTTTTTAAGGAGAAAAGGCACACTTTAAAAATTTGCCTTGGTTAATATATATGCTGGAAAAATTATTTAATTACTAGAGAAGTAAATATAACTGAAATATGTAATGCAGATAGTTCCTGAAAATTCAAGAACATAATCTGACAGTCAATTGCTTTGTTAGAGAAATATATATTTTTTAACATTCCTTTCCTTTTTTGAGCTTTTTTGTTCTTATTTTGAAAGGGCTTCATATAAGCATTTTGTACATGGCAGAACATGTAAAGAACAATGACCGAGCTCAAAAAATAGAAATTCTGTGCAATACATGAAGTAGGAACAGTGTCACTTATCAATTTCTGTCTTCATGATGGACATTGTAGAATTTTACTTAGTTTGCAAACACTTTCCATGCTTAGCTACAATATTAGTGATTAATAAGAGCTTGTGTTTCAAGCAGACAGAGATCTCTTTTTTGCCTTGAATAAAAGCTGACTTCTGGAACACGACTAATTTACATTTGCTAATGTGGTGGTAAAAAAACATGCTCATCCACAGCTCAGTGAATGTGAGCAAACATGCCTTGCCATGCCTGGCCACCATCAGGACTGTATTTGCAGTCAAGTTGAACTACACAGCCCCAGACCTTGGCTACAACCTGGCAGAGGGACAATATATAGACATGTGTGGATAATTTTATTATTCCATCATCTGTGGCCTTGGTAATGGTGATGTAAAAGCAATGATAAATCACATCTCTGTGTGAAATTGTCACTGTGCTGTCTCTTGACTGCTGTGGTTTTGGAGTAGGGCAACATAAATCCATTGCTTCTGTACAGACCTAATATCTTTAGAAAGGAAAGGACTAAACTTGTCCTGAAAAGCTCCTGTTTCACACTTCAGTTGGCACTTGAGTTCTTTGAAAGAACACATTACTCAAATAGGTGTGTACAGTTTGATACTGCTTGGCTCTGTCATATAATATGAAACATATATCGGAAATATAAATCCTGCTGGTCTCTGCTAGCTCTGTTAATTCACAGTGAACTGCTGGCAAAATTCAGGTTTTCTGCTTTGACTTAGGCTTTCCCTCTCCCCAAGTAAGAACAATGATGCAGAGATATTTGTCTCTGGACCTTTGGAAATTGGCTGGAAACAAACACAGAAATATGTAACTACTCTGCCCTTAGGAAAGTAGAGCCTCATATTTGTATAGCTTTTCTAGAAGAAAAAAACTTGCTGAAAAACTTGTCTTCTCTGCTCTGACAACTGCTTCATAAGTTCAAAAATATTATCTCTGTTCTCATCACCTAATTAGGTAATTTTAACCACTTTGAAGACCTGGCAAATTCACCATATTAGTGAGGAAAAAAACCCCATGCATAGTTTTCACAGTTCAAATGTTTCAACATAAAAGCAAATATTTCCTTCAGAAAGATAATTTGCTATCCAAACAAACATAATTAGAAGCAATCTGGTGAAATAACATTCACAGTCCAATTAGCGTATAAGAAACTAAGAGAAAATACAAAACTAAATAGTACCTAAAATCTTTTCTGAGTGTTCTTGTATGATTTATTCTAATTCATCCATTATCCAAATTTTAGAAGTGAACAAAGCAATCTTGAAGTAATCTTTCCATCCAAAGTACAGACCAAGTCTGGACTGTAATTACTTCTCTTCCTTGAGAAATACAGTAAACAATTTCACAGTGCATATGACTAAGTTTATCATTGGCCATGCTAATTGGTATATACTTTACCCTTGCCAGCTCAAAGGAAAAGCATTACAGAAGTGAAAGATGCAGAAATAGCCCTCATTTGTATAAGTTATATACATGAATAAATGTACCAGCTTGCAGCAATAACAGATCCAACCCTCCAGAGAGCATTGAGTGTTTGCAAACTGTTCAAGCACTCATTAGCTGTTGACATTCTTTAGAAATGAATAATTTATTTGCATTTGGGAGAGTAGCACATGATCTAATAAAATAAACAAGTCATTGTCATCTGCAGGTACTGTGCCAGATATATGACTTAAACCTTGGTGGAAGCACTAGTGCTATTTGCATAGAATACTCATTTGGTGCTAATGCTCAGAAAGCTCTGCTGACAGCTCTGGCCTCTGCAGGGAGATATGAATCTTCACCTGCTGTCTGCTCCCACCTGCTGCTGAGGTCCCTTGTAAACTTAAGGACAGTCTTTGACTCCCCTAAAAAAAATGAATCATTCCATATATAAGTATCAACACCAGCTATTTAAAGCATAACTTGCAGCCTCAACCTTTTTATCAGTACTTTTCCGAGCAAGCTAGGCTGTGTCTTTTTGTGAAAATAAATACAAGGGGAGTGATTTGTGATTGGTGCCTTCTGCTCTGCTCAGACTGAGGACAAGGGTTGCACACAACATCCTACTCCCAGGCAGCCCTCCTGGCTGAGCAGACTCCAACTGGCACACTCTGTGCTTCGTGGTGAAAGGGTGTCCCACCCGAGAGGCAGCCACTCCTGTCTTTCAGTCCTTACCTCCAGAGACAGCTGGCTGGTCCTATGGAACTGACTAGGACTTGGCAGAGTTATCTTTAAAACCATCACAGAAAACTGCATCAACTCCCTCAAGCACATTACATTTACTCAAATGCTTGTTATTTACCACACTCAAGGGTTTTGTTTTACGCAAAGGACATGAAGAGAGCACCAACTAGAAGGAGCATTTTTAAAGTTCATGGATTTATAATAAAATTGCAGATTACACCGTTACACCATAGGGACTGACAAAATGCATGATATCAAATTTAACTGACTTGTTAGTTGGCATACCAAAAAAAGCACAAATTATTAAATGTGCAAAGCATCAGCTCACAGAGCAGGAACTAATTAAGCATGCACTTATGAGCTATGATCTTATGAAACAAGAATTAATGAAACTTCAAAGTGTTACCTTTTGAAGTACAAAGCTGGCAAAAACAGCTCCAGATAATTACCTAAATACTCAGAGACAGGACCCAGTCCAGGCTCCAAGACTGGTTTAAAAATCCATCACCACCCTCTCCCATAGCCACAAGGAAGTGGACAATCAATCTGGACTGACTTCTGATGGTGGTGTTTAAGGACTTGCTCCCCAACACATACATTTATATAATATAGACAACCTCCAGCAGGAAGCAAGGAATACCATCACCTCGCCAAGAGGAAACAGCTGGGGGCTAAACTACACAAAGCTGTTCAGTCCTGTGTCTGAAAGAGAGTGTTTTGAAGTTAAGAGAGAGAAGACAAATTCCTGATTTTGGCAGCTGGAGACTTACAGCTTTGCTGTCTGGAACTTCATAAACCAGTGTTTAGGAGTTTCTCTAGATAATGTACCAATGGATTGACAAAACTGAGGGTTGGAGTGTCCAACTCCTGTTGCTTCCCTCCCTGCCTAGTGAAGACTTAGCTAATACAAAGCAGGACAGCTACAATATGAAAATCAGGGACACTTCCAGAAATAACAAATAGTCTGGTAGCTAAGGATGCGTGCCAGACGTGCAGAAGACTGCCTTGTAGGTCCTGGCTCTGAACCAAGGCCAAGCAAGGACTTGGTTTTGGTATCCAGCACTCGTATCAGCAGGTTACAGAGGTCATACAAGGAGCGCTTGTATCCTCCATCAGCAAAAATATTTTACTAGGCTAGAGAAACACTGTGAAAAATTATTTGGTTTGGAATTTTTCACAATTTATCAGTATAAGATGTGCCACTTCAAAAAACACTTCAAGAAGGGATGAGGCTACCTGGGACAGAGAATGAATTTTGAGGTACTTTTTCAGTTCAGCTTTATCATCTCACCTGAACTTCCAAGGCTTCAGTGACAAACGCGAAACTGTCATTTGCTACTGTTTAGACTCTCAAAATGTGCTTAATCCAAAAGATGCTGTTGCTGATTTTTTGCTTTGACCACAAATTGCACTTCACAAGAATCAATTGCTATCTGGCTTGCAGGGCCATGGGCAGAATGCATGTAACAAAAAAAAAATGGCTTATGCCCCGGTAAGAAAAATACAGCCATTCTCACATTCTAACTTCCAATTGCTTCAGAGTCACTTACATGAAATATAACTCTATAACATTCAATACGTTCCCTCCACCCAAAATTCAGATTACTGACTTTCACCAAAAGGGCTTTAAGCTTTATGGGAGCTGTGCAGACAAAGACTTTGTAGGAACTATGGATTCTAGCTGCTCTCACAAATGTCTCTACAAATATGAATACAGTTTGCATACTACCAGTATTTAATATGTGCCTTGAGGAAGAACTTCTCAGTCTAACATATTAAATGCACTTTCTTCCTCCAGGTACTGTAGGAGAGCAATAAGTGACATTCCTAGCCTCTGAGGTGAGGTTTATTATTTTAATAGATCTCGGGTGACTGTGTGTGAAGCATGAACAACTTTGAGACTTCAGCCTGGGTTCATTTCACACAACGCTAGAAAATTATACTGTGCAACAATATAGCTCAAACTTCCCAAAGAAAGTCTGCACACTGATAGTAAATGTAAAGAGAGAATTTTCAACATTTAATAGCTTGCTCATGCACCCCAAGTTAGGATTTAGAATATTTCACTGTTGACCTACTCTACTGTATCTTGTCATCCACTTTACCTCTTTCTGTGTGAACTGCTGCCTCCCCACATTTCACACTATGTATCACAAGGACTTTGAATCACATCTGAGATGTCTGGAGTTTTAGTCTCTCCCAAACCACTGTGACTTTAGCTTCTTCAACAGCTGTGGTTTTGATCTGATTTATGGGTACTTGTCCTTCCTATTTTTACTATGCTATCAAGGAAGAAAATGAAAACTGTCTTACAAATTATTGTTCTCATACATATACTGGAAATCCAGATAAGGACACTTGTGGATGTAGAGGATGTAGATTTAAAGCTTCTTCCTTTTATTGAAAACTAGTCGGATTTTTTCCATTAGAACACCTATTAAACTTTGCTCAACTTTTTGTAGATATGCTCTTGTGCTTTTTTCTTCAGATGGAAAAATATTTTCCAAGAACATTTGGATATATTTCAAACATATCCATAACCATTGCACAGTCACAAAATATGCAGGATCATATCCTCAGCTGGTGTAAACTGATGACAATCCATTTCTTTCAAAGCTAGCTTTGTGCAACCACCCTGGTTTTTGCCAGTTGTGGCTCAAAAACTATCTGAAAAACAACCGCTTTGGAAATGGTTATATGTCTGGCTGATCTTATTCTATCCTCTTTTGTTTACATCTTAAATATTTTGGACCAGATATATGATTAATTCGGTGGAAATTTTACCCTGGTTACTCACGAGTTTCTTTACAGCAGTTTGATTTCACTTCAGGGACTGGAGAGATTGTGTTTACTGATGGAGGAGAACAAAACAGCAGCGATAAAATCCA
>NW_008237878.1:4112411-4122266 GCF_000691975.1 Corvus brachyrhynchos
TCTGCCCTGTCAGCATTGCACCATGCCTTCATACTTCTCCTCTCACAGCTTACCAGGGATATTCAAGATTCCTGCAACTCCCAAAGTACCCAAATCTTCAAGACTGAGGCCAAAATCAAGTTATCACAGTAAACTTCAATGAATTGTTGCAGCTATTCAAACTGTATTTATAGGTCAAGAGGAGGATTTGGTTTGTTTTTTCCTCTTTGAAGCCTCAGAACATATACTTTTTAACAAGATATTATCTTCTAATTAGAAAAAAAGAAAAGGCTTTCTGGCCCTAAAATCTATGGCGTGAAAAATAAACATACAAGCTTTCTTCTTTCATGTTTTCCAGACCAGACATCTTTACACTCCTGGGAAGATGTACCTCCTGTTCCTATCAAAGGGAGACAATGAGGAGGGGGATAGGGGAAGCTGGGGCTTTCAAAATTGGTTTATTGGGGGTTCAATTGTAGTCTCTGCAATGCTGCTTTTGTTTTACACAGACAGCAGGACTCGCAGCTTCCTTCCTTCCACAGACTCCAAACCTCCCTTGTGCTCCCCAGCACTTGTGTGGCTATCAGAGCTTCCAGCTACACAGAAGCTGTAATGTGCAGATCCCATCTCCAGTAGAGCCCAGCTAGGTGGGGAAATAACTTTCACAAAAAGATAATTCGAACACAAGCTATTCTCTCAGCTTTCCCAGCAGTTCTCTCTGCCACTGCCTACTCTTGAAAGACTGGGCAAAAGTCACTTCCTTTTGCATTTTAAAGAAAAGTTTTAATGTCATGATACTGGCATTGGACATTATTTTTACATGGATACCTTAAGAATACTTCACTGTATGAAACAGAGGTTGAGAGAATATCCTGTAGTCAACTGAATGGGTAGGAAGAAGATGAGCATGTGAATTTGACTCCCACAATGCTGCTCAAGGCACTGTAGTTGCTCATAAGCAACACGAATTCAGTGCAAGCACATCAAGTGCTTTCAGCTGTCTTTTAATGAGAAATAGCTGGTAGAAATAGGCAGAGGGGAGAAGTAGCAGCTCACTACAGACCACCAGAGCACCACAGAGACCTTTTGTCAGGAAGGTTTAATTCTGTAAAGCTGAATTAACTTCCTGGTCTAACCAGATCTACACACCCAGAAGTTATGAATGAGACCCCCAAAATCAGGAGAATGGTTTTAATGTGAGATTTAAGAAAAATATGACTGTTTTATTTGCTTTCTCAGTGTTCAGCCTCCAGGGTTAACATTTCCAAGCTTCTGTTTGTGATCACAAGGTCTAGGAACCCACTATTTAACTGAGATTTGTACATGCTTCAAGGGCTGAGGTGTGAAGAAAAACCCTGAGACTTGTAAGAGATGTGATGAAGTCGTCATAGTTGGCAGTGCTGGGGATATTATATAGTTTGGCCCTGTCCAGGATTAAAAAATTCTCTCCAGCTGCTGTTACATATTCTCCTGGTCTCTACTGGAGATATCGCTTAGTCTCAGGCAGTTCCTACACCTCTGCACAACTCTTCTGAACTCTGAAATGTTTAGAGTTTATTCCACAGCAAACTGAGCTCAACCATGAAGGGGCTGAGCAGCCAAGAAGCCAACATCAACAGCTTTTCACAGTTTGGTTGGCCCCAGGGGTGCCAAATATACCACAGCAGATATAAATCTGAGACATATAATATTATTGCAAAAAGAGAGCTAATTTTCTCAACATCTAATTGAATTCTCTAGTAGTTTCACTGAGGAGTGTTGTGCTGGTTTCATCTCAATGTTTAATGAAAACTGATTTTTAAAAGAAACTGTTTATTTGCATTAAAAATTTACTTCCCCACACTCCCCAAAGTATCAAAAGAAATTGAATGTTGGATTTATAATTAATGTGGTTTGGATTTTAAAAGAAATTTTTTGCAGCAAAGAACATTTCCATAAATCATGTCCATGATTGAAAAAACATGGTCATAACTGAAGACAAAACTGCTTCATTTTGCATCTGTTTCACATATATAAATATGTCAGGTTTACTTAGAACACACTGATAAAGATGAGGAAGAAGGGAAGAAAATGATAAAAATAGCCTAGGCTGTATTGGTACCTCCTTTATTATAATTCTCTCTGGTAATATTGTGACCACTCATTAATTTTCTTGCGTGGTTTAGTCAATTAAGCTATTATAAAGTTAAAAGAAAAATAACTTTTATGGAATTAAGCTCTTAGTTCAACCCTAGTAAAAAGATGGCACGTGCAATGTGTCATTGCCTTATTTTTTTCTGACCATTTCAGAGATAACAGCCCTAAATTAGTTCATCACAGAACTGATTTCTTTCTGCTCACACCAAATGTGGTCCTGTTGGTAGCTGTGACTTCAGGATCAGTGTTGGTAGGGCAGTGCCAGTTTTCACCATGAGAGAATCTGCCCAGTGCTCCCACAATGCAGCAGAATTGAAGAAGTTTGCCAACAGAACCACTTATCAAACGCAACGTCCTACTTGTAGTGTTATTCCATAACATAACATATGTCTTCCAAATAAATAACTTTGCTGCCTAGTCAGCCAACAATCTGCTGTTAATAAAAAAAGGAACACTAATATGTTTCTTCTAATATTTTTAATTAAAATATACATCTTTAATGTATTTGACTTCTTTTTACCACAGCAGTTTGGCATGAAGCATCAGAGAGAACAAGAGTATACAGCAAAAATAAATTAAGTGTTTAACCTACCACCATCTTGATGGGAAAACATATGAAGCAAATTATTCAAACAGAGGTAACCAATGTGCTACATAACTCTTTTCTCCTAACAAGTGTGTAGTTGGTGTGGATAATGTGAAGTCTACGTCTTTCACACATAAAGTGCCTTCAAAGTTATTTTTAGGCTCTTTCATTTATAGTGAAATCTCTTTCAGTTTACTTAGGACTTAAGGATTTAACTGTGTGCCTAAAAAATAAGTATTTCTTATTTTCTACAGCTTATTTTAGCAAAAATACATTGTCTAGGAACAATACAATGTATAGGAAAAAACCCATCTGCTTGTGAGAAATTTCTGCCCATAGATATCCTGTCCTTCAGAGGTAAGGTATATTTCTTTTTGTGATACACCCATTTACGAATTAATGGGGAATCTTTAAACATTTTCAAGAAATGGTAGGTAAAGTAGCTAAGAAGTAAAATTATCACTAAGTTTTCAAGTGTTTAGGTAAATTTGCAATCAGTTTGAAAGCTTGAAGGGATCTATGTGAGACTCCAGCCCTTACACTGCTCCTCCATCCAGCCTCCAGAGGCTCTGACAGCCGGCGCATGGCAGCCTCATTATTGCTTTGTGCTTCCTTTTATTTTAGTTGGCCTTTATTTACTTGCTGAGGGCAAGGTATCTTCCAAACTAAGGCAAACCGCATTTTTAGAGGCACAGGGAGCAAGAAGTGATACAATTTGTGCTGACGAAATGGAAAGCGGATTGTGTTTCCCCACAGCCCCATCAGCCACTCCACTCCCCGGCCACAGGGCCCTGACATGGCTGCCCGGATGGGGCCAGGCCTGTGCTGCAGCCCACAGGCTTGGCTGCCAGGCCACGTGGCATCACCAAGCACAAACATGTGGGAATATCGTGTCCATTTGGGATCAGCTGCCCCCACCCATCCCAATGTCCTGACTGACATTTGAAAGGGCTTTAAAGGTCCTGCACTCTCCCCACAGGTCAAGGCTGGGCTGTGAGCAGCACACAGCCATGGCTGTGCTCCAAGGGGCTTCTTGGCCAAAAAAGCCTCACAGCAGGGAAGGACCAGGCCCCACTCCCTTCCTGGGTCCAGGAAGCATCGAGCCAAGAGCCAAAATGGAGCTGTCCTCGCTGGTGTTATCAGGGGTCCCTGAGACTCTGCCACCTCCAGCCCAGCACCATGGCTGGCACCGCGCAGCCACGCCGGCACTGCCCCGTCCCAGCGTGAGACTGAGGGAACACAAAGCCAGACAAAATAAAGGGCCTAGGGGAGGAGGAGAAGGCAGCACAAAGGGAAGTGGCAGAGTTAGAAATAAATATAAATAAAACAATGGAACAGTAGAAATGGGAGGGTGACTCTGACAAAAGCCTGTGCTGCTGGCAGCCAGCCTGGCACAGGACACAGCCCAGAGCAGAGGGTTGTCCCTGCACCAGGGCTGGGAGGACTTCAGGAGAGCCATGTCTGTGCTTCCCCTGTGGCCCTGAGCAAACCCGAGCCCCCTGCACCTCCGTGCTGACCAATCTGTTGTGAGTTCAATGGGCAGAAACAGCTCAGTGAGGAAGGACATGCCAGGGCCCTGAACAGCTGGAGAAATGTTCATAATCCTGACAAGCAAATGGGCCAATCATAAGATTTTCCCCCTAATATGAATAAGATGTATGAGAAGTTGGTTTTGCATGAGCAAGGCTGCAGGACTGAGCCTAGGGACCACCTTATGAAGATGAAATATTTCTTCTGATTTGGTTTTTATATTCCAAGTCCTTGCATTAGCCAATCTTCTAAATAGCAGCAATGCCAAACTTCCTTCCAGGCTCAGTCAGATGGCTTTAGGTGCCCAGCCAAAACCAAAAAAGAATTTATTTTGTGCTGCTATCTCCAGTTCCTAACAATATATTACTCAAAACCTGAAAATTTTAACTGTGCCAAACATTCTTTATCAAGGAGGTACCTGGATAGGAACCTTAATTTTTGAGTGTTTCTGCAAAGAATAAACTACTGCTTAATGGTAGAAACATTACAAAGTGGATATATTCTGGCTCTGGAAACTTGAATTCTGCGCTGATTTAACCCCATATGCACAGGAACATAAGAACAGCCATACTGGAGTGTATCTAACCACCTCCAGCCTGCAGCAGTCTCCAAGCTGGCACACAGGGAAATAAAAAATTAGAAACAAAACCAAAACAAAACAGAAAAAAAAAAAAAAGGGGGAAGGTGTTGAATAGTCCCAGTCATGAGAGCATTCTCCCAGTCTCCATTTGCAGCTCCACTGATTCTCAGTCCCAGTCTGGTTTGCTCCCTAACCCTCAGAGGGTCTCTCTCATGAGTCTCCAGTAGTGGCTAGAGCCCGTGCGAAAGCCTGACACCTAAAATATTCTCAGCCCAGAGGATCTTCTGCTCATCTCATGGAGAATTTGGGGTTTTGGGCCTTGGACCCTACAGCCCTTACCTGTGAACCCTTGTTCTCCTGTTAGAGACAGGCAAGAATCAATCCCAGTCCACCCTTCTAAACTTAAAAGTAGTAAGGCATTGTGCTTTTAAGAGGTGGGGGGCAAACGAAGAAAAAAGCAATTAGGAGGTAATAGCTCTGCTGGGAGAGCTATTGAAAACACTTTGATTTCCACATTAAACCAGCGAAACTCTGATGTTTCCAAGTTCACTGGGATGTGTGTCCAAATTGACCTTTTATTGCATATGGTCAAGTGCTGTGAAAAATCCCACCACTTAGCATCTCTCTGTTATCTCAGCAACAGGCAGGGAAATTCTCTCCTTCAAAGAGAACCATAAAAAGAGATAACAGAGACAAGGGCTTCTGTGCCATCAGCATTTCAAACTCCACATCCCCTCAGGAAAAGAGGGGTTTTTTTGTAAGGGAAAAGAGGTTATTTGTAAGAGTAAACTGATCAATGCCTGTGGTTTCTCACCCTCCAACCTTGTGCAACCCAGAGAAGAAATACCTCCAGGCTCTCCACCTGGAAAGTGTAGGAGCAAACCAGTGCAGGTACAATTCTTGGAGTACTAATTTTACACCAGTGGCATTGGTAAATCATTTTACAATTACAATTCTCCCATATATCTATAGTGCAAAGACAGATTTCTACCCAACTCTTCCACACTTTCAGCCCCCTTTTTACCAAGGAGTGTGATTTTTCTTAAACTAATAGGTCTATAGTCAAAACTGCTGCTGTGTACTGAATGCCAAAGTAGATGCTGCTGTGTGTGGGTGGGAGGGGAAGGAGTCTGCCAGTATAGCACATTTCATTCAGGGAACTGGTATAAACTACATACAGACAAAACACAAGCTTGCCAGTATAAGCTGTGGCTACACGAGGAAAGTTTGCCAGAATAGCAAACTGCCAAATCTTTTCTAGCACAGACAATCCATGCTATCCCACAGATAAATGTTGCTTCAGACATTAACTCTCTCTAGTCTCACCATACTGCACATAGAAGCAGACACCACTGAGATATGCTACTGCTTTTCTCCATAACCTGTCACAGGTCAGCAATTTCAGGAGGCCCAAACTCTTTTGAAGAAGATGGGAAGGGAAGAAGCATTTGGAGGCTGGGTTATGCCCCTCTACATTTGCAGTGATGGGACAGCTGCACTAGGGCAAGGTCCCTGCCACATAAAGAGACAGAAGACCTGGTTTAGCTGCAGTAGAAATGGGACTGCCATTTCATTCTGCTTAGCTGGAAGAGTCACTAGGATCCTCAAGTGATTTCATCAAGCTGTCTTCTATCGTAAAGCATGAAGGAAATTAATTTTACTTGCGAGTGAGAGAATTGGACAACAGCTTGATGACGAGTTGGAATAAGAGGAAAAAGGAAAAAAAAAATCTCCTGGTATAGCAACAGTAATCCATTTCACAGTTTCCCACGTGTTTGTGCAGGGCTTTTTCAAGTACCACCTATGGACATCTTTCCTATACTTTTACCCAGAGTAAAACTTCACAAAGAGTAGGCACAGAAAGGCCAGAACATCTGGCAGAGTAAACACCATAGACACAGAAGTGGGATTATCAATTTTACACAGTGCATTTCCTTTTTTTTTTCTTAAAAGGCACTTTGAATTAAAGTCAAGAGCTTTGCTGGGAAAACATATAAAATACAATATCATATAATCACATCTGAAAACACAACAAAAATTATTAGAAAGACCATTCTGTATTTAAAGCATTTTCACATCCTGAGAAAATCCTTTTTATTGTTCAAAGTAATGGTTGAGCTCAGCATCTGAAAGCAGATATAGGGAGGCAAAGAAGCCAATCAATTATTCACCAAAGCAGAGTGTTGCATATATGGCTTTTTCTATGCAGGTTGCTTTTTCCCTCACATTCACAAAATCTTGATAATTAACATGCTAAGAAGATTTAAGCACAATTGATCTGGAGTACAGGAAATTATACTATTGAAACCACCAGGAATAACCTGACTTTACAAAATTTTGAACATGATGCTCCAAGAACTTTAAACAGTGGCTCATGCTTTGGCCACAGCAAAATTTCTGATATAGGTTTATATTCCAATCTCCCTCCCTATTTTTCTAAGAACTTGTTTTCCATTGTGCAGGTAGATTGTCTGCTTACTTATTTCATGTATGCATTTCTGTTCATTCACTCTCATATCATCCCGTATTTTATTAATCTAAATTCTGATAAAAATGAAGTCTTCAGATTTCCCCTGCATCCCCAGGCTGTCTGGCAATTGGTCTTACACTGTTAAAGGAGAGATGACAGTTTATTAAGCATTAAGATACAGACTAATGAGTTCTTGCCAAAGCCTGTCAAAATTAATTCATTTTCCAATGCAGTGAAATGAGTGGCTGAATGGATCAATACAATTGCTTGCAATCAGTACTCCTCCACAGTAAATGCAGGAAAGCACTGCCTCTGGTATTCTGCTGTATTTGCCATTAGTGACTGACGTCTCAAATTACCCAGATTTTCTTCTGACGCAAAAAACTTTTGCCAGGGAGGGTGAGGAAAATCAGGCAAAGTAAATAACAGTGTTATTAACTAATTTCTTATGCTCATTCAACATTTTTCCCAATATTGCCCACATTTGTCAGCACTCAGATTTCATGTCTCCTTTGACTTTCAGGAAGAAATATTTCAGTTTCTCGTAAGGACCCGATCTTGGCTATCTGACCATTGTATGGGATCTGGCTTCAGAGATAGTCCCACAGATTTCTGGGAGGGGACCAAAAAAGAAAAAAACAGAAAAGCAGAGCAAAGGGCTTCATGTCAGTGGAAACACACATTCCTGGGTTAGGCACTCGACAGTGTGAGCCAAGGTGTTAGTGTGTTGCCACCATGTTATCTAGACTAATTAATTTTAAACAGCACTCTTTATTATTAAATTTTATTTCACAGCTTTGTCTGTAATTCCCGAGTTCCAGAGCTGGTCACTGTGACTCATTCCCCTGAATGCTGCTGTTCTGTCCCCTTGCAATTAAAAAAATTAAGGAATCCCCCTTCCCCACTGCCCCAGCCATCTTTCCTGAGGATACTGTGACCTAATTCATAGCAGTTCTGGAAAGGCAGAAGGCTCTGGGACCCTCTGGGTGATTTAAGAGGCGATTCTTATTTATTACACATTATGGTAATTCATTTTTCATTGTTTGGGAGGTTCAGGGGGCTTTGTGTTACCTTTAAAGAAAGTGCTGACAAGCTACCACAAGTGTAAGGAGAGAGGCCACACAAGAGGAGGAAAAGAAACCCAGTGCTAATGGCTGTTTGCTCGGATATGGTTGGTATCCTTCAGTCAGTCCATATTTATTTAGGAACTCAAGGAATATTACAATTGTGGCAACTACTCAGGGACTACACCATTTTATAAATTGCTTCACTTATTCATATCAAGTGCTCAAATCCAATGAATGTCCCAGTTTGGGATGTGACACCGAAATGCAGAGTCCCCAAGGAGGGCAGGGAGCTCTCCACAGCCCGGCGCTCAGCACACAGCGATGTCTGGCTGCCGCATCTGTGCAGTGCTGGGGTGTAACCCGTGCTAGGCACTGCCTTGTGCCCCAGCACAGCCCCAGCACCACTGCCTTGGCTCTGCACACAAACAACAGAGCTCCTCTCTTCGGACTTGAACATAGGAAGCAGAGCCCAGTTTTCCTTTTCGGTGTTTACCTATTTCTCCTGTCTTCTGCTTTTAGACTGATGAAATTTATTGGCTTTCTAGAACCAAGAATTTAAAATATTGAGAATGATCCCATCTCAAGGTATCTTCATAAGCAACCTCCCTGAGAGATAGCAGTTGTTCTGTCAATGACAGAGCCAGCAAAGCCTGCTTTCCTGAGAATTTGTGCCTGACACTGAACTGCTGCATGGATGCACTGTTATCTGTAATAAGAGATTAGCATTCACTACAACCTGTTCTTTGGTAGTGACCCAAGTTAAGCACCTTTTCTCTGCTGGGTTATTTTTACAAAACAAATAATGATGGAAGCTATTTTAGAATTCTCCCCTTCTGCAGACTTTGATTTAAGCATCACTGGATGAGGAAGGAGGCAAACTGACAGCCACAAACCCACTTCAAGAGCGAGCACTAAGTACTATGTAGAGCAAAGATGGGGAAATTTAATCAAATCTACTGCTGGTAAGAAACAAACAGAATAATTTTTCAGTCACTAGCATTTATCCAATTAATAAACTGTGAAGTATTTAGAAGACTCAGAAAAGGAAGAAAAATAAGCAATGTAAAAAATACCACATTAATTACAGAATTATATCTCATGCACTCTAAAGTCAATATAAATATAGTAAGAGAATAGTGATATTTTCTCACTTCTTTTATACTATTTCTACATTTCATCACTAGCTAATTCTAAGATACATTTTTATTTCCTTTCAACTCTGCATTCTGTAGAGATAACATTACAGAATAAATTTTCCAATCCCAGGCCCCACATTTTCCTGTGATCAGTTACTATACACATACATCTGGATTATGCACAAAAAGATAAAAGGGGACAAACAGCACACGTTTGAAAGACTAAAGAATAATTACTTTTAATCCAATATGTCAGTACTTTTAGGAAGATGGAGGGAGGGGAGAAAGAGGAAAATGAAAAGGACTGAGTCAGTTTTAGAGCTTTTACAGATACTATTATATGGAGCAGCCTGACACCAATGTGCTCTTTC
>NW_008237878.1:4122301-4150173 GCF_000691975.1 Corvus brachyrhynchos
GGAAAGATACCCACATTCACAGCGCTCTTTTGATGGCCGTGCTTAGAGCTGAAGTTATTTTATTTTTTAGTCAAATCTGCAGCTTGATTAGCAGTCTGTCAGATTGAAACTATTGGCCTAAGTAACAGAGCTCCCTCTAATGGTGTTTCTATAGTTATACTGACTTACACGACATTGTATTTATGTTCTTTCTGCTTGCTGCTAGTAAATTTTACATCAAGCTCAGGACTGCCTTTGTTGGATATATTTGTGTTTATTCACTCCCATCTGGTGCGACAGCTTTTCCTTCTGAGACAGGAGCAGTTCATTGCAATGGAGTATGAATATCAAAGGAAGCTTGTGCAGGAGAGTATCATTATTATGTATTAAGCAACCCAAAAAGGGAGCAAAAGCATTAGCATCTGGGTAGTATCTTGTAAGGCTTTTTCCCCTGTTGCAAATACTGGTTCCTTGCTTGCAAAAAGCATACATTAAGAAAGACAGCAATACTTTCTTTGCATGTTTGGGGTTTTTTTATTAATTTCTCATCCTGGCACCCCACCATGGGAGAGGCTG
Source organism: Corvus brachyrhynchos (assembly GCF_000691975.1). NCBI lineage: Eukaryota > Metazoa > Chordata > Aves > Passeriformes > Corvidae > Corvus > Corvus brachyrhynchos. Next base: position 4,122,857 of record NW_008237878.1, read on the forward strand.
CTGCTGTCTTTGGGATACTGCCAGGCATATAATTGTTGAGGTGGATTGAAGGTAATTCAGGATTCGAAGAGTAAATTTGAGGAAAAAATTGTAAGCACTTAACAAACCTAAAAGATAATATGACAACTTGCCAAAATGAAACATTAGTTCATTCACTTGCTTTTCATCTAGAAATTGGCCAAAGACAGGTTTATTTCAGATAATTCTCCCTGAGCCATGCCACTTGTTGCACAAGACCCAAAGGAAAACTACTCCTAATTTTGATCCAAATTAAAAAAACTGCAACAAAAATTCTGCTTGTTTTACTCCCAAAGCACTCCAATTTTGCCCAGGAGAGTTCTGAATATTCCAGTTAGACCAAAATTAGAAAGTACTTTGCAGTATCTCATCTTTCCCTTCATTTGTGCACATCACCAAGCTTGGTAAATCAGTAAAATTACTGCTCCTCAGTGAAGGAGTAAGTGTAACGTGGAAGGGATATTGCCAGTATGAAGTAAGAGGTATTTATGGTCCTGTAAAAAAGTCAGCACCATTAATTCACTCTTTAGTACCAGTATGAAATTCACGCACACATCTTAAACAAAAAAGAACTGGACAGAAACTTCACTGTGCAATGTTGAAAGAAGAACAAAGGTAGGACCATCTGCCCAAGAAAAAATTAAAAAATAAGAGCAGGAGGGAAAGGAACAGAAACTATTGGAAAGGAACCTGGCTTTGCAGAACTGCAACTATGCACAGCTATGTTCATACTTATTTTGTGCTTTATAAAAAATTATGAGTATACACCACTTTGGTTTAAGAAAAAAGAGCAGCAGAAGTACTGAGAGAAATAAAACACACCCTTGGCTAAGTATCTTGGTCTGTCTCCCCAGGGAGAAAAAGCATTTTTAGTGGTCAGGCAAAAAGGAAAGCAGGGATTCATTATTATTACTTTTGTACAACTATGTTCTACATGCAAAAGGCAAGAACACACAGAGGTTACTTATTTTTACTTTCCCATGTACTTAATTGGTAGCACAACTGTAAATAACTCATTGTCTTTCTGCCTGGTACCTGCCTATAAAAGCCTTGGCCAGTAATCAGTTCCTTTTTTAAGTTTTGGGAGTTTTTAAGCTGGTATTGTTGAATATCCACGTCTTTGAAAAATCATTTCACAAGTTCAAAACCCTGGAAAACAAGAGCCAACAGAGGCATCGTCCTGCAGCTGGGGCTCTGCAGGTGGACAGGCTTCAGGTCCCACTTAGGTCACAGTAATGGGTGGCAGTGGGTGGCACTGGAGGTGGCTTATTTGATCCTAAGCTACCATCTTATTTGAGCTGGAAAAAATGCCTATTTGTGGTTTTCAAATTATGGAATGAACTTAATTAAACTGTAAAACATTAAACAACAGCAGGAAAGATGATATCCTTGTGGGGAAAAAAAAAAAGAATAAATCAAGTTCTTTAGAGACTTGGAGAAAATAAACGAAGTGGTTATAAAAATAAATGAAAAATTTCCAGTCCCATCTACCACCTGTTTAGTGCAGACAGCAAGGTGAGTTTGCCATTTTAGAGAAAAGTTTCTTCAAGAGAAAAAAAAAGAAAAGCTGATATATAGATGCAGGTCCTTGAGAAAGAATATTAGCTCCTTTCTCTTCTTTTTCTCCTCTTCTTCCCCTCTCCCCTGATGTCACTCTGTCATGCTAAGAGCTGCACACTCCAAAGAGTTCAAATGTTTTTCCAAAGCTGAAGAAACATGGTAAAATGTGGAGCATTACAACATTACCACTCTAATTTATCAAAAGTTTGGAATGTTTCTCAATATGTGTGAGTGGGAAGGCAGAAAAAGGCATTTTTGACATGTAAAATCATGACTGGAGAACTTTAGAGAAAATGCAGGCAAAAAAGGAGAGCAAAGAAAAAAAAGCAGTAAACAATAAAAGAAAAAATGTGGTGGAGAAACTAATTCACAAGCATATTTGACATTAATTTTTTACAAAATAAAAAACCTGTCATAAATTGTAAAGATTTCCTGCATAATAATTGAAAGAAAAAAACAGATGAAGTCTGACATGGGACAAAAAAATGTGTTTCTACCAGCTGTCATGAAAATATTGCACAATGACTGGCACAGAAAACTAACCCTCAGCGGTTTTGGGTCTTTTTCTGGTGGTTTTGGGTCGGGTTTTTTTTTTTTTTTTTAAAAGTATAATCAACGCATCAGAAAAGCTAAACTGGAAAAAGAAGTTACCACTTTGTATTTAACTTTCAAACAAGCAAAAGCCTGATTCTTCCCTTACTCTGTGCAGTGCAAAACAACTGCAGACAATGTCACACAGAGATGAATTCAACAAGGCACTTCGCAGAGTGCCCAGCTCCAACTCAGAGACACTGCTTCAGTGGGTCAGGGAAATTCTCCACCAGGAAGGCAGCAAAAATCAGGGACAATCTTAACTTCTGAAGAAGAAACTGTCAGTAAGAAATTAAAGTCCTTGGTCTTCAGAGGACTCTTGGAACTGAGTAAATCACAGAGATTGACCAGGAATGTGAGGACAAAGACTGTCAAAGAGATAGGCTGGGACTGTGTAGCACCTTACAAACAAGGAAAGCAATTTCAAAACCAGTATGGTATTTGACTGGCAGCCAATACATTTTCAAAATAAATCGAATGTGCTCCTGTCATCTCCTTTTCATAAGAAACCTGGCAGCCACATTCTATGCTAGCTAGAGTTTATGTAAAGTCCCCGGTTCCCTTAACATAGTGAAAACCCAGCCTGCACTACAAGTATTTGCACTGTTTATCTAAACCATACTTGCATCCTCAAACACCACTCTGTTTTCCCATGATTTTTCGTCATATTGCATTCATGAAGAGCCTTTGAAAAGTGAGATTGTACAGATAAAAAAAAATCTTTAAAAAGATTCACTTGCAGTGGGTGTTCTCAGGAACATCATAAATAGAAGATTGGTTCTGTATCTATAATTGAATACTAAATCAAATCTGATAATTTTCAGAAACTAATTTAACTGATCTCATTAAATTTGGAATGAATTATTCCTTTCTGAGATTCATTTCACTTTAGTACATTAATAGGTTCTTAATGTGGTATTGTTCTTTTTCCAAGCATGATGTATTAATATTGAGAATTGATATTTACTAAACAGAAAAAAAATATTTCAGTATCAGTTGAATTATGAGTAACAACTGAGTAATTTCCAAAGATTAAGCAGAGGGGGAATTGGCAAAGAGTTGTGGGAGGAGCAGGAAAGCAAAGGTATGGTTAATCATTGAAAGGGAGGGAAAGATGCATGCAAGAACGGTGCAATAAATCTACCTTTAGAAAGCAATGAAGCAATCAGCCAAAATAGATAATGAAGGGCCTTGCCATGACACACAGTAATCAGCAGCAACCAAAGCTGCAAGTGGAGGAATAGTTACACTGCTTTACACAAGCTGACAAATCCAAATGACGTGAGTTCAATTAGATTTTTAAAAATTCAATTATATACAAAAGTCCAGATTCTTAATATCAGACTCTTGATTAAAATCTGGGGAAGATTCCATTAGAAACAGCCAAGACCAATATAGCAGCAGAATATTAAGTGAGAGAAAAAATGCAATGGATAGACTGTGCTGTCATAAATGTCTTTATAAGGGCAAAGAGCAAGTGATTGCTAGATCAATGCTAGAACCAATTTTATTTAACATCTGTATGAATTTCTCTAAGAGGAGGCACACAGCACACTAACTAAATGTGCACGACACATTAATTAGGAAGTGCTGGAAATATCAGGAAGGACTCAGAAATGTTTAAAACCCCAGAAAGAAAAAAACAAATAAAGTACCACCCAACAAATAAATTCTAATATCCTGGAAAAAGAGACAGTTAAATTCTGCACCAAAAGTGGAGGTCTAGTGGCTTTTACAATATATGCTGAAAGCAAATTAACTGTGCAACACTTGCTTCACGTAATGTGACACAGGGAGAAACCACCTTGAATATTTTGCGTGTCTCCTTTGAGACAGGGAAAGATATTCAAGCTTCACTGTGGCAAGGTTAGTTCTTCACAACGACGCAGCAAGGCAAGAATGCTACATTTGGCTTGGATTTACCTAGATAACCAGGTGAATTATTATGCTTTTTCCTCTCTGATTCCTATAGCTCACATCTTTCCCCACTTTTAAACCAGAAAAATCCTCCCACCAATCCCAAATATGAATTCTAATTAAAAAAGAGATCGCAATGCAGGTTGATTGCTGTGTTTTACAAGTTATTTGTCTAAATTATGTGGCCTATGTATGAATAATTACTCCCTATCATTCAGTTTGCTCTCTATAAAGATAGCTGAAAGCTAATTAGAAGCTGTTCAGTGGTTAGCCAGTGCTGTCTTTGATCACTCCTTGCTTTTAAAGTTTGTGCCTGTGCCCATATTGCATTCCCAAGATGTTTTCATTTACCATCGGGGAAGCAGATAGAATTAGATCACATCACAGGAAAGGAGTGTTGGGAGGATGAGTAAAATCAATGCAAAAAAAGGGTAGTTATATATCTCACAAGTTTGTAAAAAAACCCAAAACACAAATTAGGTATTTTAGGACTTTTACTAAAGAAAGGAAATTTGTACAGTCCTTCCAATGTGCCTATGATCAAAACCACATAGTGGCAGCCAAATATCCAGTGCTCATTGCTCATTGCCTCAATAGCTCCTTGTTAATTCACTTAACTCAAATATTAGAAGTTATGTTTGGGAAGCCCCACTCAAAATTTACATGGCCAGCTGACTCAGAAACATCCCCCTGCTTCCATTAACTCTTTTTATATCTTCCTTTCAAAGCCTGATCACTCAGAGAAAATGAGTCACTTGTGGCAGTTTCTGACTTCGACAGGGATGCCACAGGAAAGGCAATGCCCTCATAGGCAGGGTGGGCAGAGGGCTGTTCCTGTAGCACTCTCCAAAGCTCTCACGGATGCTCCTGTGTTCAATATCACAGCAAACAAGGAAGTTATCAGGATGGACTCCACACCACTGGCCATTTGATACCTGATTATGCAGCAGGCTTGCCAGCAAGCTTGCTGAATAGGCTTTAAAATATCTTATATGGCTCAGTGGTCTCATAATCCCCATTATACGAGACCTGGAACATCTCTTTTGGAACTCACCTCTGCTTTACTCAGAGTAAGCCTAACTGTCTTCAATCTGGGCAGAACATATTGATCCCATTTGATTCTACAATACATCTGCTGCAATTACAGCTTTTATTGGGAGGAAGCTTCACTAAAAAGGGCAGCCTGCTGCCTGCCCAGAATTTATCAATACCTATCTTCAGGGAAAAGGAGCTCATTAGCAATGTGCTGTGTGAAAGGTCTGGAAGCAGACAAAAAAATGACAACCCATAAATTAGAAAATAAAACATGCTGGAGCAGTGGTGGACAAATTTGACATCACAACAATGTCCCTGTCTATGCCTGGGAGTAAAGGCTGTGCTACATTTGAAGTTTATTTGAGAGAGTAAACAGTAAGTGCTTCTCTTGCATTTGTCTTGCAGAATTAGCAGTGTGGTTAGAAATTGCTCTTCTGGGAAAAGCTTTACATTTTATGTTCCACATCTTCTTGGGAATTGTTGGCACCTCTGTCTAAATCTTATCAGTAGGTTTTACCAGCTATCTCCTTCCTCACTCCAATTAGCATAGAGGGAAAAGCGCCTTTGTCTTTTTCTTCAGGGCCTGAACAAAGTGAGAGGAGCAGTAGATAATACTGATGCATTACTGGAATTTTTAGACCCATAATTGCATGCACTATACCCTACAGCACAGATTTCGAGTTCCTGGTGCTCTCCAGTCTCAGAAGTGTTCGCCTAAGTTTGTAACAGAAACTTGCTCACTTCCTTAAGACAAGGCCCAAGCTTTTCATATAAGGCTGTCAGTACTGCATCAGATCAAAGGTTCACCCAGCTCTGTTGTGCCTCTGACAGCAGCCCTGGAGCAGCCAAGGAGAGGGGTCATCTGAATCTGAAGATACACCTAACGACAAGTGAGCAGAGGCACCCCCTCCAACACTGGCCCTCTGAACTTCCAGTCATAAGGTGGCATAAGGACATCCAGACATGGGGCATTCACCTGCACCATAGGTGCAGTCCCCAAAGGACTAATTCTCCATAAATGATCTAGTTCCTTTTTACCTGTTACACTTTCAAAAACACAGCCCCAAGCGTCATTTCTTCCTCCCCATCAGCTCACGGGGAAGAGAGAGCCAGTCAGACTATGAAGTCACTTCTCTCTGGCTGCTTGGCTGCACCTCTTTCGGAAATTTCTTATGATTGCTGAGGTGACACTGGAGAAAGGGGTAAGCAGGACTTCTGTTTCCACCATGTTTAAAAACAAACTTCCAGCACCACCCAAGCAGTCTGGCAGTACACGGAATTGTATCCATTCTTGCAAGTCCTGTGTGGCAGATGGGTATGTTAGATGTGAAACCAGTGATGCTTCAGAACAGGGTTTGATCCACGAAAGACCAGACTCCTCACAGACTGGCTCTGCTACAGAAAATAAAGCGGAATCTTTCTCTAAGAGATTAAGAGGTGCTGAAAACAAGTTTGCTGGTCTGCAAATTAGCTGTGCTGGATATGTTGGCATGTTTAAGATGTTGTTCAAGGAAAATAAAAGTGCTACAATGCAAGATAGACAAAGTAGATAATGATGCCAGAAACAGGATTTCTAAGAATAGTTCTGTGTGTCTGAGAAAACCAAAACAGGGAAAAGGGATATTTGCTCTGCACAGTGGGCTGAAGACCTGTAGTACTAGGGGAGGACTGGGTGCAGGTTTCTTTGATCTCTGCCAGAGAAGCACCATGCAAAAAGCATTATATTCTGCAGGAGTTGGTTGCCCAGCATAGGGGGCCCTTCCACACCAATGGGAAGCTCCCAGAAATTGGACTATCTCAAAGGTGGCTGAAGGCCAGGAACTAACCCCCCCATCTGCTCACCACTCTGCTCCCAGGGTGAAATATGGTTTTTTGACCTTGTCTTCTCTAACAATTGCTCATAAATTGCCAAAAAGCTTCCATGATGTAGCCCCTTACCTTTGGGATGGGGTGAGACCCTCCAGGGGCTGCTGTGATTCATGCATGGGTGGAAAGCTCCACAAAGAGACAAGGGATCCTCATATCCTCATTATGTACTCTGATGTTTTGTTAAACTGACTGTCCTTCTTGCTGAGCACAGCACCTAGTTGTTCATTTCATATATTAATTTCTCATTTCAGTCGAGTCAACTACTCACCTAGAACTAGCTCTGAAGTCCTTTTCTGCAAACATTTCTCTCAGACAAATATTATAGCAACCAGATTATAATAACCAAAGTGAGAAGAAATTCTCAAAACCTGTTTTCTTTTGCACTCATGTTCCTCTGATATCAGCCTGCCCATTTTTCCCAAGTGCAATACCTATTGAGTATTTTTAAATTTAAGGTTATTATTCTGACACCTCTTGAGTTGCAGTAAGAGTAAATATGCACACATTTCTATTCTGAAATATTTTTTTTTTCCTTCCAGTTTGCTGTTTATTCCCCTCTCTTTCCTCTGACCACATGATTGGGACCTAGTTCAGAAAGCATCTTCAGCATCTCTGGCTCACGGACCTGAGTGAAGCAGCTGTTTCAATTGCCTGCATGGTTCCTGAATAGAGGCCAGATAAAACTCATGTTTAAGCCTTTCTAAGTCCGGGTGTTACAATTAACAGAGGCACCGTGCAAAGCCTTAGCAAGGCAGCTTGTGGGAATAGGGACCACTCACCTCCCTTACAGTGCTAAAAGCATTGAGTTTCTAATCCTGATGTTCTTTAATGTTGCATAAACAGAGACCTATCAGTGCCTGGTGAACAAGAGCAGTTTTGGTGCATACAGCAACTGCTCTGCATTTACAGCCCCAATTGGGCTTATTTAGACACCCACAAGTTGCATGTGAATAGGTTTGTTCCCATTCCCCTGCCGCATTCTTGTCCCCTCTGTCATTGAATGCTGTTGCAGTGGATGACAAACAGCTCCCCACATTAAAGGCAAGCTAAAGGTCATACTGCTGCTTCATTCTGAAAGCACAGCTCCTCCATTTCGTCTGCTGCATGAGAAGACAGTCCCCTTCTCAAGGATTCTGAGCTGAATCTGAATTATGTAGATACAGAGGGTAAGATGTGGGGGCATCATCTTGCAAAAAGCCAGATCCATCCCCTGACCCTGGAGCCTAGCTGCCCTGGTGCCTGCACAGTGGTCCACAGGCACTGGTGCCAGGCCTAGGGATGGCAGAGATGTTTTGTAAATTTTAGAAATTACTTCAGGAGAAGGATATGGAGGGAGTGTTCAAAATCCAGAAACATCTACTTTGATGTTGCATGCTTTTCCCCTGTCATTCAAACACATGTTTTTTTGTTTAAGGATGATTAATATATTTTTAATGTTTTTCCTAACTGAAGGGAAACCTGTGCTATATATTAACTAAGTCTAGAAAAACACCCCGAAAGCTGAGCTGGCATAAGTGGGTAGCCTGTATGTGATGTTTATTATGATTTTTCCTTAAGATCCTTGTCTCCTCATTTTTCACTGTTTCTTTTTGCATTTGTCACTGCCCGGTTTGAGGCATCTTGTCTTCACTCCCATATTACTCCGAGGCCCAAGAAAAAGTCAACCCAAAACACCCTCTGAGAAAAAGTACAAAAATGAGCCAAGCTCCAGGCAGAGCTTTGCAGAATTTACAAAGCAGTAACTTGCTGCCACTGCAGCTTGAATGACCAAACAATCTGGGTTTTCTAGTGCAGGTTTCAGGGTGTTTGTCTGGATTAGGGAACAACCTGGACCATTCATGCCTGGCTATGGCAGACCCAAAGCTGCTGCTCTGGCAGGGGAAGAAGAGGTTTCCCCCAGCAATCCCGGGCCAGGGCTCATCTCCCCCAGCCCTTCAGAGCCCCTGCCCCAGGTGAGCCTCCCCTCCACCTCCTGTGCATGGAAAGGCCATGTGAGGGTCTAACCCAGAGCAGAGGCCGATAAAAGAAGTCCCACTGAAGGCAGGGGGGTTATTCAGTCTCTCATGATGACATTTTGCATTTTCAGAGAGGGTAATCACAGATTAAGGTGGTGCTTGGCACAAGAAAAAAAAAAAACAGCAGAATTTTGTCAGTAAACATGCAAAGTAAATAATTCTGGAGCTGGATTCACACTTGTTTAGCACTGGAAGTGGGAGAGGTACCAGGTTTAGCAGCAATAGCTAAATCCGAGCTCAGGCTTACAGGTCAGATGAAACAGCTGCTTAAATGTCCAGAAAAAATGACTGCTCCACTGGCATGTGTCACAAGCTGTAACATTTATCAAAGAAATAAACAGTACTCCATGAGCTCCTCAAATCCATTCATTTCTATTCCTATCCTTTTCACCTTGCAGATAAGACAAAAAACCTCATTATATTTTAGTTTCCTAAGTTTTATGGCTCTGACATATACTCAGAATGATTGCCTTTGCTGCTGTTAACTACCTGCCAGCACTCTTATTAAGGTTCATTTAGGAATAATCTATTACCAAAAAGGAAAGGTCCAAGTTTCAAGGATGGATTATTTAAATCACAGCATGCCGTTCTGCAGCAACAGGAAGACGGCCAATTCCCCCCACCAGCACCTTTCAGAGCTGCTCAGTGGGGGAAGAGGCAGCCCTTGGGAAGGTGGATTGAATTTCCAGATGGAAAACTAATGGCAGAAAACTCAGGTCACCACAGCTCTGGACAAGTGCAAAAGAGCAATATTTCACTCTAGTATGAAGAACTGCATAAAAAGAATATATATCCTGCACTCTCCCTTTGAAACTATCCAGATAAATGGAATATTTAGGGAAACATAAGCCATGCAATATTATTTGCATATGGAGCATTCTTACTTGCATTTATAAAATAAAAATACAAGTCAAGACACAGGCAGAATACAAAGTACAAGGCTACTCTACTACGGTAATAAGTGCATATACACATTTTTCTTTTCTTTGATTTAAAAAAATTATCTAGAAACTTAAATGTATGCTTGAATGAAAATTTAACAAATATTATAATTTATAATACTATCCAAGTACCTTTGATGGTTCACTTAAAATATTTCTCATCTAGGTTACTTTTAAAAATGCATTTAAGTGTAAATATTTTTAGGAGAAAAAATAACAACCAAAAAAAAAATCTAATGGAATAAGAGGGGAAAAAAAGTCATGTTGACTGACACACAAAAAGTAGGCTTTGTTAATGTTATATTCATTACCTTAGAAAATGTTTTACAGGAAGTGTAGTAAATCCACCACAGATGTGATAAAGATTAAAACCTCTTTTAAAGCAAATCTGTCCATTTAAAATAACCCAACAGATATGTGCAACATTTCTCAGCAATTTTCCAAGTAAATAGCTGATGAAACAAACTCAATATTAAACAGAAGCATTTCATAAATTCTATGTAAATACAGTCCTGTAAATCAGGATGAAAATCACAAAATCCCTATTTTTCCCTTCACCTCATAGAGATATTAAAAAGCACTTAAAAGGTGATTTGGAATGGCAGCCCATTTGCTCCAGCACTGGGCTACCACAACAACACACAAACCCACTCTCAGTGCAACACACTGCAAGGAAAATATAAGCATTTCATTTCCCTTAGAGCACTAGTTAAATTTAGAAAAATTATTTTGAAATACAAGTATCTAAATTAAGAGTACATTATTTGATACACTTGAGGGAGGAAATGTTATGGGTTTTATCCATATTTCATTTTGGGTTTGTAATAGACCATCTTTAGATGAACCAGGATTAAATACTTGCATTCAGCACACCTGTAAATGCTCCAGCTGGGTCCTGTCAACCCGAACACCACAAATGGCTTGCAAAATTCTGATTACTAAATGCATATTAAATCAACATTACCATTTTCCCTAAAGAATTATATAACAGTGCAGTGGAGTTAAATAAGAGTTTGAAAATAAAGAATTAAACCAGCCACTTCCTCATGGTAATGCTGTATTTCATCCTCTTATGAACATCCCCACCCTGCAATTTTTGATTAAGGTTTCTACTTTTCTCCTGTACATTTAACCAATGTTTTAAAGCAGTTAGTAAAGGAGTATTTAGACCAACAACAGACAACCAGAAGAAAAAATACACATATATTTTGCTATTGCTTCGTAAGATATGGTATAACCTGATCAGTACATACCACTCCCACACATGAGAGCTATAAGAGAATACCAAAATGTTGAAATGGTTCAGCTGAAGAAGAAAAACAGCCTTGGGACTCAAACCTGCAAACATTTGCTCCCATGATTAACTATTCTGCCATGAGGAATTTCATTTGAATCATTAAGAGTACTCAAAGTACCAAAGTTAAATACATACATAAGTATTTACAGGCTTGGACTTTGATGTGACCTAAGGAAACAGCAAAGAAACTCAGTCCCTGGTTTTTTTTGTCCTTAACTGAGCTGATTCCCATCACTAACAGAAAGGATTTGCTCAGGAAAAAGACCAGGCATTGGGTGGAATCTTTCCCTGGGTACACAAAATTTTAAATCAGATTTTTAATTTGAAGAAAAAGTTATCTCTCTCCCAACAAAAGCAGTATAAAGAGAACATGTGTGCAGATTGGAGCCCATAAAACAACCATACATAACATTAAATATTTGCTTATCTTCTTATGTTAGCTTGGCAAGAATTAAATTTGCTACTCATGACTACTGCTGACATTCCAGGTTCATGCCAAGAAATGTATTTACTACCACACACTGCCATCTTTTATATAACATAACATATGTGTGTTTATATGCATATACATATATGTATACACAGCCAAAAAAGAGCTGTGCCATTAATAATAAATCAAGTGAAAGTAATATTTAACCCACACCCCCTGAACTTGCTAATAACCACGTGCAATGTATAGACAAAACCTATGCTAGACTTTCATCATGATGTAATTGCTCTTTCAGATCAAACTGAGAAAATTACCATGCCAGCCAAACTAACATGAAGTAGGCTAATTTGGCCAAAACATTCAATTTCTCACTTTCTTTCTGCAATAAAAATATTACTGAAAAATCCAAATTATGTAAATAAGGTAGGAATAAATACAGTGTTAAAAACATAAATCAGTTTCAATGGAAGAGGAGCACACAGGGGTATGAACTCTGCTTCTCAATCAGGCTGATTCTCTGCTGAGAACAAGAGTGCACAGATCGGGGGATGCCAAAACAGCTCAGTGCTCCAAATACAGCATGGTGGGTTACAGGGGAGAAGTATCCTTTCTCTGCTTAAAATAAGACAGTGCAGGAAGTATATAGACTTAAATATTTAAGAAATTTTCTCCATGGATGGCATACATAATTTGATACATTATTTTTCAAATTTCCTTCAAATTCCAGTATTTGAATTAAGTCAGTTGTAATTTGCTATTTCTCCACAGGATCTTGAACAGACACCAGATCTTTCACTTATCTGTGACTGTGCTATTTTCTAAAAGCATTAACCAGAAACCAAACATGCTTCCAAAAAATTCCCTGATGTCCCATGTCTCCAAAAGAACATGGCACGGGCATAAATGGAGCCCAGGACAAGATAGCCATGGCACAGACTTGGACAGAGCCCAGGCCCTGGGAGATATTTGCATTCTCTGCTGCTCAGGAAGTGGGATGTGGTCAGTGCTGAGCTCAAGAGCCAGGATTTACCTTTCACTTCTGCATCAGGGCTTGAGAGGACTCTGTATCCAGATGCTCAGGGGCATGCTGTGTTGGTACCAGATGTCCTCTCACAGCACTTTTGGACCCCTGCATTTGTTTTGTCCCACAAAAAGGGCATCAACTTGTGTAAAGGGGTTCTCACCTGCTGAAACACTCCCTGGAATCACTGGGGGGGGGACACTTGGTGTAGTTTAGAGAAGCTAAACCAAGCCCCAAAGCAGTTATGAGCAGAGACTGCCATTTCTACACCAACTGTTCACCCATACACTGACTTGATTCTTTCAGGTCTGGTGCAGCTCACCTGTAACTGAGCCTGGAGCCCAGCAAGAGCTGCAATGATGTGTAGGGCTCACATCATGGCAACCAGCAGGAAGGCCAGTGTGCTCCTCATGTCACAAATGTCTCTGGTCAATATCAAATGTTTTTGTAGTCCAAGACCACATCAATTATACAAATTAAAGTTGACCATAAAAGAGAAAATCAAAACACTTGGGTCAGTATACAAAATTCTGCAGAGTGCACCCTCAGGATCTCCTCTAATGAGATAGAGCAAAATGCCCATAAAATGTGGACAGCTGGTAACAACATCATGGCAAGGAAGCCTCTATGGATTGCTTAGAAGCTCAAGTACATTTCAATTTTAAAACGCTTAAGCAAACTACATAAACTGAGTGCAAATCATGTTTCCTTCTAACTAAGAAAAACTACTTACAGGGAGACTGGGATATACAGTTTTAGAATTTGTTTGCATAAGAAAGATACATCCTAAATTTTGTAATATACAGTGTTAATAGTATATATTTAAAAGAGTCTTTATAATTTCTCATCCAGCTCCTTTAAGTGTTTCTTAAATCAGCAGAAAGAGAGGCCTTGGTGTCAGCAGTTCTGAGGAAGTACAGCTCCCCGTTCCTCCTGTGAGAGCTGTGCAAAGCTCAGGGCTCCCCAGGAGGGACCCATGGAGCAGGGATGCTCCCTGGCCCGCTGGGAGCTGGTGGCTCTTGTTCTGGCACAGCTGCTCCTGCTGCACACACTGTTTTCTTCTTCATGCGAAGGTCTCAGAATCTGACCTAATTTAAATTTAAGTTAAAAATCACAACTGCCATTTTAATAATACACTAAAGCCAGAACTAAACAAGCAAACTATTGGTTCCTGTCTGTCTCTCCAGATACAAGCCAGCTACAATTTCAGAAACAAAGTAGACACAAAGCTCTCGTGCTGTCACCAAACATAAGAGCTGTAAGTGGATAAACCAGTAACTTCTGTAGTAGGAATTTCAAAAATCATCATTTCAACACAGAGCTCATACAAAGCATCCATCTATCTAATAAGAAAAATCCATTGCATATTTTTTCAAATTTAAAGTAATTTATCAGCTCCTGAGGGGTCTTGGGAGTGCATTTGTGATGTTCCTCGGGAATAAAGTCATCCAGGATGCATCTTAATCAATCATTGGAGAAGCTTTAACCAATGGGGTTTTGGGCTCCTTGGGTTCTCTGGAGACATCAAAACATCTCTCCAGCTCCACTGATCTTTGCAGCAGGATAAATAGCAGAGGGAAAGGGATGTATCCCATCCCTGAAATCCTGAGTGCCCCTTAAGCAAACCCAGACAGGGCTGATTGCACATGGGCAGAGGGACACAGCAGAGGCAGCAGGAGTCACCTCCCTCCCCTGCTAAGGCTCAGTGACCTGAAAGGAGTTTGTAGCAAGCTGGGGGTCAGTCTCTTCCCTGCCGTGACAAGAAATAGGACAAGAGGAAATGCCTTCAAGTTTGGTATTTCTAATTGGAAAATTTCTTCCCCAAAAGACTTGTCAAGCACTGGAACAGTCTGCCCAGGCTCCATCAGCAGTGGTGGAGTTGCCATCCCTGGAGAGATTTAAAAGAGGAGTAGATGTGGCACTTAGGGACATTGTCTAGTGGTGGCCTGGGCAGTGCTGGGTTAATGGTTGCACTTGATGATATCAAAGTCTTTTCCCACTTAAGTGATTCTGTGAGACACTGAGCATGGTGCCATATGGCCTGGAATATCCCTTTGGCCAGCTGGGACCAGCTGTCCCTGCTGTGTCCCCACCCAACTTCTCTTCCCCGCCCAGTCTATGCATTGTCACAGCAGGAGAAACTGAACAGTCCTTGACTGGTACAAACCCTCCTCAGAAACAGCTGAAAACATCACTGTGGCATCAGCATTATTCTTATCCTAAATCCAAAACACAGCACTGTACCAGTAGTACTGGGAACAAAATGGGCTCAATCCCAGCTGAAACCAGGACAACAGGAATCCCTGCCCATCCAGGGCCAGTTTCTTCCCTGCACTGTGTCTGCCAGTAATGGGTACCAGAGCAGCAGGAGGAGATGTGTTGGAGCTATAGCAAGCAGCTATGGAGCAATCTTCTTGTAAGAACAAACTCTTCTGAACCCTTAGCCTAGGATCTGAATGTCTGCACTTGCATGTGTCCTGAGCTTTCAAGAACATTTGGCTATATTTTAATATATGTAATGATTTGATTGTAATAGCTGTCTATGAGGTATGCTTTTTTGTATAAAGAAGTCTCAGACAAGATCTGGTTATTTGCAGGATTTAATTAACAACTACCTGGAAATTCTTACTTGAAAACTGACCAGGTTACTGAGTGCACAGGTGAATGTCACCAGCAGGGTTGTGAAAGAGTCACCAACATCATTTATGAAACTTAAAGAAAAGGAGAAGAGACTGCCTCTCCTCAGTTTCAAGCTGATGAATGACATATGTGAGTGTGCCCTTAAACAAATAAACAAAACAAAAACAAAATGAAAAAAGGTTTCCTGATTAAATAATGAGCTATTGCCTGGAACAGCAAAAACACATAAACAAATACGAGGAGAGAAAACTCTTTCAGTAGAGAGCAGGATCCTCTCCAGAGCACGAGCTGTGAGCAGTAAGCCGAGCCCACGTCATCAGTATGGTTGGCACCAGCTACTGCTGAGGCCATTAGTTACTAAAATGTGCTGCTTTTTTTTTAGCACTGACCCAAGTTCCTTCCATCTCCTGGAGTGCATTCCTCCTTTTTTTTTTTTTTTTTTTTAATTTTTTTTGGAATTGTGGGTTTGTTTTGGGATTTTTTTAAGTAGCAACACAAAGAGCTGGAACAGGTTGATACGGTGATGGCATCAAGTTTTGATCTCCTGCTTCAAACAAAAGATGCACGCCCAGCTATCAAAATAAAGTGAACTTTGTTTAACACTACTTGCCCGACTTTCCCTCGCCTTTTACCCTGCATAGTCATACAGAACTGAGCCAACAGGATATAAAATGTTACCCAACCAGAACTGTCCACAATGCAGACATTTGATACCCATATTGCCTCTGCTTGTTTCTGAAGTCCTTTTAGAAATGTCCTTTCCACCTTAGCCTTCTTTGTAATAGTTAAGTCATTTTAAAATAACAGACTCCCATCTAACTCACACTGTCAGACCAGCAAAGTCATTTTTCTAGGACAGCTTCCCTTCCTCTCTGTCAAAGGACAACAGACTATGGCAGGTCCCAAAGCAGGTGACTGACTTGCAGAAATGTTACATGTGATGAGGAAACCCTTCTCTGCTAAGCAAGAACAGCTGCAGCTGCTACAGAGGTATCATCATTATATGCAGTATTCTTTTAAAAGGCATACTTACGATATCCATGTGCAACTAGGAGCTTCCACACCATCTGTATTTTAACATTGTCCAACCAGAAGTATGTCAATGTATATATTATTCATAAGGATTCCAAACTTTTAGATGTCTCAATCTGGGAAAACAAACAACATTCTCCCTGCTCCCTCCAAGCTTCCCATTTCCTATTTCTGCAAGGCAATAAAAATACTTGCAAATGTTTTTGGACACTCTCCTATCTTTTCTCCTGTTGGAGGAGAAAAATAAATGTTCCTCAGATTCCTTATAACAGAGAGAGGTTTAAAATAGTTTCTAAGAGATTTTATAGCATCTTAAAATATTCTCTTTTATCTTTTATATTTTTCTTACAGTGTCTGTAGATTATGGGCTGAGTTTAAAAAACCCTTGGGTGCTACTTTTGGAGTTGAGAGTATGCATATGGTGCACACATTTCCAACTAAGTGATGACTTCCATGAGACGTAGTACTACATGTGGGTGGGATGCTGGCAAGTAACAGATTTTAATGTACAATTCAAATAAGGGCATGAAAATCCAAGTTCTGCAATAAAAGAAACATGTCGAAATTCAATGGGAGAAATTTATTTATTCTGAGCCTTCAAAAGAGCTGGGAATTTTGGTTCTGTCCTGAGGCTGCACAAAATGGCTACATGGAAAATCTGTCTCCAACCAAATCTGCCCAGGACTGCAGGCATCAGGCTGGTTTTGTGATGTCATCTAGAGTATTGTTTCACAGAAAATATGGAATTGATTGCATTTTGCTAAGTGAAGTGGAAACAAAGCGATTTCTCATGCTCAGATGTAATCACTTCAAAATTAGGGCTAATACATCTTTCTACCCTCAACAGGAACTTCTCTACCTGTCAGTGCCTTCAGCAGCCTCAAACGAGGTGTGCTGATATCACCATGCTGGGCAGTAGTCCTGGCCGCAGTCAGATGGGGACATTGTGGTCTTTTGAGCTGGAGTAGCAACACTACCCAAATTCTTTGCCCAAGGCACTAACATAATAAGGGATGGCTCTGATCATTAGTGCTGGAGAAGCAGTTATATTGTTTAGCAATTTATCCAGTACAAGCAACATGCTCAGCTCTCTACAGTACATAACTCACATTTATTTTCTTCCCCAAGGAAAGTATAGATTGACCACACCACGAAATGTACTGTGACTGGGACATTGTGTCCCAGAAACCTTGTAACATGCTCTGGTCTTTGTTGGGTCGACACTGTCACTGAATTGTGTTATAACTCTACATTAATAAAATATTTTTAGGTCTTTAAGAGTGCTGACAGCATGGTACATAACAGATAACCACTAGATTCTTGAAAGCTTAGCATCAAGTTTGTACAGATCCAAGACAAAAGTCTTAAAGGAAGTATTTGTTATAAAGACAGTTCCTGAAGAAAGAAAAGTAGGGGTCTGTTTACTACAAAAATGGGAAGATGTTCTCGCAAACGGAGGGGGTGGGCAGTGACAGCACAAGGCATAGGAACGTAAGTTGGAGAAGGATGAAGAATTTGGGGGATGTGGTATCACGAAAGAGCAAGAGGTTATGTAAAACTAATGAGACATGCAGAGCCCTAAAACCACATGCTATTACCCAGGGATCAAATCCCACAAACATTTCATGCAATTTAAGAAAATCATTTTTTCTCATCACATCTAAGACGTACAGTGTAGTAGGAAAATAGTGTCTCCTTTTTTTTTAAGCTTGGCACACCATCAAAGTCTCCCATGAAGTCAAAGAAAACCACCTCCACCCTAAACTGAGGCTTCTGCATGGGGAAAGAAAATATGTTCCCTTCACTGGCTGTTTCTACCAAAGAAAGCAGAAACCAGGTGGGAGACACACAGAGCCATCAGCTCATCCCGTTCCACCTTAATTAAGCTGGAATTCCGCCAGGACACTACTCTTGCAACAATGCTGTCAAAACCTGAGGTGATGCAGTCCAACCCCTACACAAAGATGACACTTTTGGAAGCCCACCTCAAGCTCTCATTTGCCCCTCACTCAGAAGGGCTGTGCCTCCAAGTAGCCCACTGGGCTGGGGCTTTGGTGGCTTCCCAGCCAACGGTGGAGGCCTGGCCTCGCCCTCGCCTGGGAGCTGGCGGCTCCCAGGCCAACAGGGAATGGCTGCAGACTTGAAAGACACGCTGCTTAAAAGGCTCTCTCATGTTTCAGCTGACCATGTGTTTTCTCTTAGTACCCTGTGAGTTCAAATACCTCTGTATAACAGAAGTCAGACTGAAAAGGCATTGTGCATAAAATAATTCTTATCCGCGTTGGTACGAGCCTTTGTGCTCTTTAAAAGCATATACAAGTAGGCAGGGTCCTATTCACACTGCTAGGTCCATAGATTGCATCTTTATCAAATTCAGTGATAAAAAAAAAGGGTTGTAAAGGTTTTCCTTTAAACCTGATCTGTAGCAGCACAGAAATATTTAACAACATCCACATCATTCATAGGTAACTATCTTTTGAGAAAGACCAGATTTCTCTCTCTTCCCGTGAAACACTGCCAACCCAAGTGCATTTGCCAGCAGCAGAATCAGGCTCAAGGGAATGACAGAGTTTGCAACAGCATCCTACCAGGTCCTAGAGCCAATCCCAATCCACAGCTGTTTACAAAAAAAAAAAAAACAAAGGCAGTGGTAGTTCTGAACTATTGCAGTGATATTGAAGGATGCAAGTGTACCAGTGGCAAGAAATCAGAAGTATGCCAACAAAGTGTTTGGTGAACACACCCCAACTCAGAAAAAGTATTTTTTATTTTATAGTACTTATCTAGTGGTACTGGTTTTACAGTTTATTCAATGTGCTCAGAATTCCAATAAATGAATAATCACTGAAATAAAACTTCCACACAGAGTGTGTCGGCACTGTAGCAAAATAAGCTGGTATTGATTCAACTCAGAAACTGGGACTTCTTGTGGACAATAGCTTAAGAAAGAATTTTGATTAAATTGAGAGGCTCATATGTTACTATGCTTTCTACAGAGTTAGTCATTGTCCACAAGAAAAAACTTCTGCAGCACTCCTCAAATGCATTTATACTGCAACCTCTGGCATTTTCTCACAGACATCACTTAGGACAATGTGGTGGACTCTGCATATTTGATCTCATCATTTACTTACCAAGCTAAACCAGTTGCTCACTCATTGGCATGGGAACTCAGGGAGCAGCTGAGAGGTGTCTTCACTGATGCTTTTAGGTACTAACCCATGGAAAATTGTAATCTTCTAGTGGAGGCTTTCCAGCCTTTCAGATACATAGTCTAAAATGAACTGCAGACACACAGATGTACACTTTCCCCCAGGCGCCCTCACACCAGGGTGGTGCAGCAGGTTTGCTTTCAAGACTCAGGAGCCTTTTGGAGTAGAGCCCCACTGTGCAGCACTGTCCTTGCTCCACAGCCACCACATTCTCTCCCTTGCAGCCCTGGCATGCCTTTGCCACTGCCATGTACTCTCTTTTCTTCTAATAAGAACATACCATAATACAAATGGGATTGGTGACAGTGCCCACCGACTCCAGACTCCTGGACACCCATGCTTAGATTAATGTCAGCCTTTAGGAATTTAGCCAGTCTTCCACACAGGTCTGAAAAAACTTCTCTCCTGCTTAGTAGCCAGTGTCCAAGAGCCACAGAGGACAAGGATGCGTTTTGAGGCAGCAAAAATAATAATGTCTTGGGCTACCAGGAGTCCTTTCCCCAGACCTGGTCAGCAGGGCTGGGGGAGCTTCGCTGCCTTCTGCACTTTGGGGCATTTGGCAGCTGAGCCACCTGAGCAAATCACACACAGCAGCTCACAGCTGCCAAAGCCTTGGGGAGGGCAGCACAGGGAGGGGCCTATTCTCTACCTGCAGTTTAATTTCCCAATTTCTCCTAATCAGACTGAGTGAAGCACCTCACTGCTACAATCATGTTATTATGAGTACTGAGCCCTTTCCCTGGGTTGTGCTGTGGACTTTCCTTAACAGTCTGAGGAACTCAATCTGCATGACCTGATGCTCTCCTATGGAGTTTTGGAAACTCTGAATCCTTATAAAACTCACATTAACATCCCATTGTCATGAACATTTTTATCATTAAAGAAAATTTCAGTGTCATGAAAACATTTACAATAATTATTTCTATGTCAGAACAGTGTTTTACAGTGGCACTTTTCATTTGATAAAAATCAGCCTACCTACTTTGTTAAGTAAAATATTTCCAAGCAAAGGCAAGCCTAACTCAAGAACAGCAAAGATGACTAGAGCTTGTATTGCTTGTATTTGAGCCAGAAACAATTAGTTATAAGACAGTTATTAATGTGTACCTTTAATACTCTGAGTCAGCCTTCTGTGTGTTTCTTTCCCTTATGCTCCACTTTATACCATCCATCCTCTCTACTCACACACAAACCCAAGACTGGCAGCCTTTAAGAAGCACATTAGCTGGAAGAGTTAGAGGTATATTCCAGATCTCATGTATTAAATTCCCTCAGCCTGCTGACCTCTTCTATTCCCAGGGAAAATGGAGGCTGCATCACCAGGAAGGACTTCAAAACAATTAGGGATCAGACGCCACTGCACCAGTGTCTAATTTCTTTCCTCAAAAAAAGAAAACCTACAAGACATGCTTCAGTTCTCATTTACAGCTTTTCTGGAGCACAACATGTTCTGTGTTGCTATGGGTTATGAATACGAGTTAGGGAAATTAAATAAGTACCTAATCCAAGCACCACTCAGTTAATTAATGCTGTGCTGTTAACAGGGCTATAACTGCATGTGTTTCATGAGAATTAACAAGATTTGTTTGCATTAGCATGGTCTTACATCTCCCAGGTGACAGCAGGAACCATGAAACGGGGATTTATGCTCTGCTCTGGCCACTGCCAGCAGTGCCCAGAGGGGCTGGGCAGTGACACTGGCACTGGTGCCTGCGGGCTCTGGTTGTCACCCATCACCCGCTCAGGAAGGGCACAGCTTGCACCCACTGCACCTCACAGGGGGGAACTGCTGATGGCTTGGCACACACAGAGGGGAGATGACCCTCTGGCCTCATAATTAAATGGACTAGAACTGAACTTGCAACAAAAATAAACACAGCAAGTACACAAATCAGCAACACTTGCGTGACTTTACGAAGACAAAAATCAAATTACTTCAAGATGATCTTTACAATTACGTTAGCAAGTTCAATAGAGCATCGGAGTTGACAGCCGTAGCTTTGTGTGGTGAGGAGCCGCAGAAGGCGGTGACAGAGCTTCTCTGGGCTTCAGCAGGGCCAGGCTGAGCCCCTCTTCCCTCCCATTCTTCAGCCATTACTCACACAAGTGCCATGAAGATTTTCATTACACAGTATTGGGAGGAAAGATAGAAGTGGAGTTCTGCTTTGTATCTGGCACTGGTTAGGCGAGACTTCTACTATTTTAGTGCATGATTCCCTCCATTTGTCCCTCTTCAGTTGTTCCTCTCCCCAACTTTGCAAACTCCTCCAAATACAAGTTTTATAGCCTTGACTGTTCATTTGATGTGGACTACACAAGGATTAGCCAAATGACACAGGCCACGTTACAGGGCAGATTTCTGTAGATCTAAGATGAGGTCCACATATTCCTCTAGTCTGCTCATTTGCAAACATCTGCAGCAGAACACAGTGATCTTCCACAAAAAAGAAAAAAAACCCACACAAATGGAGCCAGTTCCATTTGTTTTCCATGTATGGGAAGAACTCTCTCTAAACAAATTTAATTCTTGACTCCAAGTAGAATTGAAGATGCTTTTCAGATAAGAAGTGGTAAAATAAAATCGCAAAAGATCACAGAAGATTATGTTGTTATTCCCTTCCTGCAGCATTCATCTAATTTTATGTTTTGCATTGGGGCAGTTTGGCCTTCTCTAAGACCAGCGAGACAGCAGACAAACAGCAGTTGAGCAGTGGTTAGACTGCACTCATGTAACCCAGCAATCATAACTCAAGGGAGAAAATGATTTCCTGTCAGAAATATAGACTGAAACTGCCAAGAAAATCTCTCCAAAGCTACAAACTTATCACCATTCACCCATTAGACTTGTGATGAAGAGAAAAATCAAAATTGCACCACTTAGTAAACCATGGATGGAATACCAAGCAGAAAGAAAGAAAAGAAGACGCAGCCATGAAGTCAGCTTGAGTTCTAGTGAGTACTTTGTTCTGAAATTACATTTCTAAAAAAATCAGAAAAGTAGGTAAAAATACAGTTGCATTTACAGCCTACCCACTGTGACATTTTTTCCAGACAACTGGCAAGATTTCACTTTAGCTACAAAGCCATGTCTTAACAATCTTGTGGATTCACTCATCTCTGTGCCCTTGGTGCCAGAATGCTCATGTGTGATGAGGGTTTGGGTTGGCTTTAGGACATGATGCACACAGTGAGCAACCCAGGAAACACCAACCTGGGAGCGAGTGCCCACCTAAGGGTTCAAACCCTCCCCAGCTGCACTCCAGGTTTATAGCAACTAAAGTTTTTACAAAATGAAATAACCAAGAAAATAAAGTTTGAGAGGTGACATCCCCTGGCCTTTTTCAGAAGTATTTGCCCAATGACAGCAAATTTCTCTCCCTGGGAGAGGGTGTTCTGCTCCTTTGGTACCAACAGTGGAAAAAGGGAAAAAAGCCTGCACAGTGTGACTTCCTGATTAAGCTACTCATAACCTGCAACCTTCTTGGTCTATTCTAATCGATTTTGTTCTACTGTGTTTTTCTTTTGGCAGTTTCATCTGCTGAGCCCAAAGGAGATCCAATTTATAACTGGATGGCTGGTTCACAGCCACATTATCAAAGATTTTCAGATGTGAAACCCTTGTCCATTGTTTCACACTGCTATCCATGGCAGATAAAGCATCATTATTAATGCTTTATCTAATGTAGTAATCCAACAGCCCAGAGAAAACAGACTGGAAATTCAATTATCTGTTGCCACAAGTCACTTTGTTACACCATGAAAACAAAACACAAAGCAGATTGATTTTTTTTCATAGAGCTCCAGAACACAAAACTTATCAAGAAATGAGAAACACAGTAAGAGCTGAATCTAACTATAAATTCTGACATATATCCACTTATAATGATTAATGACTAAGAAAAAGAAAAGAGAGGCTGCATGCACAAATGCCAGCCTGGACTGACATTAAGACATATAGCTATTTTAAATATTTTCCCTTCTAATTACCCATGTATATTGTAAAATATTCACCATACAAAACCCAATTGGCTCTACTGCCTCTCTCAAAAGCAGCAGGCAGTCAAATAAGCTCTAAAAAGCCAATTCAA
Organism: Corvus brachyrhynchos; assembly: GCF_000691975.1. Classification (NCBI taxonomy): domain Eukaryota; kingdom Metazoa; phylum Chordata; class Aves; order Passeriformes; family Corvidae; genus Corvus; species Corvus brachyrhynchos. The sequence continues at coordinate 4,146,523 of NW_008237878.1, forward strand.
ATGCCACAAAGTAAAACAGCACTGCTGTTTCTCCCATAGAAAATCCAAATAAAGCTCATTTACTTCTCTTGGGAGTATAAGACAAAGGTATTAACAGCACAGCAGAGTTCTTCTATAGCAATATATGAACAAAGAGACTGAATGCTCCAACCTGCACTCACTACTACAGCCTCCATTATATTTGCTTATGTTTCAGTGGGAGCACAACTCATTTGGCTCGAGGAAAGGGCTGTGGCAACACTAACTCAGCTTGTTCACCATTTCAAGAATGATCTCCAAAAGACACAAAGAAGACAGAGCTCAAGAGTTCACTAGTAAATAGCAATCAGGATATGTCACTTTGTTCACTACTTTCCAAGGACCAAAATTATTTTCCTGGGCAGAATGGCTGATTTTAAGACAGCTTTACAGCTAAGGCATAGTGTTTCACACCCCACATGACCAAGACAACTGCTTACACAGACCAAAGCCACCATGCACACAGTTTCAGGGGCTATGTAGGGCTTTTTCGAGGTGTGTGAGGCAGAGTATGAGTCACACCATGGGTCCCAGCAAGGCCACATCTGGCATAAAGCAGGTGCCTAGTGAGAGAAAACAAACCCCAAATGCCACTGAGACAAAAAGTTTAACAGTATGTTTTGGGATATCAAGGTGCCCTCTTTGCTGTCCATGACCATACAAGACAGAAATAGTATCATTTGTCACTGGTTCCATGCCACGTAGCACATCTGGAATCAGGGTGTTGGCGCTGTTTGTGTTATGCTCTCAGCAGGAGACAATTTGCTGGTAGAGATCATGTCAGCACTGCTGGAGATGAAAACATCCAAAATAGTGTCCATGACTGGCAACTTTTATTTTGCAACATATGTCAAACTCCTGCCTGTGACGTGGCACAGCTAGCTATCGTATGATGTAAGGGCTACAGCACATATTTTAACATACAATGCAATTGTCTGGGAGAAGTTAATGTGACTCCCCACTGCGAGACACATTTCATGACAACCAAGTCCTGAAAAGTGCTCTTGTTCACTTAAAACTGAGCTGAAAGGGCTTCTCACAAGGTGGGACACACTGGGCAGAAATTTCCAGAAGAGAACTGTGAGTGGAAAACCTTTAAGCAAACACCAGTATTAACCAAACTGGAAGCAGAATTACTAGCTTGGGTTGGGCCTCCTCAGAGTAATGAAGCAATTCCCTTAGAAATGCCTCTATATGTTCAGAGCCTGCTCTTAAAGCAGATTAGCCATGTTGTCATCTTATGTGAATACCAGTCTTTGCTTGGGAAAATGAATTAAGACCACACCAAAATGACTCCAGTGAAGGGCTCTCAACAGCACTCATAACCTCAGGGATGCTTTAGAACAGCAAAAGGAACCAGCAAAATGCAGACTGGTTTCCCAAGGTTGTTTTACTGCAGAGCAAAAACAGAGTTTATGAAAGCGAAATACATCAAGGAAATGCTTCCATCAGGCCCCAGCGTGGTGATGCAGTTCCTCAAGGAAAGAAAGTTCTCCTTCATCCCTTCCAACATGTTGCTTAGGAAAAATATCACATGTGATGTGAGTCATCTTCTCATTCAGACATGAATTCAGTTTATCCTTGCTGGAAGGATGATCTAACCCTTACCTTCTCCAGACTTTCTCAACAGGGGATCAAGGCACAGGATAGAGAGGAGCTCAGTGACAGAGGTGAAAAGAGGAAGGAAAAACATACACAAACACACAGCAAAGTGATAATTCTGGAGCTTTCCGCCAGGAAGCCCTGTGCCACTGCACAGCAACAAAAATAACCCAGGGGTTCCCCCTCTGCTCCGGCTCCCTGTGAGGAGCCACTTTAAAGCTTTTAGAACATTTGCAGAGTTTGAGAGAAATGTTTTTTGTTTAACTTCAGCTACTTCAGAAATGCCTGGGGCCTGAAGAAACATATTTTTGGATTGTTCCTAAAGAACAGGCTGAACTTTGAAGTTTGGGGAATTTTTTTCAGATCAAATGTTAAATTAATAAACACCAACATGACAAATCGGTCTGAGAACTGGGGGAAAAAATTATCACTAAAAAATCTTCTTGGATTAGTTAATTGTGGCATATTGTTACTTGCTCTAATATGTTGATGACTCTGGCACTCCCAGTCCTGTAAGCCACACTTCATATGTGTTTTTGTGTCCTAACTAAGCACTTTTTGATACTATTGCCTATTCAGCTAGTTTACTAGTGGATGGTTTAAGAAATGCACACAGAAATTCAAAGCAGCTGGAATCTAAAAGACTTTGTACACAGCTTATTTATAACAGAAATTTCATCAATGCCACTGAATTTACCTTGCATTTTCTTGTTGATTGAGATGTCCCACGTGACTACTTTTCCCTTCACTGTATTGCAAGAAATGGCTGAAAAAGGAACTCTTGGGTCCCTGGGAAGCCCTGGGTCAGTCGGCTGCAAGCCACACACAAACTATTAATTACAGCTACGTGGTCAGAGCCCTCTGCTAACACTGCAAACAGGAACAGGATAGTGCCAGTATTGCCACATCCACATTTTTATATTCTTGCCTCAATTTTCCTCACCCAATTTTGAGAAGGAAAACCATGATTCATTCCTAATAGGTGCCTTATTATTTAATTAAAAAGTGATAATGTAAAACAACCTTACCCTATAAATACTGGTAAACAACAGTTTGCTCACTGCTGTAGTTCCTTACCACCCCAGGGAACTATAGAGGGAGAACTATTCAATATACTTTCCTGTAGAATTTAGGGATAATTTTTTCAGGAATCTGAGGACTGATCCTTCAGCAGTCCAGAAGTGTACCTACAGGGACCACTGGAGCAAGTTTGCTTCTCCCAAGATCACTTACTTATTTTTAAAAATTAATAAAACTCACCCTTTCAGATCCTAGCCTATTCTCATTTACACAAACCAGGTTAATTACACCAGGATATTCCTACCATGGGATGGAGCTGAGAGATGAGAGCTCCTGCTGATTTTCTCCCTGGGGACTCCTACAGCAGAATCACCTCCCTGGCAAACGTGGTCCTGGTGGAGGGCCAGGTCCTGAGCTGGCACTGATGGACAGGGTGCTTTGATTAACACCACAAGCTCCTGACCCAGAACATCAGCGCCCTGAGGAGGATTCCAGCAAACATCTGTTACCATTAAAGATTGCTGGTTGAGATCTACACCCCAAGAGGGCCAGGGCTGAGGCATTGCATAGTTCCTCTCTGAGGCTGAAACAGCACACAGATTTGAATGTTAGTGGAGCAACATTTAAGGAAATCGGCATCAGAATAAGGAATGAGGAATGTGAAGCTATTCATTTAGTGGTTTCTCTAATGCTTCTCCATTTAATATTTGCAAATTTAATATTTACACATGCAAGCCTTACAAAAATTATGTTACAAGGAACAGCTTCTGTACTTCTTATAATAAACAACCAACCAAAAATACATGGTATGTATAGCAGGGGCTTACAGCTGGGATCCTATATTACTTCTTAGAGTCACTTATCTAAGATCTAGTATCTATAAAAAGCCTCTCTGTTTGCTATTTACACAGGTGTCCTGGAGCATTATATAATCATGTAGCAGATCAACATAGCCTTAGGATCTCAAAGTATAATAAAAGTACATTAGCATCATGACGTAGAGGGCAAGAG